>NC_077232.1:109634330-110002597 GCF_027887165.1 Monodelphis domestica | reverse complement strand
TATTCTTTAAAAACAAAACAAACAAACAGCAGCAACAACAAAAACAACAAACCTTACACTCTGGTTTTGAATTAATATTGGGTATTGGTTGTATGTCAGAAAAGAGGTAATGGCAAGACAATTCAGGGCTAAGTAACTTTCCCATGGTCACATAACTAGTGAGTGTCTGAATCAGATTTTAACTCAAAATGTCCAGTCTCTAGGTCTGGGTCCCTATCTATTGAGCCATATAGTTGTGTTCAGATTTGGTCTTTTTTTTTTTATCAAGAATGCTTGAATATTTTCTATTTCATTAAATGTCAATTTTCCCCCTGGCAGGATTATACCCAGTTTTACTGAGTAAGAGATACATATCTATCTATCTATCTATCTATCTATCTATCTATCTATCTATCTATCTATCTATCTATCTACCTATCTATCTACCTATCTATCTATCTATCTATAATACTAGCATATATTGCACTCCAGAATATCTTATTCCAACTTCTCTGATCCTTTAAGGTGGTAGATACTTAATCTTGTATGATCCTGAATGGTTCTATGATTCTTGAGTTGCTTCTTTTTATCACTGAATATATTAGTTTATTTAGTGTGTTAAAAGTTACATTTTACGGTTTCTTTCTTTAGGAATTGCTTTAATAGGAAAGAGTTTCAGTTTATCATTACGACAGATGATCCTTGCTGCTAGTTTTAGATAGATATCATTTATCAGTTTAAAGGAGGTTCCATTTATTCTAATAATTTCTAATGTTTTAATAAGGAAATGTGTGTTGCACTTTTACAAATGCTTTTTCTTCATCTATTGAAATAATCATATGGTTTGTATTGGTTTTATTATCTATATGGTCTATTTTTCTGATAGTTTTTTTTATATTGAACCATTTGTTTGATTCTTGTGATGTAATGCTATAATCTACTTGCTAGTATTTTATTTAAAATATTTGCATCAACTTTCTGACACAGAGTCATCAAAAACAGGTCTTCCTTAAGCTATCTGTCATCTCATATAAATGGCTAAAGAATAAAAGAAATATCTTAGTTTCTTTTGCATAAGACACTTTAGAATTTTAAAAAGAGTTGACTCAGAGACAAAAAAGTAAGTGGCACCAGTTTGGTTTCAAGAAAACAAATGTGTTTTTGATTTATGATAAAATAAAATATTTGCACCAATTAGGTAAAATGATCTATAATTTTCCTAATGTTTTAGCTCTCCTAGTTTAGGTTCTTATAATAGGGGGGAAATTTTTTAGAGATTGCACCAGGAAGCAAGCTACCTATTCTTGTCCCTTGCCCATTTATCAATTAGGGAATGCTTGATATTTGTGTAATTGATTAAGCTCCTTATAGGTTTGAGATATTAAATCTTTGTATCAGGTGTTTCTTATAAATTTTTTTTTCACAATTTGTTGCTTCCCTTCTAATTCTGATTGCATTGGGTTGGTGTGTACAAAACCTTTATAATTTAATGTAATCAAAAATATTCATTTTATATTTTGTAATATTTTCTGTCTCTTACTTGGTCTTAAATTCTTTCCTTTCCCATAGATCTGACAGGTATACTATTTTATGTTCACCTAATTTACTTAGTGTTTCCTTCTTTTTATTTAGGTCACTTACCCATTATGAATTTAGCTTGGTGTAGGGTGTGAGATGTTGATCTAGGCCTAATCTCTCCCATACTGGTTTCCAATTTCCCGGGCAGTTCTTTGTCATAGTGTAGTTTTGTCCCAAAAGCTGGGGTCTTTGGGTTTGTCAAAGACTGTCTTACTGAGGTAATTTACTCCAAGTCTATTCCACTGATCCTCCTTTCTGTCTCTTAGCCAGTACCAAATTGTTTTGATGACCACTGCTTTGTAATATAGTCTGAGATCTGAGACTGCAAGACCACCTTCTTTTGTATTTTTTTTTCATTATTTCCCTGGATATCCTTGATCCTTTATTCTTCCAAATGAACTTTGTTATGGTTTTCTCTAATTCAGTAAAATAGTTTTTTGGTAGTTCAATGGGTATGACACTAAATAGATATATAAGTTTGGGTAGGATGGTCATTTTTATTATGTTAGTTCATCCCAACCATGAGCAATTAATGTTTTTTCCAATTGTTTAGATCTAGTTTTAATTGTGTGGAGAGTGTTTTATAGTTGTGTTTATATAGTTCCTGTGTTTGTCTCAGAAGATAGATTCCTAAGTATTTTATATTGTCTTGGGTGACTTTAAATGGAATTTCTCTTCCCAATTCTTGCTGCTGAACTGGGTTGGAGATATATAGAAATGCTGATGACTTATGCGGGTTTATTTTGTATCCTGCAACTTTGCTAAAGTTGTTGATTATTTCAATTAGTTTTTTGGTTGATTCCCTAGGATTCTTTAAGTAAAACATCTATCATTCACAAAGAGTGACAGCGTGGGCTCCTCGTTGCCAATTTTAATACCTTCAATTTCTTTTTCTTCTCTAATTGCTACTGCTAGTGTTTCTAGTACAATATTAAATAATAAAGGTGATAATGGGCATCCTTGTTTCACTCCTGGTCTTATTGGGATGGCTTTGAGTTTTTCCCCATTGCAGATGATTTAGGTACATACTGTTTATTATTTTTAGGAAAGGCCCTTCTATTCCTATACTTTCTAGTGTTTTCAATAGGAATGGGTGTTGTATTTTGTCAAAGGCTTTTTCTGCATCTATTGAGATAATCATATGATTTTTGTTGTTTTGCTTGTTTATATGGTCAATTATGTGGATGGTTTTCTTAATATTGAACCATCCTCACACTCCTGGAATGAATCCTACCTGATTGTAGTGGATAACCCTTGTGATGACTTGCTGGAGTCTTTTTGCTAGTATCCTATTTAAGATTTCTGCATCTATATTCATTAGGGAGATTGGCCTGTAGTTTTCTTTCTCTGTTTTTAACCTGCCTGGCTTTGGGATCAGTACCATGTTTGTGTTGTAAAAAGAATTTAGTAGAACCCCTTCTTGGCTTATTCTGTCAAATAGTTTGTATAATATTGGGATTAGTTTGTCTTTGAATGTTTGATAGAATTCATTTGTGAATCTGTCTGGACCTGGTGATTTTTTCTTAGGGAGTTCTTTGATGGCTTGTTCAAATTCTTTTTCTGATATGGGGTTGTTTAGGTAATTTATTTCTTCCTCTTTTAGTCTAGGCAATTTATATTTTTGTAAGTATTCATCCATATCACTTAGATTGCCATATTTTTTGCCATATAATTGGGCATAGTAGTTTTTAATGCTTGCCTTGATTTCCTCCTCATTAGAGATGAGGTCTCCCTTTTCATCTTAGATACTGTCAATTTGGTTTTTTTCTTTCCCTTTTTTAATTAGATCTCACTAGTACTTGGTCTATTTTATTTGTTTTTTCAAAGTACCAGCTTCTAGTCTTATTTATTAAATCAATAGTTCTTTGACTTTCAATTTTATTAATTTCTCCTTTGATTTATAGGATCTCTAATTTAGTCTTCATCTGAGGGTTTTTAATTTGTTCACTTTCAAGTTTTTTAATTTGTATGCCCAATTTATTGACCTCTCCTCTACCCTTCTTAATTTGTTTATATATGAACTCAAGGATATAAATTTCCTCCTGAGTTCTCCTTTGGCTGCATCCCGTAGGTTTTGAAAGGATATCTCACCATTGTCCTTTTCTTCAATGAAGTTATTAATTGTTTCTATGATTTGTTCTTTAACTAGCCAGTTTTGGAGAATCGTATTGTTTAATTTCCAATTAATTTTTTATTTATGTCTCCATGTAACCTTACTAATTATTATTTTTATTGCATTGTGGTCTGAGAAGGTTGCATTTATTATTTCTG
Source organism: Monodelphis domestica (assembly GCF_027887165.1). Taxonomy (NCBI): domain Eukaryota; kingdom Metazoa; phylum Chordata; class Mammalia; order Didelphimorphia; family Didelphidae; genus Monodelphis; species Monodelphis domestica. Next base: position 109,998,769 of record NC_077232.1, on the reverse strand, counting down.
CCCTTTTGCACTTGTTTGCAATGATTTTGTGACCTAATACATTATCAATTTTTGTGAATGTACCATGTGCTGCTGAAAAGAAGATGTATTCCTTTTTGTCCCTATTTATTTTTCTCCATATGTCTACTAACTCTAATTTTTCTAAGATTTCATTTGCTTCTCTCACCTCTTTCTTATTTATTTTTTGCTTTTATGTAGCTCGGATAGAGGAAGGTTCAGATCTCCCACTAGTAGTTTTTCTATCTATTTCATCCTTGAGCTCCTCTCGTTTTTCCTTTAGAAATTTGGATGCTATGCCATTTGGTGCATACATATTGAGTACAGATATTTCCTCATTGTCTATACTGACTTTTATCAGGATTTAATTACCTTCCCTATTTCTTTTAACTAGATTTATTTTTACTTTGGTTTTGTCAGATATCATGATTGCTACTCCTGCCTTCTTTTTATCATTTGATGCCCAATAGATTTGGCTCCATCCTCTTACTTTCACCCTATGCATATCTACATTCCTCATGTGTGTTTCTTGCAGACAGCATATGGTAGGGTTTTGGATTCTAATCCATTCTGCTATTTGCTTGCATTTTATGGGTGAGTTCATTCCATTCACATTCAGAGTTATGATTACTAGCTGTTTATTTCCCAGCATTTTGATTTCTACTCCTAGTCCTGCCTTTTCTTCTTTCACTATTTCCTTCTATACCAATGTTTGTTTATAGTCAGTTCCCCTAATTCCCCCCCCCCCCTTATTTTACTTCCTTTTCTACCCCCTCCCTTATTTTCCCCTTAGTCTTTTTAACCCCCCCCACCCTCTCCCTACCTTGTACTGCTTCCCTCCCCACCAGTCTGTTTTTTACCCTTCTACTCCCCTATAGGGCACAAATCTATTCTCTTCCCCAATGGATTGGATTGTTCTTCCCTCTTTGGGTCAGTTTCAAAGCACGTAAGAGTTGAGTATTTCCTATCTCCAACCTCTTTACTTTTCCAGTGTATCGATGTTCTCCCCCCCCTACCGCCATGAGCTTCTTTGTGACATATAAATTTACCCCCATTTGTTTCTTTTCCCATTTCTTTTAGTCATAACCTCTTTTTTTAGCTCTAGTCATATGTATATATATATATATATACACACATACACATGCATATGTATTTATGCATGCATATATCTATATACCTATTTATGTCTTGTCCTTTTATTCTATACAGATTGTCACTCTTCCCTTTGAGTGTAATTCTTCTAGCTGCTCAACTGATAGCAACAGTTTTTAAGAGTTACCAATGACCTCTTTTCTTATAGGTATACATATCATTTTAACTTATGGAGTCTCTTAATTTTTTTTGTTGTTGTTTTTTCCCCCTCTTTTTTAATTACCTTTTGATGATTCTCTTGAGTTCTGTCGTTGGACATCAAATTTTCTGTTCAGGTCTTTTCTTTTATTTATGAATGCTTGGAAGTCTTCTGTTGTGTTAAATGACCATACTTTCCCCTGAAAGAATATAGTCAGTTTTGATGGGTATTTTATTCTTGGTTGTAGACCTAGTTCCCTTGCTTTCCAGAATATCGCATTCCAAGCCTTTCAGTCCTCCAGTGTGGATCCAGCCAGATCCTGCGTTAACCTCACAGTGTTTCCATGGTATCTGAATGTCTTCTTCTTGGCAACTTGTAATATCTTTTCTTTGGTCTGATAGTTTTTGAATTTGGCTGTAGTATTTCTGGGTGTTGTCAGTTGAGGATTAAATACAGGAGGTGATCTGTGAATTCTTTCAATCTCCACTTTCCCCTCTTGTTCTAGGATATCAGGACACTTTTCCTGGATAATTTCCTCTAGTATTATGTCCAGGCTTTTTCTTTTGTCATCGTCTTCTGGTAGTCCAATTATTCTTAAATTGTCTCTTCTTGAATGATTTTCTAAATTGTCTCTTTTGTGAATGAGATGCTTCACATTTTCCTCAAATTTTTCCTTCTTTTTGTTTTGTTTTATAGTGTCCTGCTGCCTTGTGAGGTCACTTGATTCTAGTTGTTTTATTCTGGTTCTTAAAGATTGGATTTCATCTCTGGTCTTTTGGTCATCCTTTTCCTTCTGGTCTGAATTTCTTTGAAGATCATCTTTCATCCTCTTTACCTCATCTTTCATCTCCTTTGCCTCATCTTTCATCTCCTTTGCCTCATTTTCCAGCTGGTTGGTTTTTGGATTTCAAGACATTATTTTCTTGTTTTAGTTCAAGTGCTTCTGTTTCCAGATGACTTATCTTAATTTTTAAGTTCTTTTCCCAATTGTCTTCAGCCTCTCTTAGTTGTGTTTTTTAGTTCTTCCACTGCCTTTATCCAATTCGCTGGGATTTCTGATTTATTGTTTGCTGATCTCTCCCCCTCTGTTCCATTTGTTGAGTAGTAGCTGTCTATTGTAGTTTCTTTCTTCTTTTTCTGTTGTTTGCTCAATTTCACCCCTTCTTTACTCCCCATATTTGTCTGTACTCTTGTTCCTCTCATTTTTTTTTGTTTTGGGGGTGCTTCTATCAGTTTCCCCTTTTGGAGCTTTAACAGGAGGTCTCTTGGGGTAGTCTCTGGGGGAGGGTTGTTGGGTTTTTTTTTAATTACCTTTTGGTGATTCTCTTGAGTTCTGTGTTTGGTAATCAAATTTTCTGTTTAAGTCAGGTCTTTTCTTTAGGAATGCCTGTGAGTCTTTTTTTTTTAATTAAATGAACATAATATCTCCTGCAAGAATATAGTCAATTTTTCTGGGTAGTTGATTCTTGGTTGTGGACACAGGTCCCTTGCTTTCCCCAATATCAAATTCACATCTTATGATCCTTCAGTGTAGATGCAGTCAAATCCTGTGTTATCCAAAGTGTGCTTGCATGGTATCTGAATTATTTTTTCTTAGGATCTTGTAGAGTCTTTTCTTTGGTCTGGTAGTTATAGAATTTGGCTATATCATTCCTGGGTGTTTTCAATTGGGAATTAAATACAGGAGATCTGTAGATTCTTTCAATTTCCACTTTTCCCTCTTGTTCTAGAATGTTGGTACAGTTTTCTTGGATAATTTCCTGTAGAATGATGTCCAAGCTTTTTCTTTTGTCATGATTTTCCAGTAGTCCAATAATTCTTAAAATGTCTCTTTTTGATCTATTTTCCTGGTCTGTAGTTTTATCAATGAAGTGTTTCATATTTTCATCAATTTTTCCATTCTTTTGATTTTGTTTTATGGACTCTTACTGCCTTATGAAATCATTTGCTTCTAGTTGTTGGATTCTACTTTTTAAAGACTGAATTTCATCCCTGGATTTTTGGTCATCCTTCTCCTTCTGGTCTGTTTTTCTTTGTAGGTCTCCTCTCACTTTCTTTGTCTTGTTTACAAGCTAGTCAGTTCTGGTTTTCAAGTGCCTCTGTTTTCAGATGACTTCTTTTGCTTTTAAGTTCTTTTCCCAATTGTCTTCAGCCTCTCTTATTTTTTTTTAAATTTTGTTTTGAGTTTTTCCAAAGCCTGTGTCCAATTCATTGGAGTTTCAGCATTTTTGCTTGGTATTCCTTGATCCTTATCTGTTCCATTTACTCTTTGTTCATTACCTGGATAGAAAACTGTCAATTGTAATTTTTTTCCTTTTCTGTTGTTTACCAATTTGGCAATATCCATTCAAACATCTATTGCTTTATTGTCATATTTGCCAAACTGATATATGTGAGGTGATACCCTGGAATTGTTTTAATTTGAATTTCTACAAACAAGAGTGATTTAGAACATTTTTATATGATTATTAATAGCTTTGAATTTTCTTCTGAAAATTCCTTGTTCATATCCTTTGACCATTTGTCAAATGGAGATTGCCTTATATTCTTCTGAATTTGACTTAGTTCTCTCTCTCTCTCTCTCTCTCTCTCTCTATATATATATATATATATATATATATTTTAAAAATTAGACCTTTATCAGAAAGATTTCCCCCCAGTTTTTTGTTTCCCATATCTTGGTTACATTTAATTGTTTTTAGAAATCCTTTTTAATTTAACATAGACAAAACTATTCATTTTATATCTTGTAATGTTCTCTAATTCTCTTTTTCTTATAAATTCTTCCCTTCTCCCTAGATCTGACAGGTAAATTATTCCATGCTCCTCTAATTTACTTATGGTATCACCTGTTGGGTCTAAATCATATACACATTTTGACCATATCTTGTTATAATAGTGTGTGAGATACCAGTCTATACCTAATTTCTCCTATAATGCTTTCTAGTGTTTCCAACATTTTTTTTGCCAGAGAGTGAGTTCTTATCCCAAAAGCTGGGTTCTTTAGGTTTATCAAATTCTAGATTGCTGAGATCATTTACCCCTATATATCATGTACCTAAATTATTCCATTGATCCACCACACTATTTCTTAACCAGTAGTGCATTGTTTTGATGATTACTGTTTTATCATAGTTTGAGACCTGATACTGCTAGACCACTTTTCCACGTATTTTATTTCCTTAATTTCCTTGATATTTTTTACTTTTTTTAGATGACGTTTTTCTAGTCCTATGAAACAACTTTTAGTAGTTTGACTGGTATGGCATCAAATAACTAAATTAACTTAGGTAGAATGGCAAATTTTATTATATTAGTTCACCCTACATATGAGCAATTAAATTTTTTCCAGTTGTTTAGTTCTGACTTTATTTGTGTGAATTGTTTTGGAATTTTATTCATTTTTAACTTAAAACTTTTTTATTAAAACTTTTTTTTATTTTTATCTTTAATCTTAGAATCATTACTTAGTATTGGTTATATGGCAGAAGAATGGTAAGAGTGAGGCAATGAGGGTTAAGTGACTTGCTTAGGATCTCACACCTAGAAAAATCTGAGGCCAGATTGAACCCAGCACCTCGATCTCTAGGCCTGGTTCTCAATCCACTGAGTTACCCTGCTGCCCCCCTTTAACTTTAAATTTGGGCTCAATTCCTGAAGTGTTAGAATTGCCTGCTCTCATCTCACATCTATAAAAGAACTCTCTAAGTTATGATTGGAGCAAATGATGAATCCTGTAAAATGACTGCATATATTCAAATTCAAACTACTATATCTGAAGCTATACTTATGTAAAATATGGTTGCTGGTTCTAGCCCAATGGAAATCTGAAGTTCAATTTCAAATGATACAGCCACTGTAGGAGAATTCATTATTTATCTTAACTGGGAAAGAGCAGTATCCAGAAAGCATCATCCAGCCTTTGCTTATAGACCTCCAGTGAAGGAAAAAGAACCCAAAATTCCCAAAGGCATCCCATTTGTAGGCTGCCACATTGCTGACTCATACTGGGTTTACAGTCTAGTCAAATCTCTCTGCCTTTTTCATATCATCATCATCAACAACAACAATAAACATTTATTGGAGGTGGTTAACTGTTTGGCCACACAGAGGACTCGGTCAAGAGTCAGGAAGATGAAAATGTGAGGCACTTTCTAGCAATGTGACCCTGGAAAAGTCACTTAGTCTCTTTTTTTTGCCTCAATTTCTTCATTTGTAAAATAGGGATAAAAATAACACCTATTTTCCAGATGGCTATCAGAATCTAATGAAATAACTGAAAAAGTGTTTAGCACAGTGCATATAGCAAAAAGAAAGTGCTATATAAATCTCCTTTATTATCATTCATTAAGAACTTACTATGTGCTAGGTACTATGCTAAGAGCTGATGGTACAAAGGGGCAAAACATAGTCTCTGGCCTCAAGAAGCTCATGTTTCTCATCAGGGGCTATAATAGCAGAGACAACATTGCAAGCAACTAGATGAATACAAGATATGTACAGTGAAGGAGCAATTAAGTGGTGCAAAGGATTGGCACACATCTGGAGATGAGAGGTCTGAGGTTCCAATCTTTCCTCAAAGGCTTCCTAGCTGTTTGATACTTGGTAAGTCACTTAACCTCAGTTGCCAAGCCCTTACTGCTCTTCTACTTTGGAACAATGCTTATTATCAATTCTAAGACAGAAGGTAAAGATTTTTTAAAAGATATATACAGTGTAAATGGATACAATCTCAGTGGAAGGCACTAACAGTCTGGGAAAGTGAAAGAAGTCTCTTGTAGAAATTAGATTTGAGTTTACTGTTGAAGGATGCCAGGGAAGCCAGGAGATAGAGATGAGGAGAAAGAACATTTCAGGGATGGGAGATAGCCAATGAAAAGGCACAGAGGTAAGATATGGATGATGAGGTGAGAGGAACAGTAAAACTGAACTGTAGGGTATAAATTGCAAGAATATTGAAAAAGTAAAAAGTCACCAGAATGTGATGACTTGAGAGCCAGAGGATATGATTTGAGTCTGTATTTACTAGGAAGTCACTGCAGTTAATTATTTTATTATTCAGATGGCTAGATGGTATAGTGGTTAGTGTGCTATACTTGAAGTCAAGAAACCCTGACTTCCAATCCTGCAAAAGAAACTCACTAATCATGTGACCCTGAGAAAATTACCTCTTTCTGGCTCAGTTTTCTCATCTACAAAGTGAGGATAATAATAGCATCGATCTTTCTGCATTATTGTTAGACTCAAGTGTGATAATGTATAAAAAGTGCTTTGAAAACCTCAAAAGAATATAGAAATTTTATTATTGTTATTGCTATTAATTAGGGGGGGTTGCTGGATCTAGAGAAAGGGGAAATCTAGAGTACAATCTTTTCTACTTCTTCTTTACTGGAATTTTGATGATTCAACCTGTTTTTCTCTTTTGTCCTTTCACATAGGAAGAGACAAGTATCTAAAGACACTGGACCAGCCCATTCCTCTAGAGAACATTTAGGGAAGTTGGAATTTTAAGAATAACTTGCCAAGAGGAAGATATACTCATCAACAGTTGGGGAAAACCCACAGGCAATTTGAATGAGATTCTCAGAATGAAACAGGTATACTAATCCAGTCAATACAAAAGACCTAAAATCAGTAAAATTAAATCCAAGAATTTTGGGATTGGATTGAATAATTGAGGGTATAAAAGGAAGGGAAAACTAGAGATGAGGTCATGCCATGTTAGTATATAAAAAGGAGGAATCAATCAATCATCCTATTAATGAACATTTACTAAGTGCCTCTAAGTGCCTGGGCACCTTCTTCTTCTAGTATCCCTAGATCCCTTTAAGCTCACCTCTTTCATGAAACCTATTCTTTTCCTTCCCCATGTGATAGGGCCTGCCCCCTAAAATAATCATTTATTTTTGTGACTTCTTGTTTACCCATAAGATATTATAAGCCCCTTGAGGACAGTGTTTTCCTTTTGTCTTTGCAGAGTGGGCACTTAATAAATGTGTATTGAATAAATGAATTCAGTTGATGAAGCACAGAAATTCAAAAGAGAACTTCAAACCTGGAGTGGATACAATAATGGACTTAGATCCAACAACTGGGTTCAAATCCTGTCTTATGTTTTATGACAACAGTCATGTAACTTCTCTAATTTTATTTATCCCCTCTGGAAGATAGGGATTTTTTTTCATTAAATGATTAATCCTCAATAGTACAATATAATGTTACTTAATTTCAGTCAATGCTTATTATATCCTAAAATATGATTGAACATGGAGAAAAAATCTTGATGGACTAAGTCAAAATCTAGTTCTTAAAAATGACATAAGAGGGCAGTTGGGTAGCTCAGTGGATTGAGAACCAGGCCTAGAGATGGAAGGTCCTTGGTTCAAATCTGGCCTCAGACACTTCCTGGCTGTGTGACCTTGGGCAAGTCACTTAACCCCCATTACCTAGCCTTTACCACTCTTCTGTCTTGGAACCAATATACAATATTGTTTCCAACATGGAAGGTAAGGGTTTAAAAAATGACATAAGCAAGTCAATAGTTCTATTTTCAAAAGTGCCTACTTTGATGGCATAATGTGAAAGAAAAGGTAATTTTTTTCTTTCTACAAAATGTAATGACCATGTACAACTCACCACATTTTCTGCAAAGCTATAAAAGTCTATATATGTAAACGCAAGGACATCCACCAATTCTTAGTCCCTTCAATTAAACAGTTCACAAAATGGCTTTTTGACTTGTTTAAAAAGTGTACAATGGGAGTCAAGATGGTGACCTAGAAAGAGCAGAAGTTCAGACCTCTGAAAACCCTAACCGATCACAAACTGAATGCTCCCAGTGGACTGAAAAACAAACTTAACAAGACAGAGCCAAGGAACCCTCCTACTGGACTTAATTCAAAAGGTAAGCCCTCTGAAAAGCCGGAATCCGAGAACACTTGGGTTTAAAGGGAAGACAGAAGGAAGGTCCCAGGACCCATCTGTCGTCCCACCCAAAGTGCTGAGATTCCAGCAGCAACGGGAACATCTGGGCAGGCAAAGGTGCTGGTCTGAAGGGCAAATCTTGAGAGCAAGACTGTGCCAAGTTCAGAGCATCCAACACAGATGGGGGGAAGGAGCTAGAGAGGGAGCATAGACCTGGCAGCCTGGCAGGAGCTTTGGAGATCCTCCATATTTGCTCCAGCCTTCCAGGAAGTTTAGGACTCAGAGCACACCCAGCCCAACTAAGCTGAACTTAATCCCATCAAAAGTCTCCAGAACTCAGGGAAGCCCAGGCTCCACACAAATCTTCATTGACTGCTGGACTTTAATACAATCAAAAGCCTCCAGAGGACAGGGAAACTCAAACCCCAAACAACCCCCCCCCAGAAACTACACTGAGAGATCCTCTGTTAAAGCTCCAAGAGGGAAGACTGATAGAAGCTCCCCAAAAAACAAAAAAAAATGAGAGGAGCAAGAGCACAGACAAATACGGGGAGGAAAGAAGGGGTGAAATTGAGCAAACAACAGAAAAAGAAGAAAGAAACTACAATAGACAGCTTCTACTCAACAAATGGAACAGAGGGGGAGAGATCAGCAAACGATAAATCAGAAATCCCAGCGAATTGGATAAAGGCAGTGGAAGAACTAAAAAACACAACTAAGAGAGGCTGAAGACAATTGGGAAAAGAACTTAAAAATTAAGATAAGTCATCTGGAAACAGAAGCACTTGAACTAAAACAAGAAAATAATGTCTTGAAATCCAAAAACCAACCAGCTGGAAAATGAGGCAAAGGAGATGAAAGATGAGGCAAAGGAGATGAAAGATGAGGTAAAGAGGATGAAAGATGATCTTCAAAGAAATTCAGACCAGAAGGAAAAGGATGACCAAAAAGCCAGGAGGAAATCCAATCTTTAAGAACCAGAATACACCAACTGGATTTAAGTGACCTCACAAGGCAGCAGGACACTATAAAACAAAACAAAAAGAAGGAAAAAATTGAGGGAAATCTGAAGCATCTCATTCACAAAAGAGACGATTTAGAAAATCAATCGAGAAGGGACAATTTAAGAATAATTGGACTACCAGAAGACGATGACAAAAGAAAAAGCCTGGACATAATACTAGAGGAAATTATCCAGGAAAAGTGTCCTGATATCCTAGAACAAGAGGGGAAAGTGGAGATTGAAAGAATTCACAGATCACCTCCTGTATTTATTCCTCAACTGACAACACCCAGAAATATTACAGCCAAATTCAAAAACTATCAGACCAAAGAAAAGATATCACAAGCTGCCAAGAAGAAGACATTCAGATACCATGGAAACACTGTGAGGTTAACACAGGATCTGGCTGCATCCACACTGAAGGAACGAAAGGCATAGAAGATGATATTCCAGAAAGCAAGGGAACTAGGTCTACAACCAAGAATAAAATACCCATCAAAACTGACTATATTCTTTCAGGGGAAAGTATGGTTATTCAACACAATAGAAGAATTCCAAGAAATCATAAATAAAAGACCAGACCTGAACAGAAAATTTGATGTCGGCACAGAACTCAAGAGAATCTTCAAAAGGTAATTAAAAAAGAGGGAAAAAAGAGAAACAAAACAAAACAACAATAAAAATTTTTAAGAGACTCCATAAGTTAAAATGATATGTATACCTATAAGAAAAGAGGTCATTGGTAACTCTTAAAAACTGTTGCTATCAGTTGAGCAGCTAGAAAAATTACACTTAGAGGGAACAGTGACAAACTGTATAGGATGAAAGGACAAGACATAAATAGGTATATAGATATATGCATACATAAATACATATACATGTATGTGTGTATATTATATATATTATATATATATATGCATATATATATATAACCAGAGCTAAAAAAAGAGGTTATGTCTAAAAGAAATGGGAAAAGAAACAAATGGGGGTAAAATTATATGTCACAAAGAAGCTCATGGTGGGAGGAGGAAGAACATCGATACACTGGAAATGTAAAGAGGTTGGAGATAGGAAATACAAAACTCTTAAGTGCTTTGTAACTGACCCAAAGAGGGAAGAACAACCCAATCCATTGGGGAAGAGAATAGATTTGTGCCCTATAGGGGAGTAAAAGGGTAAAAAACAGAATGTAGGGGAGGGAATCAGTACAAGGGAGGGAGAGGGTGGGGGATTTTTAAAAGACTACAGGGGAAAATAAGGGAGGGAACAAGAAGGGAGGGGGGGTAGAAAAGGAAGTAAAATAAGGGGGGGGGGAATTAGGTGAACTGACTATAAACAAACATTGGTATAGAAGGAAATAGTGAAAGAAGAAAAGGCAGGACCAGAAGTAGAAATCAAAATGCTAGGAAATACACAGCTAGTAATCATAACTCTGAATGTGAATGGAATGAACTCACCCATAAAATGCAAGCAAATAGCAGAATGGATTAGAATCCAAAAACCTACCATATGCTGTCTGCAAGAAACACACATGAGGAAGGTAGATATGCATAGGGTTAAAGTAAGAGGATGGAGCCAAATCTATTGGACATCAAATGATAAAAAGAAGGCAGGAGTTGCAATCATGATATCTGACAAAACCAAAGTAAAAATAAATCTAGTTAAAAGAGATAGGGAAGGTAATTAAATCCTGATAAAAGTCAGTATAGACAATGAGGAAATATCTGTACTCAATATGTATGCACCAAATGGCATAGCATCCAAATTTCTAAAGGAAAAAGGAGAGGAGCTCAAGGATGAAATGGATAGAAAAACTACTAGTGGGAGATCTGAACCTTCCTCTATCCGAGCTACATAAAATCAAAAAATAAATAAGAAAGAGGTGAGAGAAGCAAATGAAATCTTAGAAAAATTAGAGTTAGTAGACATATGGAGAAAAATAAATAGGGACAAAAAGGAATACACCTTCTTTTCAGCAGCACATGGTACATTCACAAAAATTGATAATGTATTAGGGCACAAAATCATTGCAAACAAGTGCAAAAGGGCAGAAATAATAAATGCAACCTTCTCAGACCACAATGCAATAAAAATAATAATTAGTAAGGTTACATGGAGACATAAATAAAAAATTAATTGGAAATTAAACAATATGATTCTCCAAAACCGGCTAGTTAAAGAACAAATCATAGACACAATTAATAACTTCATTGAAGAAAAGGACAATGGTGAGATATCCTTAAAAAATGGGATGCAGCCAAAGCAGTACTAAGGGGGAAATTTATATCCTTGAGTTCATATATAAACAAAATAAGAAGGGTAGAGGAGAGGTCAATGAATTGGGCATACAAATTAAAAAACTTGAAAGTGAACAAATTAAAAACCCTCAGATGAAGACTAAATTAGAGATCCTATAAATCAAAGGAGAAATTAATAAAATTGAAAGTCAAGGAACTATTGATTTAATAAATAAGACTAGAAGCTGGTACTTTGAAAAAACAAATAAAATAGACCAAGTACTAGTCAGTCTAATTAAAAAAGGGAAAGAAAAAAACCAAATTGATAGTATCCAAGATGAAAAGGGAAACCTCACCTCTAATGAAGAGGAAATCAAGGCAATCATTAAAAACTATTATGCCCAATTATATGGCAACAAATATGGCAATCTAAATGATATTGATGAATACTTACAAAAATATAATTTGCCTAGACTAAAAGAGGAAGAAATAAATTACCTAAACAACTCCATATCAGAAAAAAGAATTTGAACAAGCCATCAAAGAACTCCCTAAGAAAAAATTCCCAGGTCCAGATGGATTCACAAATGAATTCTATCAAACATTCAAAGACAAACTAATCCCAATATTATACAAACTATTTGACAGAATAAGCCAAGAAGGGGTTCTACCAAATTCTTTTTACAACACAAACATGATACTGATCCCAAAGCCAGGCAGGTTAAAAACAGAGAAAGAAAACTATAGGCCAATCTCCCTAATGAATATAGATGCAGAAATCTTAAATAGGATACTAGCAAAAAGACTCCAGCAAGTCATCACAAGGGTTATCCACTACGATCAGGTAGGATTCATACCAGGAATGCAAGGATGGTTCAATATTAGGAAAACCATCCACATAATTGACCATATTAACAAGCAAACTGACAAAAATCATATGTAAATTAGGAGAACACAGAATAGTATTCATGTCAGACCTTTGGGAAGGGAAAAATTTTAAAACCAAGAAAGATTTAGAAAAAGTCACAAAATGTAAAATAAATAATTTTGACTATATCAAATTTAAAAGGTTTTGTACAAATAAAACCAATGAAACGAAAATGAGAAGGGAAGCAACAAATTTGGAAACAATCTACACAACAAAAACCTCTGCCAAAGGTCTAATTACTCACATTTATAAAGAGCTAAACCAGTTGTACCAAAAAACAAGCCATTCTCCAATTGAAAAATGGGCAAGGGACAAGAATAGGCAATTTTCAGTTAAAGAAATCAAAACTATTAATAAGTACATGAAAAAGTGTTCTAAATCTCTTATAATCAGAGAGATGCAAATCAAAACAACTCTGAGGTATCACCTCACACCTAGAAGATTGGCCAACATTACATCAAAGGGAAGTAATGAATGCTGGAGGGGATGTGGCAAAGTAGGGACATTAATTCATTGCTGGTGGGGTTGTGAATTGATCCAACCATTCTGGAGGGCAATTTGGAACTATGCCCAAAGGGGGCTAAAAGACCCTTTGATCCAGCTATAGCATTGCTGGGTTTGTATCCCAAAGAGATAATAAGGAAAACGACTTGTACAAGAATATTCATAGCTGCACTCTTTGTGGTGGCCAAAAATTGGAAAATGAGGGGATGCCCTTCAATTGGGGAATGGCTGAACAAATTGTGATATATGTTGGTGATGGAATACTATTGTGCTCAAAGGAATACTAAAGTGGAGGAATGCCATGGAGACTGGAACAACCTCCAGGAAGTGATGCAGAATGAGGGAGCAGAACCAGGAGAACATTGTACACAGAGACTGATACACTGTGGTACAATCGAAGATAATGGACTTCTCCATCAATTGCAATGCAATGTCCCTGAACAATCTGCAGGGATCTATGTGAAAAAACACTATCCTCCACCAGAGGACAAACTGTGAGAATAAAAACACTGAGGAAAAGCAACTGCTTGACTACAGAGGTTGAGGCGACATGATCGAGGGGAGATGCTATGTGAGCACCCTAATGCAGAAACCAATAACAAGGAAATGGGTTCGGAGCAATGACACATGTGATACCCAGTGGAATCATGCATTGGCTAGGGGAGGGGTGAAGGGGGGGAGGAAAAGAAAATGATCTCTGTTTCTAATGAATAATGTATGAAAATGACCAAATAAAATAATGTTTAAAAAATAAAATAAAATAAATTAAAATTTTAAAAAAGTGTACAATGCTTCATGATGAGAGGAGAGAAAAATGTACCCCAAAGGGAGAAAGCTTTTCATGGCATTACTAATTATTCTATACATATCCGATGCATGAACATGAAGAGGGTTCATGTATTTGTGGGTACTGGTCTTACCAGTTCTTAATACATAAAAACATTCTAATTTTCTAAAGTCATAAGAAATGTGTTTAACCCCTTATAAAAACAAAAATCCCACACATGCCTCTGGAACCATCCTCACAGTTCCATTGTGATGATCAAATGAAATAGTATATAAAATCTGCTTTGAAAACCATAAATATGGGATTATGAATTGAGAAGAATAGGGGTTTCAACCCATGACTGAGTCCAATACGCTCCTTTTTCCTGAATGAGAGAAAAAGGTCTACAAAGGTTAAATGTGTCACTGGGATCACTCAGAGAATATGTCTAGTATTGGATTTGAACCCAAGTCTTTCTAATTCCATATCCAAGACTATCCACCATGCCATGATACCTTATATAAATGTTGATTATTAGTATTATCTACTCTAATACATGCCTGAACCATAATCCCCAAGTGGTCAACAAATCATCACTTGAATATCTTTTTTTGAAGAGGGGGACTCACTACCTAAGAGGCAAGGCATTCCACCATGATATATCTCTAATTGTGGAGAAGCTTTTCTTTTCATCTAGCTGAAACTTCATTCTTTGACTTTTCCATTTATTGCCCCTTTGTTCTATCTTCAGAAGCCAAAGCAGAACAAGTAACCCTGCTTCAAATCTGTTCTCCAAATCCTTGCTGACAAATTGTGTTACTGCTAAGTCTTCTCTTGAAATAAAGTTAAGGTCATTAATTTTGATCCCTATTTTTTAAATGTAGATAAGTCAAATTCTTGAAAATATAGCTCTGTTCTGCCAGCAGATTCACTCTATTCTTTATATATATTATATATAAATATATATATATATTATATATATACATATTCTTTATCTTTATGGTCCTCTGATCCAATAACTTCCATACTTCCCCCTCCCATCATTCTAGTTCTTGAAATCATAATTAACCACCATTTCTCCTAGAAAGAGTCAGTTATATACTCCCCACTTTGACTCCACTCACCAACCCAGTAAAATTTTCAAATTAGAGCATACCTTCTTGGTCATTCCTTCCCTAGAGATAGGGTCTCCCCAATAGAATATATTCATATTAAAGTTGAGTAATGGACTCACTTTTTATTAGTATCCTCAGGATTTTCAACAGTGCTTGGTACACAGTCTTTAATACTTTCCCCAAAATTGATAAATGGACACAGGATATAAGCAATAAGTTCCCAGATTAAAAAAAATCAAAGCTACCTGTAGTCACATGAAGTATAGTCGAAATCACTATTGATTAGAGTTGCAGATTTAAACAACTCTGAGCTACTACCTCTTATCTTTCATATTTACTCATGTGAAAGAAAAGAAAAATGATAAGTGTTGGAAAATTGGAGCACTTTTGGTGGAATTGGGAACTCATCCAACCATTCTAGAGAGCAAGTTAGAACCATGCTTAAAAAGCTATAAAACTGTGCATACCCTTTGTTTAAACAACACCACTATTGAGTCTGTATCCTAAAGAGACCAACAAAGGAAAAAAGGACCTAGTTACATAAAAATATTTATAGCAGCTCTTTTTGTGGCAACAAAGAATTTGAAGTTAAGGAATGTCCATCAACTGCAGAATGACAGAACAAGCTATGGTACATGATTATGATGGAATACAATTGTTATAGGAAATTACAAATTGGATGATTTCAGAAGAAACATGGAAAAATACAAACTAATGCAAAGAGAAGTGAACAGATCTAGGAGAACACTGTATACAATAACAGCAATATTGTACAATGATCAGCTGTGAATGATTTAGCTATTCTCAGCAATATAATGATCCAAGACAGCTCCAAAGGATTCATCATGAAAAACACTTTCCACTTCTGGAGAAGGAACTGATTGAGTTTGGACACAGATCAAAACACATCATCCTTCATTTTGTCTCCTATATGGTTTGGGGTTTTGTTTCTTTATTTTTGTGATATGTGTCTTTTTCCACGACATGACAAACATGGAAATGTTTTCTATGATATCACATGTGTAACCTATATCAAATTGCTTACTATGTGAGAGAGAGGCCCTAGGAGAGTGAGGGATAGGGACCCAAAATGTTAGAAAATGAATACATAAAATGATATTTACATGTAATTGGGAAAAATATTACTGAACTAAAAAATAAATGCTTTTTCTTCATCCATAGGGTTGGGACAACCCATTTCTCGAGTCAAGGAGCAGATAGAGGGCCTGAGAGCATGCTAACATACTCATGATCACTGTGGTCTCAGCGAAGTACCACAGATAAACTCTCCATGGAGATTGTTAATAATATCACAAAATAAGTTTGGATAATGGCACGATTTATAGTCATCTGAGAGTTTGGGCTTTTGAAGAATTTGAAGTCTGTGAATCATCAGAAGATCATTATAAAAGGCTTGTGCAGTTCAAATTTGGGGTTTTTGTCTGAGCTTGAGAAGGTCTGGATATTGACATTTTATAATTTACAACTCCTACAATGAAATGTCCGTTTAAACTAAAAAAATGCTCTCTAAAAGCTTTTATTTATTTTTTACAATTTGCCACCCAGGTTGGACTGATATTTTGAGACTGTGGTGTCCCAGTGGCCCCCTTTAGTAAAACTTCCCAAGAGCTCTATTACTCCTTTTAGGGGGTCCCTGAAGCTTGAACTTCTGCCTCATCAAATATCTAATCACTTCTGAGCTACAAGTAAAAACTGCTTTTAGGAAATCCCCTCCCCGCCCTTTTGGGCCCTTCTATTGTATGTTCTATGTTTTATGGTTTGGGGTTTTGGGGTTTTTGAAAGTGACAACAGAACTTACTTCTGCATTGTGTTCTTAATGTTTAGAATTTGAAGCTTTGAAAACTAAATTCTGGATATGGTAATCATAATTCAGGGTTGGCAAATTGACTAAAGAGATGAATTCTCCTTCAATCATATTTATAGGGTTAATGGTTATGAGGCAGCAAGCTGTGGAAAGTATTCTTAATTTAAATATACTCTATCCCTATCAACAAATAAAATTGTAAAGGAAGTGTGTTGATCCTATTACATGAAGAGATTGAATTTAAATGTTATAATAGTGATGGGTTTTTCATGAAATGGGAATGGGAAAATCTGGAAGATAAAAATCCAAGTCGTTTAAAGGTTTAAATAAGTTATGACAAGTTGATGAATAGCAATTAATTAATTGAAATAAAGTCTATATCAACATGGTGTCAACTACAACCTTTAAAGAGTTGTTTGTTTTTTTCCCAAACTTTTCATCTTATAATAAATGCTGTGTACTATTTCCAAGGCAGAAGAGTGGTACAGGTTAGGCAATGGATGGTAAGTGCCATGCCTAAGGTTCTATTACTAGGGGAGTGTCTGAGGTCAGATTTGAACACAGGACCTCCAATCTCTAGGCCTGGCTGTCAACCCATTGACCTTCCTAGCAGTCCCCATTTAAAGGGGACAACAACAATTTTTTTAACTTCAAAATAACTTTCTAAATTGAATCTCTGCCTCCAAGAAAAATCAGCTTACTGCTCAGAGATTTGATTAATGCCATAAACCTAAGATCAACCTTTCTTTTTTTTAATTTAATTTAATTTTTATTTCTTTTTATTTTATTGATTAATTAAGAAAATATTCCATGGTTACATGATTTATGTTCTTTCCTTTCCCTCCTCCTACTTGTAAGGGTTAGAAATTAAAGAGTTTCACTAGATATATGAGAAATGAGGCTAGTACCTCCAGAAAAGCCAGGAAAGGGAATCAGCCTTTTCACTTACCCATGTGTCCATATGGCAGTTCTAAGAGAAAATCCGAGAGCAGTCCAAGGTCCCAAGCTAGAGCTCCTTCAAGGTCAAGTTCAAAGGCAAAAAAGCTGGTCATAGGAAGATCTTGCCACTTTTAAAGACCCTTCCTTTTGTCACTTCCTGTGTCTTCCTTCCTCTTTACGTGGACCAATTGCAGCTATAGCTTTGTTTAGGACTGCCCAGGGGCCAGTCAGTAGATTCTGATTCATCAGTCACTATAGCACATGTGGGTCACAGACCTCCCCATACTTAAGGATAAATGGGGTGTATATATTCCTGGTGATTAAATCTAAAAATAGGCAGGGGAGAATTAATCCCATCTTCACACACACCCCTCCCACAGTCAACGAGCAATTCCACTGGGTTTTACATGTGTCATTGATCAAGACCTATTTCTATATTATTTATATTTTCACTAGGGTGATCGTTTAGAGTCTACATCCCCAATCATATCCCCATTGACCCATGTGATCAAGCAGTTGTCAAACCCTTTCTAAGGGAAACCAAGCAAGTCCTGTTAGTGAAGGGAGGGAAAGGCTTGTTTTGAGATCAGCAAGAAACTAAAAACAAAGTAAAAGCAAAATGTTTTCTATAATTAATGTAAGGAAACTAAAAACACATATTTAATCTTTGATTGACTTGAAAGGAAAATGAGAAAAAGTTAGACCTTCAGATAACTGCAGTCTCCATCAGACACTTTTTGTAAAAAGTGTCATTCTTTTGTTATTCTGTTTTAAAGCAACTAAGAGCATTTCCTCGTCTCCCAACATACAGTATAGCATGTTTATGATTAAACAACTAAAATATGAAGTTATCATTAATTATAGAGAGGGATTTAGGGGCAGTGCTAGTGAAAGTTTTTTTTTTAAAAAGAAAATCAAACTGCCCACAAATGTATTAACCTTTTCTTCCTTCACAGAAAGGGAAAAGGATATAACCTGGTGTTGTAAGGAAGAGAGGATTTGAGCATATGAGGTAGGTCTTCAAGGAGATGGAGAAGCAGGGAAAAGATTCTAGAATGTGGATGAAAAGGGGAGACAGTATACAGTGTTTTTGAGCTGGGTCTTTCTTTGGTTTTGACTTGGACAGACTGGCTACTTGCTCTTGGTTGTTGCCACCTTATCTTTTCCATATCACCTGCTTCCCTGCTGACTGGTTGATATCTACAGAGCTTTTTGATGTGATCCTGAATGATCTGGGCCATCTGTAAGATTAGGTCTGGGGTCCTTCTGGATCCAGGACTTCTCCTTGGGCCCTATCCTGCCTAACTGCCAACCCCAACTACCTCTATTATTACCATCAAAAGAGAGGGGGGTTAGTGTAGGTTTATTTATTTTAGGGTCTGGGATCTTAGACAGATAGGTAAGGATCAGTGTAGCTCAAATCTGTGAAGAAATCTCCGTGAAGAGATATTTAGATCTGGGGTGTTTAGGTAATTGATATTAGTTTAGGATTATCCCAAATTCCCTTTTTGTTTAATAAATCCAACAATCTGTCCCTGTTTTATAGTAATCTGTGTTTGTTACCTCAAGACAGGCCCTGCCTGTCAGCCCACAGTTAGCTTTCCAAAAACAGTTATCCTTCTGATACTGGCCTATAATTAAACATCTAATTGCATCCCCAAACACCCTCCATTACACTGAGAAACAACAAAAAGTACTAGAGTTTCATTGAGAATAGTTAGATATCAAGAAGTTTTACTTGCTGTGAAGTATATGAGTTTCTCCTATGTTTTGTAATTGATTTAATTCTATTTTAAGAATTTTCTATTTTTTCCCATTATGAGAAGAAAAACTTTTTAAGGAGCAATGAAACACAAGCCCTTGGCCCCCTAAGAATGTCAGATCCTGTCAGATCCATCATAGAGTGATGACACTCAATGAGGACTTAAAAAATTGTGGAAAGAAAAAAAAATGTTTCATCTGGGTTGAAAAGTTACAGGGGAAAAAATCTTTTATCTGTGAGTTTGTAAGTCTCCTTGAACCCATCTGTGAGGAAGAAATGATCAGCATGTGAGAAGAGCCTGTTCGAGTTAAGGGATTTCTAAACAATGAAATTGGATTACTGAGAATTTACAATTTTGTATATATTATAAGAACAATTTCTAATAACTGATATTTATGTCAGAATGAGTTATAATTTAAGAAGAGAAGAAAACCAAGAGAAAGATGTGGAAGAAAATCTTACATAGAGTATATGAATCTTGGAAAATTATTACATCTGAACTATAGTTGGTGAAACTTTTCATTTGCGGTGAAAGCTCTTATGATGGTATCTGATATTTTAAGTTTTGAATTCAGTTATAGTTGTCTGGCATTGATCATTATGTCAGTAATCCACCATTCAAGAAAAATGTCACTGGTTACTCAGAAAGAATATAATCTTGAATTGTCATAGGTGGAGATCTTTATCTGGAAAAGGTCAAGGGAGTGACCTTCAGCACACCTGAGGGTAGGACTCCTTTGGGAGTCAATATCCCCATTTGATTTCATTTTAATTAGGAATATTTCCCTATTTGATTATTCCTAGATCTAGCTGGTGTTAGATTTAAATTGTTGTTGGACTCTGAAATATATTAATTAGGTGGTCGCCTGGGATTTAATTTCTAAATCCCAAAATAAACTACTAAGGTAAATGGAATTTATGGTAGTTTATTTACAATATTTACAATAGAAGGAAGATGTTAAGAAATGAGAGAGAGAGAGAGAGAAACTCTGGCTTCTTCTTATATGAGTTAGAATCTCTAAGTCCCAGACAGGAGTAAGAAGTTGGGTCTTTCCTAGAGGCTTCATGCCTCCAGAAAGGTGAGGTCACTAAGTCAGCTTTTCACTCAACAATGGTAACAGTCTAAAAGAAGTCTGGGTGTCTGTATTCTGGTCTCTCCTCCAACTCAGTGTCCCAATGTCTGCATGCCTGAATGTCCGAATCTCTGAATGTCCATCTTCCCTTCAGCTCTGAGTGACTAATCCTTCATTCCAAACCCGGGTGACTGACTGTCTTCAGTCTTTTTTCCCTCTATTTAAAGACCTTTTTCTCTTGTGTCACCTCCTCTAAATTTTCATGTCTACCAATCACAGCAGACACTTTTCTCCAGGACTGCCCATTCTTTTGTTCTCACCTTCTTTGGTTAGATTATCTTTTTGGGGTTACTTAACACCTCTTTGTGGTTAATTCACCTTTTGTAGTTACTTAACACCTTTTTGAAATTAAGATTACAATTCTAGCTTCACTATAAAGGAAGAGCTAAGTACCTTCATTGTTACAATCAGGAGATTACCATTTTATCTTCACAATAAAGAGCTAAGTATCTTCATTGTTACAATCAGGAGATAGATAAATCCAATCTTCACACTGGGAAGTAAAACTGTTACTGCATGATTGATTGCCAACAGTTAACTCTTACCAGAGGTAAAACAGTTATATATGTGTTAAATCACTCTATGCCTTTGAGAATTGTGCCTAAAAAAAATCAATTTTGATACTGTTATAATACTATCCTTACTTTTTTCTTTTATGCCAAATTTCTATATTCAGAGCAAAGGAGGATATGATTACAATGCAAAAACATAAGATTTTATTGTTTTTAATCTAAAATGTAGTCATTCAATAATCCAAACCACCAAGTGAACTGGAATTTACCTATTAATGCTTATGTAGTCATATAGTAAATTAAGTCTCTGAAATATCTTATTCTTTCAGAATGTAATTAACATTTGGGTAAATTCTTCTCCATTTGAATGTGATTAACAACTGAATGTGTTTTTTACCGGCAACCCACTTCATATACACTATTCTCTATGTATGTATAAAAATTACCTATTTAAGTCCACCTATATCCCACCTAAGTTCTTGATTCAGTTGGAATTAATTCAACTTCTTGTAAGTAAATTCATTCCTACAATCTCTGAATGTAGGAGAGGAGAAATTCTATCTTTTAAAGGACTGTTGCTTTATATAGGACTACATCCATATAGGGAGCAGGGGAAATGGGGAAAACTTAGAGTGCCACAAGGTTTATGAAAGAATGGGGATAAGATATGGTGAAATGGGAAATGAAAGCACTCACTTTTCTTATGTTCAGCAGTCCATCTTTAATCCCCCCACTAAATAACTCCAAACAGCTATGGTAGACAAGTTTTAGTTTTTACCCATGGGAAAGTCAAGGCCACCTAGCATAAAAACTAGACAGTCACCAAAATAGATTCTGGGAAATATTATCTGCATAGAATTCTGGGAATCCATTGTTTTTCTTGTATCAGACACCTGGGGAAATGTCCTTGATTAGCTGAGCTTTCTGTCTCAAGACTTGCTTTTTCTCTGAGATTGCACTCCCAATCTGACCTTCCTCAAGAATGTTAGAGGGGAGGGGAACAAGGCAAGGACGACTTAAACTCTTTGTATTCTTTACATTTCCCCTTCTTTTAATTTAAAAGCATCTTGAAATATTCGGGTAAGCTGAGGGGGATGGATGTTGTTATCCACCCCAGTCCCTTTTAGTGTGAAGTAAGGTAGATTGGACCTTACCCCACTAGGCCAGAGCACAAACCAAACTTCCTACAGATTTGCACTCCTCAGATGTTTGCAAGCCTTGCAAGATTTACTAGCAAGTCCTGCAAATTGCAAGATTTATTAGCCCCTATATCTACCAAAAGATCATAAATTTGCTTCCCTACTTTCAATGATACATGGGGTTTTGTGCTATTCGGTGGTATAACTGTTGCCAAAATGGATGGATCTGGGAATTGCATCTCTAATTCCTGTACATTACATTTCACCTCCCCATTGTCTTTTTTTAAAAATTAATTTTATTTGGTCAATTTCAAACATTATTCCTTGGTTAAAGACATCTTATACTATTCCTCCCTCCCCCTGCCTTTCCCCACAGCCAATGAGCACTGGGTATTGCATGTGTCCTTGATCAGAACCTATTTCCATGCTGTTGATGTTTACACTAGGATGTTCCTTTAGGGTCTATATCCCCATTCATATCCCCCTCAACCCATGTAATCAAGCAGTTGTTTTTCTTTGGGGTTTTTACTCCAACAGTTTTTCCTCTGAATGTGGATAGTGTTCTTTCTCATAGATCCTTCTGGGTTGTTCATGATCACTGCATTGCCACTAATGGAGAAATCCATTACATTCAATTGTACCACAGTGTATAAGTCTCTGTATAAAATGTTCTCCAGGTTCTGCTCCTTTCACTCTGCATCACTTCCTGGAGGTTGTTCCAGTTCACATGGAATTCTTTCACTTTAGTATTCCTTTGAGCGCAATAGTATTCCATCACCAACATATACCACAATTTGTTCAGCCATTCCCCAATTGAAGGGCATCCCCTCATTTTCCAATTTTTTGATATCACAAAGAACACAGTTATGAATATTCTTGTACAAGTCTTTTTCCTTATATCTTTGGGGTACAAACCCAGCAGTGCTATGGCTGGATCAAAGGGCAGACAGTCTTTTTTTTAATTTTTAAACATTATTTTGGTAGTTGAATGGGTATGACACTGAATAAGCAAATTAATTCGGGTAGGATTGTCATTTTTATTATGTTAGCTCATCCTACCCATGAGCAATCAATGTTTTTCCAATTGTTTAGACCTAGTTTTGTGTGGAGGGTGTTTTGTATTTGTGTTCATATAGTTCCTGTGCTTGTCTTGGCAGATAGATTTCTAAAGTATTTTATATTGTCTAGGGTGATTTTAAATGGAATTTCTCTTTCTAATTCTTGCTGCTGAGATGTGTTAGAGATATATAGAAATGCTGATGACTTATGTGGGTTTATTTTGTATCCTGCAACTTTGCTAAAGTTGTTGATTATTTTGACTAGCTTGTTGGTTGATTCTCTAGGATTCTTAAAGTAGACCATCATGTCATCCGCAAAGAGTGACAACTTGGTCTCCTCCTTGCCTATTTTGATGCCTTCAATTTCTTTTTCTTTAATTGTTACTGCTAGTGTTTCTAGTACAATGTTAAATAATAGAGGTGATCCTTGTTTCATCCTGATCTTATTGGAAAGGCTTCTAGTTTATCCCCATTGCAGATGATGGCTGATGGTTTTAGATATATACTGTTTATTATTTTTAAGAAAGGCCCTTCTATTCCAATGCTTTCTAGTGTTTTCAATAGGAATGGGTGTTGTATTTTGACAAAAGCTTTTTCTGCATCTATTGAGATAATCATGAGATTTTTGTCAATTTGTGTTGATATGATCAATTATGTGGAGGGTTTTCCCAATATTGAACCATCCTTGCATTCCTGGTTTCATACATGGGCATAGTGAATAACCCTCATGATCACTTGCTGGAGTCTCTAGTTTCTCCTTTAGAAATTTGGATGCTATGCCATTTGGAGTATAAATGTTAAGTTATTTCCTTATTTTCTGTACTGCCTTTTATGAGGATGTAATTATCATTCCTATCCCTTTTAATCAGATCTATTTTTACTTTGGCTTTGACAGATATCATAATTGTGAGTCCTACCTTCTTTTTATCAGTTAATGCCCTATAGATTTGGCTCCATTATCTTACTTTGACCCTATGTGTATCTGCCTTTCTCATGTGTGTTTCTTATAGACAGCATATGGTATGGTTTTGGATTCTAAACCACTCTGCTATTATTCTATTGTGTTTTATTTGTGAGTTCATTCCATTCACATTCAGAGTTATGATCACCATCTGTATATTTCCCAGCATTTTGATTTCTACTCCTATTCCCACCTTTTCTTCTTTCACTATTTCCTTCCACACCCATGTTTTGTTTTTTAATCAGTTCCCTTAATTCCCACCCTTATTTTACTTCCTTTTCTACCCCCTCCCTTCTTATTCCCCTCTTATTTTCTTTACAGTCCTTTTAAACTAGCCCTCCTCTCCCTCCCTTGTACTGCTTCCCTCCTCACCAGCCCATTTGTTACCCTTCTACTCCCCTATAGGGCGCAAATCTATTCTCTGGCCCCAATGGATTGGATTGTTCTTCCCTCTTTGGGTCAGTTTCAAAGCATGTAAGAGTTGAATATTTCCTATCTCCAACCTCTTTACCCTTCCAGTGTATTGATGTTCTCCCCCCTCCTGCCATGTGCTTCTTTGTGACATATAAATTACCCCCTTCAGTTTCTTTTCCCATCTCTTTATGTCATCATTTCATCCTATACAGTTTGTCACTGTTCCCTCTAAGTGTAATTTTTCTAGCTGCCCAGGTGATAGCAACAGTTTTTAAGAGTTACCAATGACCTCTTTTCTTATAGGGATACATATCATTTTAACTTTTTGGGTCTCTTAAAAAAAAGGTGTTTTTGTTTTTGTTTTATTTTGTTTTTTCTTTTTCCCTCTTTTTAAATTACCTTTTGATGATTCTCTTGAATTCTGTGCTGAACATCAAATTTTCTTTTCAGGTCTGGTCTTTTCTTTACAAATGCTTGGAATTCTCCTATTTTGTTAAATGACCATACTTTCCCCTGTAAGAATATAGTCAGTTTTTCTGGGTAGTTGATTCTTGGCTGTAGACCTAGTTCCCTTGCTTTCTGGAATATCAAATTCCTTGCCTTTTGGTCTTTCAGCATGACTGCAGCCAGATCCTGCATTATCCTCACTGTGGTTCCGTGGTATCTAAATGACTTCTTCTTGGCACCTTGTAATATCTTTTCTTTGGTCTGATAGTTCTTGAATTTGGCTATAACATTCCTGGGTGTTGTCAGTTGGGGATTAAGTACAGGAGGTGATCTGTGGATTCTTTCAATCTCCACTTTTCCCTCTTGTTCTAGGATATCGGGGTAGTTTTCTTGGATAATTTCCTGTAGTATGATGTCCAGGCTTTTCCTTTTGTCATTGTCTTCTGGTAGACCAATGATTCTTAAGTTTTCTCTCCTCAAATAATTTGTTCAGCCATTTCCCAATTGATGGGAAATTTTCCAATTTTTGGCCACCACAAAGAGCGCAACTATGAATATTCTTGTACAAGTCTTTTTCCTTATTATCTCTTTGGGGTACAAACCCAGCAGTGCTATGGCTGGATCAAAGGGCAGACAGTCTTTTATCGCCCTTTGGGCATAGTTCCAAATTGCCCTCCAGAATGTGATTTTTGTTGGTTTGCTTGTTTAATATTGAATCAGCCCTGTATCCCTGGTATAAATCCTACTTGATCATGGTGGATGACCCTTCTGATCACTTGCTGGAGTCTTTTTGCTAGTATCCTATTTAAGATTTTTGCATCTATATTCATTAGGGAGATTGGTCTATAGTTTTCTTTCTCTGTTTTTGACCTGCCTGATTTTGGAATCAGTACCATGTTTGTGTCATTAAATGAGTTTGGTAGAACTCCCTCTTTGCTTATTATGTCAAATAGTTTGTATAGTATTGGGATTAACTGCTCTTTGAATGTTTGATAGAATTCATTTTTTAATCCATCTGGCCCTGGGGATTTTTTCTTAGGGAGTTCTTTGATGGCCTGTTGGATTTTATTTTCTGATACGGGATTATTTAAGAATTCTATTTCTTCTTCTGTTAGTCTTGGCAGTTTGTATTTTTGTATATATTCGTCCATATCACCTAGATTGGTATATATATTGCCATATAATTGGGCAAAGTAATTTTTAATGATTGCCTTAATTTCCTCTTCATTGGAGGTGATGTCCCCCTTTTCATCTTTGATGCTGTTAATTTGCTTTTCTTCTTTCCTTTTTTAAATTAGATTGACCAGTACTTTGGAGACTCTATTTTGTTTGTTTTTTCAAAGTACCAGCTTCTAGTCTGATTTATTAGTTTAATAGTTCTATCACTTTCTAATTTATTAATTTCTTCCTTAATTTTTAGGATCTCTAGTTTGGTTTTCTTCTGGGGAGTTTTAATTTGTTCACTTTCAAGTTTTTTTATTTGCATTTCCAATTGATTGATCTCTGCCCTCCCTAGTTTGTTAATATATGCACTCAGGGATATGAAGTGCTGAGGACTTTTGCAAGTTTGTGCTGTAACTGCTTAGACTTTGTATTCTCTGGTTCCTATGTCACTACATGCTAATGCATCCTTCATGTGTGCCATAAAGTGTTCTGTGATATCTTGTTCCCCAATCTCATTCCCCTTTGTTCCATAGATCCTATTCTTCTTCTCTATGCTGTCCCTTTGCATTTATTCCTCCTCCTCTAGTTCTTTGGATCTGTTATTTGCATTATCATCCCCAAAGTTTATTTCTGTGACTATGTACTCCCTGTTTTGTTTCTCTTTCTTTCAGCTATTTCTGCACCTTTTGGCTTTTCCCTTTAGTATTATAGCTATTTCCTGGCTTCATAAGTTGGCATTTCTGTTGGACTGAAGCTACTGGGAATATTTTGGCCTGGCACCCTGTACAATCAGAGTTCTCATTGTGTACAAGTCAGGAGCTTGACTATGAACTCCACCTTTGCAATTGTGGTCACAACACTGATTTTGGTTATTGTGTGTTGTGTTGTTCATATTATTCCTATAGTTGTTATTATTGTAGGTTCTACTGTTGTTTCTTTGGTCAATCTGAGCCTTCAGATTGCAGAATCTTACAATGTGACTAATCTTGCCACATAAGAAGTATCTTTTGGCATTTGTTGTTTGCCTATCCTGTTTGATTTGTATGCCTTTAGGGTTGCCAAATTTTTTACTTCCTCAATTTCCTTTTAATTGTTGAATTAGCTTATTTCACTTGTTTCAAGTTTTTAATCAAGTAATCTTTCTGTTTGTTCTGTTCCCACATGGCAATATAAAAATACATGGCAGATTCCCTAAGGTCCTCTAGACTCAGGAATTCAAACTTGGTGCAGTTTGATTGGTTGTGTGCATCTCTTCATGAACTGCCTATGGATGTGCTGCAAAGCTTACTCTCTTTGTTCAGGGAGCCCTAGGATTGTTTCTTCATCTTCTATGAGGCAGTCAAGATACAGAGATGCCTCATTCTCTCAAATTTACCCCAGGAATCAGGCCTTTCTGCAAACAATCTCATACTTTCCACAAGATTTTAATAACAATAATAATAAGTTTGAAAGCCTGGGATGCAAAAGTGCATTGAGTTAGATGTCAGGAAATCTAGTTCCTGGTTCTCTACCATTATGCTCCTTATGGGATCTTAGGATATATGTGAATATATGTATTCATATATATGATATATAATTTATGGATATATGATATTCACTATATGATGTAGAAGCTGCAAAGGAATTTAAAGGCTATCTTCATCTCTCATTTTATATATTAGGAAACTCATGGTCAAAAATAAGAGAGTAATTTATCCAAGGTGAGTTCTAACATGGAATTATTGCACCAGGGTGGGGTACAGAGGTGGGAGATGAGAAGAGAAAATATGATGCTATGATATGGAGATAAAAATTCCAGCACTATTGGAGGCTGAGTGTACTTCAGCCCACCATCTTGGAACTTTCTGTATTGCTAAAGGATTACAATTGCTCTCATAGCCCTCTAAATTTGGTGCCTTCTACATTAAGTACTAGAGGGCAAAGTCACCCAACCCAAATTACTTTCTGGTCCAATTTCACACAGCTAGTTAGTAGCAGATAAAACTCTGGAACCTAAAATGCCTTGATCTTTACTCATCACCACCTTTAAACATGTAGGGAAATGCCCAAGGAGTCATTTCATCCTCACAAAAATTCTGGGAAATAGGTGTTATTATCCTTATTTTAAAGATGAGGAATCTGAAGCATATAGAGGATGAATGACTCAAATCTTCTTAACTCCAGACCTGACATTCCACCTAGCTCCCTCTAAAAGACCCTACTCTCACAGAATTTGCTACCTAGTATGGGGATGCAGAAAATTACCTACGAGAATGGAAAGTAGAGGACAAAGAAAAAGTATGTCCTAAAGAATTCCTTTGGGGATTCTTAATCTCACCAAAACACTCACCAGAAATCCTTGAGATAATAACCCATTTTTTTCACATTGAAAGTCTTTTAGAGAAGTTAATTGGCTTTAGGAATAGAATAATTTGTAGGTCATCTTGAGGTAATAGAAAGGTACATGGTGAGTGTGAATAGGTGAAAACATATAACAAATAAAGAAGTACCCACAGGCTCCAATAGAATACACATGATATCAAGAGATCTAGAAAAGGTCCCATAAAAAATTGAATGGACACCTGATGGGGTGAGGCTAGTCATGGGAGAATGCAGAAAAGAGTTGGACAAGATAAAAAGGCATGGATGGGATCCTCAATAGAAGAGCAAATATTAGCCATCAAAAGGCACAAGAGATATCTAATACAAGTCTCTGACTTTATAAATGAAGAAACTAAAGCATCAAGAGATGTAGTTATTTATATACTTAAAATAAAGTTAGGATTGGAATAATGGTTCACTGGTCTTAGCACAGAGGTTATCTAGGAAACCCAAACACAAGCCAAGGGTATCCTTGATGCTGTGGTCTTTTTAATTGACTTCAATTACACATACTTGCATCTTTCATTCATATCAAATCAATTCCAAGCACCAGACTGGGAGTAATCTGGTTTAGTTCATTCTCACCACATTAACCCAGTGATTTGAAAGGAGTTATAAATTCTTGATTGGAAGAGATGCACTGGTAATTTAGGACTTTTATCTAATCTTTTCTTCCTACTCAATCCCCATGCCAAACATTTTCAGTTACTTGGTAAGTAGTGCATTGTTATGTCATGGGGAATGTGGTTGTTAGCTCACTCTAGGCTTGGAATAGTGGAATTATGGAGTCATTTAGAGGTTATTCTCTTCCTAACCCACTCCAAAACTTTACAGTTCAGAGAAACTGTCAAGCCTGGAAAGAACATTGGAATGAAATCTTCAAATATAACCATCTTATAAATAAACTGTACTGAGACTTTTGGGACATCCTATATATTTCCTTCTTTCCCATCTTAAATTACTATGTATCCTTTGTATTTAAATTGTATCTTGCTAATTAATGAAAGCTCCTCAAAGTCAAGGACTATTGCTTTTTGTCTGTACATATAATAACCCAAAGATTCACTAGATAAAAGGGGAAATTTGTTGATCTTTCAATCTTTCTGGTTGCTGCAAAAATATACCCAACACTGATGAAACCATTAGTCTGATTTAAAAAATAAATCTAGACCTAGCTGAGAGCCTTGTAATAAAGGTCATTATTATGTAATAAGGAGAATGTATTTATTGAGTTATTGGATGTTTACAGAATTACTGATCAACACAGTGAAGCATTGTACTCAACTGACAGAGGAGGGATGACCTCAAGATGCAGAATAAGAAATTAATGTTTTGGACATGACTGTTGCTGGACTTTGGTTTGATTATTCATATTCTTCCAAGGCTTTTTTTTTCTTTTTCTCCCCAAGTTACAGGAGTAACAAAGCAAAGGGGGCAATATGAATTTTTATTCTTTGAAAAAGTTAAGTTCACAAAAATAGTTTCTGGAACTGAATGAATAGAGGCAGAGGGATGACATCAAAGTTTGAGCAAATTCTCTATGGAGGATTTCTAGAAGGTCATAAAGAATTATCACATGGGCTTAGAAGGTATAGATGGATTTCATAGATGGGTGCTAGAGAAACCCACCTGCATAATCTAAATGACAAACCACTCCAATATAAATTTTGCCAAGAAAACCTCCAATGGGGTTGTGAAGAGTCAAACACAACCTACAAGGCCAAATAAAAATAAGAAATGCTCTTGGGATTAACTACATAATATTAGAGTCAGGTTCTTATCTCATTAGACAGCTAGGGGGTATAATATTTGGAGCACTAGAGCAGAGGAAGTTTCCCAAACTATAAAATGAGGATAATGATAGCATTTACCTGCCAGAGTTGTTGGGATGACCAAATAAGATACTTAAGTGCCTAGCAGAGTGATGGCAAAGATAAGACATGGGTGCCTCTCTCTGTGGGCACATGTGCCACCCTGCCCCCCTCTAGAGTTTATTACTAGAAAGGCAGAGGGACTTGGGCAGAGCTGCTCCCTTTTCCCTCTCTACTGTGCCAGATGACAGTTTTTTCACACCAGCCACCCCTCTCTGTCCAGTAGCCCAGTGGGAGCACTGACTCCCTCCCCTCTGTGGAGTAAGGGGTAGGCAAGGGTGCCTGGTCTCTAAAAGGTTTGTCATCACTGCCCTAGCACATGTTAGGTATTTAATAGATGCTCCTTTCCTCTTCTCTTTGTGTGAAGAGTCAAAATGTAGGGGGGCAGAGTCAAGATGGAAGCCTAGAAGGAGCAGAAGTTCATACCTCTGAATACCCTTCCTAACCGATCACAAACTGAATGCTCCCAGCGGACTGAAAATCAAATTTAACAAGACAGAGCCAATGAACCCTCTTGATGGACTTAATTCAAAAGGTACACCCCCTGAAAAGTCAGAATCCGAGAACCCTCGGGTTTAAGGGGAAGACAGAAGGAAGGTCCCAGGATCCATCCGTCGTCCCACCCAGAGTGCTGAGATTCTAGTGTCAGTGGGAACATCTGGGCAGGCAAAGGTGCTGGTCTGAAGGGCATACCAAGTTCAGAGCATCGAACATAGATAGAGGGGAAGGAGCTGGAGAGGGAACATAGACCTGGCAGCCTGGCTAGAGCTTTGAAGATCCTCCATATTTGCTCCAGCCTTCCAGGAAGTTTTGGACTCAGAGCACACCCAGCCCAACTAAGTTGAACTTAATCCCATCAAAAGTCTCCAGAACTCATGGAAGCCCAGGCTCCCCCACCCATCCTCATTGACTGTTGGACTTTAATCCAATCAAAAGCCTCCAGAGGACAGGGAAGCTCAAACCCCAACGACCCCCCCACCAGAGACCACACCAAGAGATCTCCTGTTAAAGCTCCAAGAGGGGAGACTGACAGAAGCCCCCAAAACCAAAAAAAATGAGAGGAGCAAGAGCACAGACAAATACGGGGAGTAAATAAGGGGTGAATTTGAGCACACACAAATCCCTGTACACAATTATGAAAAAGGTTCTGGGGACCAAGGACAATTTAACCTTCAGGATAATCTTCTGGGAGTGTTCCCTGGCTCTAACCTTTCCAGTCACATGCTCACCAAAAAGCAGGATTTTAAGGGCCAAAGAGGACAGGAAATGGAAATGAACAACACTTATTTCTGACAAGTGAACGAAAATTTGGAAGGTGGTTCCATATTAGTCTTTAATAGGTTGACAAAGGTGCTTAGTGTCCTTTGGGGAAACAGAAAAAAAAGACTACAGTTTGTCTGAAGAGAGTCCTGCTTTTTTAATCCACATTTTCCCAACAGCATGACCACCTGCCAGTCTACCTCCTCTCCAGAGGCCTGGCAGGTTTTTCCCTCTTTGAAAGAAATAGAGATACAAGGATTCAGGAAGAAGGACTTACAGCAAGGCCATTCACCTCAGAATCCTTCAAGTACTACCCCACTCCAGTAAAGGGCTAGATGGTTAATACAATAGCTAATTTCTCTGGATCAGTTAAGACACAGATCTTTATCCTTCAGAAATACCGTCTTGGTGTTCTAGAAATTAGTTATAGGCTGCCCAGAACTGCAAGAAGGAAGGAAGATAAGGACATGGAGGGCGTGGTTACCTATGAGAGTTTCTTTGGTATTGGTCATCATGGTCATCAGCCTTTGGAAGCAGCCCAAACATACAAGCCCAGCCATTCCAGAGAAGCTGCCATAATAGCACATGCTGTTGACCAACTCCAGTTTCTCCTGAGGATGGGCAATTCTCCACTTATCCCTTTCTTCAAGTTTCCATGTAGACAGGAATGGACACATGGCTTAATAAGTCTGAACTGGGTGGTATAGGTCACTAGCTGGCATATTCCCTACATAACCAGGAATGCCCTCTTTCCCAGCTTTGTGGGGCCAGGGAAGTTCTATTTACGATCAGGACATAATATTGACACAGGCACTCAACTGTAATAATTGTCAGCAGAAAAGCAACTAGCCCCCAACCCCTTATTGGAAAGTTCAGCTAATAACAAAGGACAAAAGTTACCACCCATAGTGACTTTTTTACTCTTTCTAGCTTAATCAGCACTTGAGTCATTAAGAACTGCCCATTTGTTAATTGTATTTTTTGATACTGTGTCATCAGATTTCTTGACATAAAAAAGGCTATCTTCTATGGCTCTGGGTCTGTGGTTCTGATCTGGTCCAGGGTCTGGCTTGAGTGTGGGGCCTTGAAGTTTTTTCCATTGGTGTGATAAATTTTCACCACATTGCCTGCATCCGACCATGATGCTAGTTATCAGATCATCCCAGGGCTTCAGGTCTCTCATCCACAAAGGAAATAATTTAAGGACATTGAAGATGTGCAGGTATACTACCACGAAGGGCAGAAAATATAGGGGTAGCCCTACATATATCAACACAGTCCTACTAGCAATAGAAAAGCAAAACACCAGCAACGGGCCCAGGAAAAAGGAGAAGATCAGGTAAACAATGGCAAACCAACGGTAGGTGGTTGTGATATTTCCTAAGCGCCTGGCAAAAAGGAGCGGCAGTCGTATGAATGGGATTGGGTACCACAGAAGGATCCCGGTGATGTTGAAGAAGAAATGGCACAGAGCGATCTGAAATCAAAAGGATTAGACAAGATGAAGGCTCATCTAGCACATGCTGGGAATCAATCAGAGAAGGGAAAGGGAAATCAGGAGGTAATAAGGAATGAAAAGGAAAGGTAAAGACCAATGGTATCATTGAAACTATCAGTATAGTTTCATCTTGACTTCATAAAGCTAAGATCCAGTAAACTTTCCAAATCTGCCATCAAATTTCTTTTTTTTTTTTTAATGAGAGAGAGGGGAGCTATAGAATGTCCAAAGAAGAAAAAAAAAGGAATTAAGGTTCTCTTGAAGCATTTTCTCAATGTACAGGAAAGATCAGAAGGACGTTCTGAAGGACAGGTAGACAAAACAACATTAAAACTGGCATATTAAGACTGTCATTTTAAAAGAAACTTAGATGGATTTTTTAGTGATTTTAAATTTTCACTTATTCCTTTCTGTTCTTGGTATATGGAAGTATTTACATTTCTGGGTATTTACCAAATTCAGAATAATAAAAATGAATTTATTTTTAAATAAGTGAATTTAAGAGCCGAGAGGGACTCAAACAGTCATCTAGTCCATTCTCTTCAGTTTTGATAGAATATCAAGCAACAGCTGATGGATAGATGTTATTAGTGACCTAGAGGGAACTGGACCCACTGTCAGGAAGACTTTGGTTAGAACCTGCCTTTCCCTCAGTTTGATCATTTGGGAAGACAACAGCAGAGCCCTTAATTCACTTGGTTATTCTGGATATCAAATAAGATCATTATAGAAAATGCTTTGGGAACCTTAATACACTCTATGAATTGGAGTGCTCATATATAGGATATAATGAATAGAACAATGCACACGTGAGTCTGAAGACCTAGATACACTATAATTAAGCAAGCATTCATTAAGTGCCTCCTGTATGAAGGGAATATTGGGCAGTTCAGTGCTACAGTGCATAAATGTTAGGTCTGGAGGCAGGAGGATCTGAGTTCCAATCTGTCCTCAGACACTGGTTGTGAGACCCTGGGCAAGTCACTTGACCCTCTTGGCTTCCATTCCCTCATTTGTAAAATGACCTGGAGAATTAAATGGCAGATCACTCCAGGATCTTTGCCAAGAAAATGCCCAGATGAGATCAGAAACAGAAATGACTGAAAAACAACAAATATGCAAGGCATCATGTTAGAGATACAGAAAGGAAAAGTAACTGCCCCAAACAAACTCACACTCTGCTCCTTTGAATTATGGTTGTGCCACTAATTACCTGCATAATAGTGTTCTTTAGCAAAACCCTTTTTTTCCTCTACAAAATTATGACTAGAGGACCTCAAAGATCTCTTCCAACTCCTATAACAATTGGTCTGTTTGCAAATAGCTATGTAGGAATGAACTAAATGCCACAAATACATTGATTCCTAGCTTACAGACAAAACAAAGCTGATATTTAAAGCCATTTTTGTCCAGTTCCAAAACAGTGATTCCCAAAACAACCTAATTAATTAAAAGCATCATCCCAAATGCAATTAAGTGACAGTGAGTAAAAAACAAATTAATTTTAAAAATTGTTGCATTTCAGAACCAATGAGACTTTATTATAACTGCTTTAAAAAATCAATTTTGTAATTCATTATTTTACAAAATTAATTTCATTGTCTCGTCATGCTTTGAATGAAATTCTACTTCTCACCCTGCCTTCCACACTCCTTTGTCACCTGTCTCCTACCCGGCCATTACCTGGCCTGTCCATAGACCAGCAGCTCCAATTGGCCTCCTATGAAAGGAAGAGAAGGGGAGTAAGAGAAGACAGGAGAATACTAAGGTAAAAGTCTCCCAGAAGAAGGTTAAGGGCACCAACATCACTCACTCATCAAGGCTGCAAATCTTAATCTTGACCCCTGCTTCCTCTTTGCCTTCCATGTGGTCACTCTCTTGAGTCCTTCTGCAGAATCTTTTCTATTCTTTCCATATTCCTAGTGACACCATTAGAGCTTCATCTTTTGTCACCTGAACTTGTAGCATTGAAGAAAATGATTCTACTTTCCCTCTGATTTGTGTTATTTGTGTGACCTTGGGTAAGTCACTTCATTTTTATAGATGAAGACATTGAGATTGGACTGGATGATTTCTGAAGTGTCTTTTAGCTTCAGATCTATGATCCTATGACTATTTCAAAAGCCTCCTTCTGGCTGTTCCCTTGACTCTAATGCATCCTACATACACACACACACACACACACACACACATTTCATGAATCAAATCTCTGATAACATGCTACCCTTAATTCAAATACTTGTCTTCCTGGTGCTTGAAAGATAATAACTAAAATCCTTGATTCAGTGTTCAAGGCCCTCTAGAACTTGATTGTCATCTGCCTTTTCAAAGGTTACCTCCCATGGCTTAAAGGAGATGGTGTCTATTAAAGTACTATTATTGTTATTATTTTACTATTCTGTACTGCTGTCCTGTTTGACTAATCTAATTTCATTTATGGCTGTGGGTGTGGATTTATTTATTTTTAAATAAAAGCTCTATCTGCCATCTTGGAACCAATACTTGATTGCAAAGCAGAAGAGTGGTAAGGGCTAGGCAACAGGAATTAAGTAGTTTGTTCAAGGTCATCCAGCTAGGAAGAGTCAGAGTTCAAATTTGACCCCAAGACCTCCTGTCTCTAGGCCTGGCTCTCAGTCCACTGAGTCACATACCTGCACCCCAAGAGATGGAGTTAGACATCCAGTTCACATAGATGTCCCAATTTGTTATTCCACATTTGAGTCTTAATAGATATTCTAGTAAGTTTGAAAAAATATTGTGCCAGTACCAACTATTGAAGTGAAACTGTTCTACAAAGGTAGTCATTGATGTCACATATCCCTGAGTACTTTGTTCACATTCTTCCCCCTCTCAGAATGCTTTCCCTCCTGCTCTCTGTCCAAATAGATCCTAAACATCCTTCTAGGAAGAGGCTTCTCTTCTCTCTATGAACCCAAACTTCATCTCTCCTCTCAACACGAATCATTGATCTATGCCAGTCATCTACCAAGGGACAGAGCTCAGACTCAATGTCAGGTCTTCTGACATCAAAGTCAAAAAGCACTTCTTACACTATCACCTTTTTGTGACTGATAGGAGGGAACAAGGCAGGGGATGGGGAGCTTAGACTGTTCACCATCTGAATTTGTTTAATTATTGAAACAAGGTAGAGATATCTGGTCACTCCTGAGGAAACACAGCTTCTGAGAATAGGTAGGAACACTGCTCTAGTCCACTGGTCACTATTCTGAGGCAGGTGTGACCTCAGGAGTAATAAATGTGATATGAAGCATCTGATCAGAAATGAACCAGGGTGTTACATAAAGGAGGATTTAGTAGTAGGTTAAGAACAGAGAGTTTAATGGAAAGAGGTAACAAGTTACAACTGTGCATCCTGACCTGAAGTGACTGTTTAAAAGTACGTGGAGGGCTAGCTAATGCAGCCAAGATGGCGGTGGTGGTGGTGCCGATGTTGGAGCCCAAGGTTAAACAGTAAACTCTCTCGAGGCTGATCACTTCGGTGCCTAAGAGGGGAAAAAAAAAGACATTGGATTCCTTCCTGGGTGGGAATGATTGTGCTTGGCAGACCAAATGTAAATATGGAGACAGGGGCACATAAAAAGGAAAATGGGGAAAAGGGAAGACTTACCAACTAGAGGAGTGATTGTAGAGGTGAACACTGAACTACTCTGCACAAGAAAGGTCAACAAGGCTCCAACAAGAATGACAAGGTAGCCTGCCAACCAAGTAAATGGGAAGGGAAAATCTGGGAAATAGAAGTAAAGGAATAGAAGAAGAAAAAGGCACCATTTCTATAAGTGTTCTGATCAATGTTGCATTCTCAAACAGAAACAGTCCTTTGACAAAAAGTTCATTCTAAAACTTCTAGCCCAAACAGTTCCCAAGACAATTAAAAATAGTCAGTAAGGAGGTTCCTTGAGTGTCTCAGGAGCTCCCAGCCAGACTCCTAGAAAGGACTTTTATATTCCTCTTTGCACAAAAGAAATAATGTTTGTAAAAAGCACTTTACCAGGTGCTGGACACTGTTGTCATAATACAGATACTTATCCCAATCCTCATGCCCATTGTTCTCACAGCTAGGTAGGTCCAAGATCAATTCAAACTGTCCCCTTTATGTACCTCATCTTCCTTGTCTATGCGCAGATGGAAAATTTATAACACCTGAGCTATATTCCCAGGATCCTTTTAAGTTGCCTCCTCATTTTACATAAGAGTACTTAGTAGATAAATTTAGATGAGACCTACACAGAGGGGCTCTTTTTTCAGAGCTTGTGCTTTAGGTAAAGGGCTGCAGGTCTCTGTTTGCTCTGATCTCTTGACTAAAAGAACCTTTTTTTCCCTTTCTCTCTTTTATTATTATTATTATTAAAATGCTACATTTTTTATGGAGACCCCAAAGGGACTTCAGAACTAGAACCAGATTTCTTCTTCTGTCATGGTTTTCCCTCTCCCCTCTTCCTTCTCCCTTCTCCCTCTGGGAAACCTTTCAAAGCTTTCTCAGACTCATTGCCTACACCTGCCCACCAGAAGAGCTGGATAAACAGGTTTCTCCCTCACCGAGGCTGTTCCTACTAACTCCTTCTGGTGCTACTGTTGTTTGCTGTTCCTGCTACTTTTAAACTTTTAAATTTTCTGCCCCAAACACCATCCCAGTGGAGGGAGATCCATTTTCCCTTTTCAGAGGGGGTACTGGTCCTCTCTCCTAACTAAGTCCTGTTCCAAAAAAACACCCCACCCAGATTCCTATACTCCTTCTTAGCAAACAAATAAACAAACAAATACAAAAAACAAAAACAAAACACCTCTTCCCACTCCAGCTAAAAGAAGTCCTCAACCCTTAAAAACAGTCCATAATCCTTGACTTAAATCTCCTCACCCCTGCTACTAGAGGCTAGTATTATAGAGCACTCAGCATTTTTCCCCTTTTCTGTTGCGCTGCCTTGCTACTTTTGTGCCACTTGAGGGCAGCACGAATAATAAAGATATATATTGTATAGCAACTAAAAAACATCCAATACAGCCTT
The DNA here is from genome assembly GCF_027887165.1 of Monodelphis domestica. NCBI lineage: Eukaryota > Metazoa > Chordata > Mammalia > Didelphimorphia > Didelphidae > Monodelphis > Monodelphis domestica. The sequence goes on along the minus strand of NC_077232.1, from coordinate 109,960,636 downwards.
GCTATATCATTATAGAGAATTAAAAGCACACAACATGATCGTTTCTGGAACAAGAAAGCCTTTTGGCTTTTGTCAAACTCCTTTTCCTAATACAGCTAGGAATTCTTTTCCTAATTATTATTAAGACTAAAAAGGCTACAAATTGAAAATTGCAAACAAAAATACAAGCAGCATTACAAATTCAATTGGTAACTTTCAGACACTCTTTACACGATCTAGTAGAAAAGGAGGATCCTATTCAAATGTCTAATTCAAATTTTTGTGAGCCTGTTACCAAACCACTCAGAGAGAAAAGTCTTATTTCTCCTGAAATAAGATAGACCCTTCTCATATATCTCAGATGTAAAACCTTCTCTTGTTTTGTACAACTCCTGGCTAAACCGCCCTCCCTTGTTCCTTCTCCTGATGCCCCATCCTTCTCTGTCCCTTCTCCCAAGCCACGACCAATCCCAGCTCCAAGAAACACTTGTCCTTTTACCATACAGTTTCCATTATGCACACAGACACCTCATAGAAAACCACAACCACTGACTGATTCCTATGAAGGATTTTTCCCCTAAGGGAAGTGCCCACATTAGCACCAAATGGGCATACCTTAACATTAAGGTAACAGACCTTTTCCAACCCAGGATATTAAGGAATTTAAATGAAATGTTACCAGTTATGAAGATGAACCTATCCCTGTAACAAAAAAGATGGGAAATATATTCTTTCATTTTTGATGCTCCTAATAAGGATGTTGAACAATTGCTTCATGCCTTTTTGACAGAAAGTGAGAGGGATCAGATTATCTCTCATGTTAATAAGGCCTGAAGGCCCAATACACCACACTGGCCACCTGTAGATCCTCATTGTGACTATAATGATCACAATGAACAAATGCAACTACAACATGGTAGGGAGGCCATTCTAAAAGCAATGAGAGAGTGATCAGAAAGACCTGATAGTTGGATGAAATTTGAATGCCTTAAAAAATCTGATGATGAGACATCTTCCCAATTTATGGATAGACTCATTGAACTGAGAGGTAGGTACCTAGGCATTGATATTTCCTCAGAAAGAGATATAAGACATTTAAAACAACATTTTGTAAACAACTGTTCCAGAGTAGTTCAAAATTACTTTAAAACACATTTCCCCAAATAGCCTGAAATGGATATAGATGAGTTGATGCAAACTGTGTCTTATGTCTTTAAAGGCAATAAATACAATAAAAAACTAATGATCTACTAGAAAAGATACAGAATTAAAATCTTAACTGAAATGATTGATAAACAAGAAAAGGACATGATATTTGACCAATGGAATTGCCCCTCTCCAAGAACGTAATTATCAATCCCTCCCTTACCTGCCACTTCTGTGGATAGAAGGGCCACATAATGATGAATTGTAGAAATTTCTTCCAAGCAATTAGATTCAATAGAATAATAGATATGGAAATAATTATAGAAATTATAATTACAGTAATGAATGTAGAAATCACAATTTTAGAATTGATAGCTTTTCTAGAAATTTAAATGAAATAACAGATTACTCAAACCAAATGACCCCACAACATTATACTTTAAGTAGATCTCATCCCCAAACTACTCAGGGTATGAATGCCTCTCATTGGGGAGCCCAAGTAATTTCCCAAATATTATGAAGGTATATGGAGGTGGGGGTGTTGGGACAAAGGAATCAAAGGATATAACTTTTGATTTTCCAGACCCTGATGTCTAACTACCTGTTATCCCTATTCACTGCCCCTCTCCCCATAGTGATGAACTTCATGTGACTTTAAAGGTTGGTAGTGTTTATTATGACTATTTTCTGGACACAGGAGCCTCCAGGTCTATATTGAGGAACACAACTGATTTAGATCGCAATTCAATCAGTTCAATGAATGTAGTGGGGGTATTGGGTACACCCCTAAATGTTCCAAAGCTTTCCCCTAGGATGTTGCCTGTGGGACCCCTGTCAGTGGAGCATTCTTTCCTCTTGATGCCTGACTCCCTTATAAATCTCCAGGGAAGAGATTTACTATATAAACTGAGAGCCACAATAAATTGCTCTCCTAATGCCTCTATCTCATTAGAGTTTCCAAAGGAAACCTTAACTTTGTTCCCATTCCTTCTTTCTGACCCTCATGACATACAGGAACCTCTTACTTTCAAATCCTAAATGATATACCTGAGACTCTCTGGGCCACATCATCTTCTGATGTTGGCCTACTTAAATCAGATATCCCTGTCCAAATTCAAACTAAATCTAGCCCACCTCCTTCGAGTCCTCAGTACCCTCTCTCAAAGGAGGCAATTGAGGGCATTACATCAGTAATCAATTCACTAATTGACCAAGACACCATAATTCCCCATAAATCTGAATACAATGCTCCCATCCTCCCTGTTAAGAAACCAAAATTGGGTCCCAATGGCAAGCATATCTATCACTTTCTCCAGGATTTGAAAGCTTTTTCTATACCTATACATGAAAATTCTTGGCATATCTTTGCTTTCACATGGAAGAGTTATAAGTGGACCTGGATGCATTATTCCAAGGTTTTCTGGACAGCCCTACATTGTTTACACAATTCTTAACCACTGATACTGATGCCATTAAATTTAAACAGATGTTTAATACAATATATGGATATTTACTCTTGGCATAACCTAATGCTGAAGTGTGCCAAGAGGACAGCAAATACCTCCTTTTGGAGCTACTTAAGAGAGGCTACAAGGTCTCCAAAGACAAAAATTCAGTGGTATCTCCCCAAAGTACAATATTTAGTTTTTAACTGCTGGACCACATCTTATTTCTCCTAACATTTTGAAAATAATAAAAAATTATCAGCACCTACCACTTTTTAAAAAGCAATTGATGGCAATTCTTGGAGCAATAGGATTTTGACAGCAGTGGATTACTTCCTGTAGGGAAATCACTTGTAAGCCCCTTGTATCATTCACAAAAAATTTGGTCCCTGAACCACTTAAATTGGAAAAGGAACATCTGAAAACTTTTTCAAATATAAAACAGGCTATCTTGTCTGCCCCTGCTCTAGCCGTCCCGGATTATAAAAAGCCATTTATCTTATATGTCCATGAACAGAGAGGGGTATCTTCAGGTGTTCTAACTCAACTTTTGGGACCTCCTTAATGCCCAGTAGCCTATTATTCTGCCCAGTTGGACACAGTTGCTTCAGGAGCACCACCATGCCTTAGGGAAGTATCTGCCACTGCTTTATTAGTAACCAAATTTGCCAATCTAGTATTAGGATACTAATGTAGTATCCTAATATCCTAATATAGGATAATGTGGCCACAAATATTAAGACAGGACACAGTAATTTACTGATCAAAGAATCATGAGATACGAAATAACCTGATTAAATAATGAACAAATCAAGTTAAAACACAGTAGAGTTCTTAATCCTTCAAACTTGCTCCTAGATTTACCAACTTCTGGAGAACCTTTACAAGATTGTACAGCTTTAGTAGCCATTGATCATAAACCTCATAATGATTATTGGACACCCGTTTGGATAATTCAGATTTAATATTATTTACAGATGGTTCTTCATTTATGAAGGATGGTGTGTGCTATACAGGAGCTACAGTAGTTACCAATTTTGCCACTCTCTGGTCAGCTTCCTTACCCTTGCACAAGGTGCATTACTCACAGATTTAAAACACACATGTGTCATCTCAAAGGATAAGAGAGTCACGATTTACAAGGACTCCTGTTATGCATTCAGCACATGTCACACTGTTGGCATGCTATGGCTTCAGAGGGGATTCTTAACATCAGCTGGAAAATGTATTGCCAATGCAGACCTTATTACTGACCTTCTTTCTGCCCTCCAACTCCCTGAAGCCTTAGCTGTCATTCACTGCTCTGCCCACACACTTGGTACTGACCCTATCTCCAGGGGAAATGAAAGAACAGATGCCACAGTGAAATTAGTGGTCTTGGAAGGGCCTGAGTTAATTTTGACCCTAACAATTATTAATGATTTGTATCCATCCCTTTCCTACAATGACAAGAAGAGGGAAAATGGAAGAAAAAAATTAAAGCTAAACAAATTAAAGGAGTATGGGTATCATCAGAAGGCAAACCCCTACACCCTAGATATTTCTATAACCAAATTTGTCACTCCATTCATAAACATTGTCACTTTGGCATCCAAGGCAATGTATACTCTATTAAAAAAAGTATAGATAGAACCTGGAATAACTACAATTACTTCCAAACTATGTACAGCATATCCTACCTGCCAGGCCTTTAATCAGCATTATTTTTGTGGAAAAGTCTTTAGTGGATGTCCTCTCACTTACACATCATTTGAACACTGACTAATTGATTTTATCTTTATGCCAAAATCTAGACAGCATAAATTTTGATTGGTCATGCTTGATCAGCTGACCAGGTGGCCTGAAGCATTTCCTACTGCTTGGGCCACATCTGCTTTTTTACCAAAACATTTTTGAAAGAAATTATTCCTCTTTTCAGCCTACCAGCATGAATTGATTGAGATAGAGGAACTCATTTTACAGATTCTGTCTTATCACAAATTTATTTATATTTGGGAATAACTCCTAAATTTCATACACAATACCATCCCCAGAACTCTGGCCAAGTTGAAAGAATGAATAAAGAACTTAAAACTATGATTGGAAAATTGTGCATGGAGGCTCATTTAAAATGACTTGAAATTCTAACTCTGCCCCTATTTTAAATCAGAAGCAGACCCAGAAGTGATGTAAACATCTCACCATTTGAGTTGCTATTTGGACATCTACCTATTCAGGCACAACCATTCTTGTCTGCCTATGTGTCTGCCATCATTGTTACAAGGGGATACAACCACTGTCACATATATCAGGAAATTACAAACTAAATTGTGAGAACTTCATGACTCTGCTCTTCAGGCAGGCCCCATAGATTTCTCACTTCATGATTTAAACCCTGGTGATAGTATCTACATAAAGAATTTCAAACATACTGGGTCGACTGAACCTGCTTATGACTGCCCTTTCCAAGTCCTATTGACTACACCAACAGCAATTAAAATTGGGGAGAGGGTCTCATGAATTTGTTGTAGTCATGTAAAACAAGTACCTTCTGTTGTTAACAAATGTATTTATTATTGTTAACAAACTGTATTGATTTTATTTGGCTATTGATCATGATAAGACTTCCCTATTGTTGGATTGATATTATTTTGTTGCACTGTATTTCATCCTTCTATTGAACAAATTGCTTTTATAGAACAATACATATATGATCTCAAAAAAAAACCCAACAACTATATTAGCAACCTATATTGACCTGATGTGCTTTTTTATAACATTTTGTGCCTTCTGTAAATTTCTTTTTCCTTTTAAATATATTATTGCTCTTTTACCTCCAATACTTTATCAACCTCATTTGCACTCACACTATGAATCTTGGCAAGTTAAAAGAGGAAATGAATCTTATTTTTCATCAAGTAGCCTCTATATATTACCTCTAAAATTGTGAAATATATATATATATATATATATGTGTGTGTGTGTGTGCATGTTTTTATTATTGTTTTTTGTCCTGCTTGTGAGATACAAAATTTGAGTTTTTTTCTCAAAAATTTTATATTTAAAGCACATGTCACCAATATTGAAAAGATTTTTTTAAATTGCTTTACATTTTGCAATAGAATAAGCTAAGATGTTTAGCATATTTGCCTAGCATATAGATGGGTACCACAAAAGCTTTGGAATTTCAACCTGCCACTAACATAACATGTAATGAGACGTTTGCTCAATGACTATGTCTGAATCAAGGAAAAAACAGACCACAAAGGAGCACAGAAGTTGACCTGAAAATTGCTAAACAAGCACAAAAGTTAAAAAAGCAAACCCAATCTTAAGGGGATTGATGACATTCTATACAAAGAGCTCAAGGACTTAATAATGTGTGAGATTCAAGATTGCAGCTGTTTAACAGGTTAAATGTAGGACTTCTTTGTACCACACTCTTTATCAAGTATAAAATATCAATTGTTCTGGCTCTGGCTCCATTATCCTTGAAAGCAGAATAAAGGGACAAACCAGAAAATGCTATTTCCCATTAGTTTTGAGACATAGTTTTGTTTTGTTTTTTCTTTCATGATGTGACAACTTACTGTATTCCAGATTGCTAAATTGGGTTAGCAAGTGATTGTTATTGCAGGCTTATGGGGCATGGATTGCTATAAGAACTTGCTGTGATTTGTGAATTATTTTCCCTATTTCCTATAATTTTTTCACTTTTTTAATCTATATTTCACTCAATGGTTATTTTTTAATTTCTTTGAATTAATTGAAGTTTTTCATAACTGATCCATATGCCTTATGACTTGACCATGTATTCCTGTGTAATTCCTATGTGTATCCCTGTATCCTCCTTGGTGAGGGGGCGGGGTTATTTTGTAATGAAAAGTTTTAAGTTCATTTTGACAAAAAAAAAATCTTTTAGGGGTAAGAAATTTGCTGCCTCCCAGAATCCAGAGACTAAATTTCTTGTGGAAGATGCCATGGCGATGCTTTTGGAGAACGCATGCTGCTACAGGAGTTCCTGAGAAAAACATGTGCAAAACTGAACTTTGGGGTGTTGAATACATTTGTTTATATGTACTTTGTTGTACCAAAAGGAACTGCCCCCTAATTGATTTTATTCTTGATTTCCTTTTGTTTCCTTATCCCCAAGTTGTTTTATTTTCTCAATTTAAAATTGTATATACCTAAGTTAATTGTATTTAAAATGATCCATTGGGGAGACTGGTTTCCCAAAGGATCACTGGGGAGAATTTAAATATGGAAAATTTGCAATACCTGAGCTACATTCCCATCATCCTTTTGCATTACATACTCATTTTACATAAGGATGCTTAGGAGATAAATTTGGCTGAGACCCACTTACTGGGGCCTCTTTTTTAGGATCTTGTGCTTTTGGTAAAGTGCTACAGGTATGAGGCTCTGACTCTCTTTGCTCTGCTCACTTGACTGGAATTAACTTTTTTTCATTTCCCACTTTATTATTATTATTATTATTATTGTCAAAATCCTTTATCTATAACAGTCAAGGTATGAGTAGGAGGGGATTGGAAGAATCCACTCCTTACAAGTCCCATTGGAATCCTAATTCATAACAACCCAACTAAAAAAGAGGTGAGATTAGAGATAAGGAAGGGAAGCTGAGGAGGAAAAGGGTTCACTTGGCAAATGTCCCAGACTTTTCCTAGATGTTAGTTGTGGGAATTGGCACATAGCAGAAAGCAAAAAAAAAAAAAACTCAAAAACATAAAACAATAGGAATTATTGGAAATTGTTAATCCTCTGCATGGTAGAGAAGAAGGGAGGGAGTTAAGCATTTATTAAGTACCTACTATGTGCCAGGTTCTGTGCTGCTCACTTTGCAGGCCTTATCTCCTTTGGTCCTCACAACAACCCATGAAGATAGGAAACAGAGTAAACTGAGACAAAAGTTAAATGACTTGCTCAGGGCTACACAGTAAGTGTTTTAGACAGAATTTGAATTCATGTCTTCCTGCTTGAAAGTCTAAAACTTTATCTACTTTGCCATCTTGTATGATTAGCCTATATCTCTTCCTCTCCAATAAGTATTTCTGTCATCCAGAGATGGCCATCAAATCCCAAGCTTTGCTCCTACATTGAGATCACCTTCCTTGTTCTCCAATATTCCTGCTTCTGTGATTATATATGAAGGAGCAGGGATATGTTCCAGTTCGAGACTTTCTTCCTTAGTCAAGTAATGGTGACAGTGAAATTTCCAGAGCTCTTTATCATTTATCATGTCCTAGTAGGAATAGTACCTGTAGAACACTTTTTTCAGATTCTCTTTTTCTACAGATCATAGGACCTTAAAACTTATGAGGTGGAATAGACTTTAAGTCATCTGTTCTATCCCTCTTCATTTTTCAGAGGGAGAACTGGGGCATCATAGACCTCAATTTACTTGCCCATCATTTGAACCCAGAACCTCTGACTCCAAATTGAATACTCTTTTGTACTGTGCCACAAGGCACATCTGGGTTTAGTGGCTCATCCAGGATTACACAGCTAATGTATGCTTGACCAACAAAGATGGACTCAGGGATCCAAAGGACCAAGTCAAATCCCACCTAAGATGTTATAGCCCTGGACAAGTTATTTAGCATCTTCCAGATGTGGCTGCCTCAGAGGACTAATGTAAACATTGAATACATAGATGTTTGTAAGGGTTCTACCAACTTTAGAGCTCTAGAGCTCTAGAGAGTTTATTAGGGGACAGGTATTCAGACTTATCCTATGATTACTTTGGTATAGGTATCTCTCTGGTGGGGGAATTCTGCCAGCTGGAAGATTCTCTGTATTACAGCATTCTGAAGACTTGCCTAAAGTGTCCTAAAGAGCTTTTAAAGTGTTGTTCACACAACTAGTATGTGTCAGAATTGGGATAAGAACTTATATTTTCCTGGCTTTTAGGTCAGCTTTCTATCACTATACCATGGTATCTCTCTTCTTATCATTAATTATTGCTTTCTTTATTTCCCCAAAGGGAATAATCCCACTAAGGTCTTGGGAATGTTCTCCGTGTGAGAAACATGGCAGAATGTAACTATTTTTTCCTTCATTTATCCTCACTCTCTTACTATCTCATCTTTGGATTAATTTTATTCTCTTTGCTTTTTCTTTTTCTTTTCTTTCTATTTTTTGAAGCCTTTTCTATTCCAAATTTTATAAAACCAAATGAAATACACATTTCTCCTTTATATGTTTAGCTTACTTTTCTTAATATCTCTATAATAAATACCATCCATAAGTGTTCCAGCCCTTCCCCACCATCTCCAAATCAGAGTAGTGATTATACTGGAGACCAGCATGTACCCATAAATTCCTTCATGTTTCAAGTTTCAGTTCATGTTCTGGAAATAACATTCACAGTTTACTATTCCTAAATGAATTCTATGGTTATGCACAATATGCTCCTGGTTCTACCAATTTCACTATTCTGGTAATAGTTCTTTCCAAGTTGTTTTTGTTTTAAAACTGCCTGCTCATTGCTTCCTTTGGTACAGTAGTATTCTGTCACAATCACATGCCACAATTTGTTTAGCCATTTCCCTATTGATGGACAATTTTCAATTCTTTGCCACCAGAAAGAGACTTGCTATAAATATTTTGGAGCATATGGGATTTTTTCCTTTTTACCTGATTTCCTTGGGAAATATACTCAAGAAAATAATGGATTCAAGTTTTATAACTATATTTCCAAATCCGAAATGGATAGATCAGCTCACAACTCAATCAACAGGGTATTAGTATCCTCATTTTTGCATATTCCCTCAATCATTTGTCATTTCGCTTTTTTTTTAGTTTAGCTAGTTTGATGATAGGTGTGAGGTGATGTCTCAGAGTTATTTTGGTTTACAATTCTCTAAAAAGTAGTTTTTTTACAGCATTTTTTCAGATACCTACATATGGCTTTGCTTTCTCCATCTGAAAACTGTCTGTTCATATATTTTTCCCATTTATCAGGGAATGGCTCTCATTCATATAAATTTGACAAAGCTCTCTTTATATATTTTAAATATGATGTAAAAATTTTTTTCTTCCAGTTTTCTGTGGCTACTCATATTTTCCTAGATCTCTCCATACAGGTAAAGCAGGGCCTCCAGGGCCAGTTCTTTCTTATTCGGTAAACAACATCAGAGCAATGAACTTTCTCTTGGCCTCAGGAACATCCCCAATGCAATAACACAAATTCAAAATAAATGGAGACAATCTGGATTCCAAGAACTGTTAATCAGTAAGAGAAAACCCAAGTGGAAGCCAAGGTCAAATAAAGTACTTGTTTCTAGACAGTTGGATCAGACATGTACCTCAGTGAGCACAATGTGGGGAGAACTAGTGGGTATCTTTTTTCCTAAGGGCTTTGCCCACAGAAAGGCCCAGGTATGTTGAAATGACTACCTGTGTTGATGTACTTCTTAATCACTGCAGCAACAGGTCCCCTGAGCTCAGAGTTCAAGACCCTGATAAACAAGATCAAACAACCGCACAAGATGAACAAAGATAGGGGTAGAAGAATGAATCCGATGACCGAATCTGAGAGGCTGGTGTTCACAAATAAGTGTTTGCCTGCAGGGATCAGAGGAACCATTTATCAAGAGGACTCATGGCCAAGAGGGTGAGTCATCTAGAAGGTTTTCTTGGATCTAACAATGTCTTTCTTAGAGTTCAGCTTTGTTTCCCTTTCTAAGAATCTCATTGTGACCCAAACATCTTTCTCTTCCTCCTTATCTCCAGATCTGGGTACATAGTGTTGTATAAAGCACTATGTCTTATGTAAAATGATTCTAATTCAGAAAAGGTTTATAGAGTAACATTGCAAAAGATATTTAAGTTGAATCAAAATAACACTTAACCCTGGGACTCTGCTTTACAGTAAAGTTTCCTAACTTTTTTGTTAAAGAAGCCATTTTTTGATTCCTAAAAAGTCTTGATACATGAGTGTGGGGAGATTTCCTCTCAGTTAAGCTCCTGTATACCCAATATAACAGTGAAGAGCACTTCATTGACATATAGACTTTCTGAGTTAGAATCCTGATTCTGCTCCTTTCTCTGTACCAGCAGGCAGATTTCTACACCTTTATGGGTGTTGGGTCTCCTGCTCTTGAAAGGAGAGGGTTGTACTAAATAATCCCAAGGGATCCTTCCTGCTCCAACATTCTTTGATCTTTGTACCATAGATGACATTTCCCTCTTCCTAGGAATGGATTTGCCTGAGTTGCTACCACTTACCTGCACTTTAGCTTAATTGTGCAGGAATAATAATGAAGTTATTTGTACACTGAAAATGTTATGTAAATAATAATTATAATAGTAATCGCTGACATTCACATTGCATTTTAAGATTTTTTAAATGCTCTATAAATAGAATGTCTTTTGATCCTTGTAATACCTCCTGAAAGGTAGATGCTATTTTCCACATTTTATAAATGAGGAAATTGAGATGGACAGAAATTATGTGACTTGCTCTGGGCCATCCAGATAAGTCTCTGAAGCTGGATTTGGACTAGATCTTCTTGACTCTGGATCCCTAACATCATCCACTTCACTTTATGAGGAGATTATTCAAACTGATGGGACCATGTTTGAGCCTCAATTCCTCAATTCCTCCCTAGTAGTAAATTATACACTTAGGTAGGTAGAAATTGGTGTTTTTCTCTGAAACCATTACAGAATTTTATTTCCAATCTTGCACTCTATAAAGCGGAATGCATATTGTTGGAAAGGAACTGGGAGACTCTCTAATCCAACTTCTCAATTTATAGATGAGAAAAGCAATATCAGAGAAAAATCCACAGTCACACAGTTAATATGCACCAGAGGAGGGATTTGAATCTTGGATTTCTGACTCTAGGATTATGGCTCTTTCCATTGTAGTAGTGAATCTGGAATTCAAATCTAAGTATCTGTGTATATTTCTCTGTCACAAATACTCTCTCTCTCTCTCTCACTCTCTCTCTCTCTCTCTCTCTCTCTCTCTCTCTCTCTCTCTCTCACACACACACACGCATACACACACACACACACACACACACATACACACACACAGATGTATGTACTTCCCTATCTTGTGTCTCAGGAAGTACCCTGAGGAGCAAGACTCAGTTAGTCTTTACTAAATCTCCCTCATCTCAGTACATTAGAGTATTCCACAATATGATTAACCTTTTGACTAAAATAGAACTGCAGGAAGTTATACAGATTATATTCTGGAAACATCAAAGAGTTAATGAAACTCCCTAGAGTAGCCCCTATCCCACGTCTAAATTAAATCCAGCAGGGGAGGGATCAGGCCTGGGGAAGAAGAAAAGCAAATACTAATAATAGCAGTAACAGCTCTCAGCTCTGTTTACATCATTGGAGCTAGGAATGGTACCTGAGTCCCAGTGGGGCGTCATGCAAGGAATGTCCTAGCCTCAGCTCTTCCGTAACTGGTTATGGGACCTTATGGATGTCACTTATCTTTTAGAAAATGCGGATAGTAATATTTCACTTCAGGAAGGCAAGTTATTCCTCCCTTTTAACAGGCTACTGTGTCAGGCAGGTGTGGCATTTGGAATGTCAGGAATATTGATAATTATTGATTCTGCAAATGTTGGAGGGTCAGAGGAACAAAGATGGTCTAGTCCTCAGAGGCAGCTGCTTAATGACCCCAGTGTTTGTAAGAATTGCATGAGAGAGCCAATATTTTCCTTTCTAGCATCCAATATTTCTAAGAGCTGTGTGTCTTGTTTTAGACTTTGGCCAATTCTACCAAATGCCGCAGGGGCAGGACTGGACTGGTGTCATGGAGAAGACCAGACAAGTTTGCTGAGGATTTACATAGTGCTTTGCTCTGTCTTCTGTATCACAGGTAAAGAAGGCACCCATTTGTACCAGGCAAAAAGGAGCTGGGTTGTTCCTTAGGGAGACCTAGCCCACTTTCTCTTTCCTCAAGGATATGGCCTTCAATGCTCCTTTTCCTAGGCTGCCTTATTGGTCTGGCAATCTGTTCCCAAATCAAGGACTATCTTGCGATGAATTGCTGCCAGAGGAGAAATAAGTAAAGAATGTGATCAGTCTAGATTCTGCTGATGACTGTTACATCTTCCCAGGTATTATACACCTGTACCTCATAGGTCTTCTTTACCCATGACTTCTTTGCTCCTATCCTTGGCTCTAACATCAATTGAGAATGGAATTTGAAATTCAGCAGTCTAATTTCTAGTAGATTTCCTACTCACATTTTGCAATGTTCTGTTGATACGTTCTGTTCTTGAGGGTCCAAGTGATGTTCCCTTCAGTCCAGCAGAGAGTGGGAGAGGTACAGTTTTCTGGTGAGGGAACGGTAACATTGCTAAAAGTCTAAAAGAAAACATGAAGGAAAAAAAAAAACTGTTACTGAAGATAGTAAAAGGGAATTCTTAATCCCTTGCTCTAACCTAACAGGGGAAAGAGCTGGCTGGCTTAGTGGACAGAGAACCAGGCCCAAAGATGAGAGGTTCTGTTACCATGGAGACCAGCACACAGTTAAAGGAAATAGAAACTGCTCTCAGAGAGGAACTGACTTAAGAATGACAGTTGGACAGTGAGCGATAAAGTCAAGCATCAAGAGTGAGAAAGAACTTTTCTCTCTAAGGTTTCCTGAGGGAAGGGTGGTGCTGGCAGATGCTGGTGACAACTGGCTGCTGGAGAATCTGATTCAAGGAGAGTGTGTGGGTTGCTAGCTAGCTGTCCATTGTTTAGTGAGTTCTTTAGAATATGTTTATATATTATATACATATGCATAGCTAGTGTAGGTTCAGCCTGGTTAGCTAGGCTGAAGAGTTATTAGTGAGACTCTCTCAAATGAGTTTTTAGGTATTTATAGGTTGGTATTAGAACATTTTGGTAGTTTTTAGGTAACAAACCTAGAGTAGATAGTTAAATATCTCTCTCTTTCCTATCATTCTGTCTTTACTATTCTTTCTCATTTAAAACAAAATTCATTAAACTATTCTCCTATCTTTGGCAAACTCCTCATTTTAACCCCTACATTTCTTCTTATATAATCCTATAAACTTAGAACAAGGGATGGTATGATGTGAAGATACAATTCATAGCCCTGAAGATGTGACTATCATTGACCACTGAATCCCCATCTTCCCCTTCTTCTCTACCTCATCCTCCCCATAGTCCAAAGAGAAGACTTCAGCCTTCTTGCTATAGGGCACTTGCTGAAAGAAGAGAAAATAGCCTAAAAGATCTGGATCATTTCTGAAAGCCAGCTGAGCTGCACCCAGGCTGAGCTCTGTTACCCCAGAAGGGAGACTCATGCAGATAATTGCTTTATCTCTATCTTGAAGAAGTCTTATTCTGCCCCTTAGTCTGAGCTTTAATTAGAGCAGAGTGACTAGAGCTTTGGTCTAGGGCACTGAGTTTATAGGAAACCCACAGCACTTGAAGTCCTTCAACATCACAGGAGGAACCACTGTCTATGTATGACCTTGGAATCATTTTCTGAAACTTACCACATTTTCAAAAGTTTTACACCAAATTTTTATCAGGCTCTTGTTTTTTGCTTCCTGATTCCCTGCAGCAAGTTCAGTGAAGACTTTTTTATTCAGCTGTGGAAAACAACAGACATGAGGAAAAGAGTTGCCCCATTCCTCAGCTATGATTTGTGAATGAAAAGTTAATTACTCTCCTAAGGGCTCCAGTGTACAGAGGTGAAAGCCAGAATCCATGTAAAGGGGAGACAGATTGGCCTTATTTCCAAAGAACTGTGCTGAATATATACAACTTTGCCTATTGATTAGGATGAGGCCAGTTAAGCCCTTTTACATTGTTTAAAGTGTCTAGTACCCTGCCAGCTCCTTGAGGCCAATGAATGTCTCATTTTTGACTCCGTATCCCTTAAGGAATGCTTCTTAGTTGATTGTTATGGAATGAACAATGAAGCATCCTTTGAGAAAGATCTTCTCCTCTGACCTCATTTGAAGGCAATCCCATTATATCCACATCATGGCGGGGGGGGGGGGGGGGGGGGGAGGCATTAGGCACAAAATGATAGCATAGTTGAGTCTCTCTTTGGCCAGAGTGGTAGAGGGGAGAAGAGGGGAATAAAATTTCTAATGTGGTACCAGAAGCAACTCAGTGCTTATTCCTTATCTCCATTATATTTGGGAATGAAATGAGGGAGTTGTAGTATAGGCATATCCAATTAGTCCTACCAGATTGGGGAGGACATTTTTAAGTGCCTTTCCAAACGAATCAAGTTCCCTGCAGGTGCTATTTCACCTCCTTAATGACTCAGATTCAAAATCAGGCTAAGTCCTGATGCCCACCTGGATGATGATGTTTGTTAAGGGACCTGTGAGGGCTTTCAAGAGTTCGGGGCCATCATCATCATCATCATCATCAGCCTGGAATTTAAAGGATCTCATTATTCTATAGGAGAGGTGGTAGAGGAAACCAGTGATCAACTCCAGAGGCAGCAGCACCAGCACTGTCAACCAATTAAAAAAACTATGTACAGTAGCTCCTGCAAAAACCCTAGAAGAAGAACATCCAAAGAAAGAGAATGACAAGTCTGTTAATTCAATTCATAGCATGGAGTGCTTAGTGTATGCAGAATAAGAAAGCTTGACTTAAAGTCAGGAAGACCAGGATTCTGGGCCCACCTCTAGTTTAAACCAAGAGCAAGTCACTTAACACTTCCAGTGATCCAAACCAGTCCTGTAGTTGCCAATCAGCATCAGTGCTGTGGGATTTCCACATTGGAAGTTTCTACACACCAGTGACATCATAGATCTAGGTCCCACTTTTGCTCCCCCCTCCCCAAATGGACAGAGCACATGGGGAATAAAGACCCCATAGTCCACACATATCACCATAATACCACCCTCTTTTTGTGCTGTTGCAGAGCTTCCTGTTTCAAAGCTCTTTTGTATCTGGGAGAACACCTCTGTGAAGCAGGTAGACCACATTGTTGATGTTTTCATTTCAAAGACAAAGAACACTTCTTGGAATTTGCTCAACCAATGTCACACAGGAAGGGGCCTCCTCATTTCTCATTTAAGCGTTCTTCCCTCCCAGGTACCATGTAGTTGTCCCAAGCAGTCTTGAGGGGGAGCAGGTATGCTCATTGTATGAAGGGCCAGTTAGATCAGAGACTTGAAAGATAAATAATAACAGAGAACCAGGTAGGTATTTGGTACTTAATTAATGCAAATTCTTTCCATTTTTATCATTTTTATTTATATTCTAATGTTTAATTCAGTTTTATGTTTTACCCAGTAGTACTCATTTAACTCTTGTCTTTGTGAATTGAATTTGTGAAAATATCAATTTGTTAAACACTGCATGCTGATTGACTAACAAATCAATCCGGTCCTCTCCAGCTTTGGTACTGGATCCTGTATGCAGGGAGAGACTGATTTTTATTCATTTTTCCTGGTCAAACCTTTTTTCTTTTTTTTTTCATTAAGCTTATCCTTCTCTTTCCCATAACAAACAAGGAATCACCCAGGAAATATATAGATGATGTCTTCCATATTTCCATATCTCTGTTCACTCATGATTATTTTTCAAATATTAAATCTTTTACTATATATAAGTTTCTTGGTTCTATTCATTTCACTCTTCATTATCTCATGTAGGAATTTCTAAGTTTAAAAAATGTATGTGCTCATTGTTTCTTACAGCACAGTAGTTTCTAAGAGTCATATTCCATAATTTGTTTAGTCATTCTCCAGTTAGACATTCCTTCAATTTCTAGTTCTTTGCCACCACAGAGAGCTGCTATATATATTTTGAAATGTACAGGTTCTTTTCCATTTTCCCAGCAATAGTACTGTTAGGTCTAAGGGTATACACAGTTTTATAGTTCTCTGTGCATAATTCCATATTGGTCTCCAAGATGGTTGGATAGATTCATAGTTCTACCAAAAATTTTATTAATGTCCAAACTTTTCTACATCCTGTAAATATGATATTAGAAAATTGTTTTGTTAGTTAATATTGTTTTATTAGTTTAAGGATAAGAAGTAAAGTGGCTGGCTTGAGGGGAAAAAACTGGAATTTGAAGCAAAGCTGAGAGCATGTTAATTTCAACTGCTAACAGTTATAACCATTTTTCTATGTCAATTACTCTCTCTGGCAGTTGGCAGAGACACACACTCAGAGATTCTTTCTCAGGGCTGGAGGAGGTAACATCTTTGCCTCTCTCTCTGTCTGAGGGAAAGAGCCAAAGGAGCTCAGTCTTTTCTTTTCCCAACTTGAGAAACACTATTGAATACCTATTGTGGTTTTTATAGATTAGTTTATATCTGGGAAGACCAAAGAAGAACCTGATCATTGGTTTGGACTCTGTTAAGATTCAGAGTCCTAACTTGTTTCTCATTGAGACTCAAGCTTTGCCATTTTATAATTTGAAGGCAAAGTTAAGATTTATAAAGATAATAGAGGTAGTTTTATTTAGAGTATTTAGAGTATATTTAGTATTTAGTATATATTAGTATTTAGAGTATAAATTTGGGTTCTTCAGATCAGGGAGGATTAGTGTAGCCTGTGAAACACAGGAGAAGCAGTTCCTTGCTAAACCAGGAAGTTTATTTGGGTGGATTTAGAATCCCTTAGAATTAGAAATTCTTCTTTATCCTTATATATTTCAATAAATATTTTATTTTTATAAGAGTCTCTTTAGCGTCCTTGTGCCTGGCCTGAAGGGAAGTTCACATTTGAGCTTCACTTCCTCACTGAGGTTACTTTTGATTACCTCTATTAAAAGTATCGGAACAGTTTGAACCTGATTGCCAAGTTAAACAGTTTTGAAAAGTTTTGAACCTATATTGAAACAGTTTTTCCATCTAAATATTTTATTTTATAACTTGCCAAAATTTTATTTTTACAGTTTGGTGAGCCAGCTAGGACAAAGAACCTAACAGTCTGATTTTAAGGGTCTAATTGTCAACTTGGGCAGTTGGAGCCTTTATCTCAGCAGGGGGTCTATGAAAGCAACTAGAGGTTAGCTGTGGTAACAGTGAGCTGAACTCTAGTTGGCTACAGTCAACTTGATACAAATAATCTCTACTTTCAGAAAACCTGGTGAATTAGCTACATAAAATCACCATGGGATTTTCTCTATTAGATATGACTTCTCTCATTTTCACTATTTCACCAGAATACGTGCAAAATGTACTTGCCTATGACTTTTTAATGTCAGTACTCTTCTCATTGACTCTCCTACAACTAATCTCTTATGCCCCTGTGCTACTATTGTTTATCATGTGCTTTTTACATGATGATCCAATCTTTGGCAGTTGTATTTAAACATTTAAAAGCAAGCATCAAGCAAGCTACTGCAAATAGTGATCTAATGTTAAAAGTGAACTATCTAGAGACTAAATTAGATGGAATGCAAATTCAATATGAGGAATTACTCAAGGCTAAAGGAACAATGGCAGAACCTAAAAAACATGATGCAACTAAATTAGAGGGTGCAACTAAATCAGATAATCCAACCAAATTAGAAATGGAAACAAGCATTAGAAAGCAAACCAGCTCATATATTTCCTCTAAGGGAACCCCAGAACGTGGTATAAGTGAATCTCATGTGCCACAAAATTTTACTCGGGCTGATCTAGGCAGTTTTAAGAAAAATACTCTATCATATGAAAAAGAATCCATGGATGTTGTAAAGCTTTTAGTTAAGCTTTACAATCCTCCTTATGTGGACTTTGACAGCCTCATGGATGAATTATTAATGAAAAGAGAGAAACAGCAGATTATATAGGGCACTAATAATAACCCCCTAATTGCCAATTCGCCAACTCGGTATCCTGGTTGGGAATATAACTCTTTTGTGGGGAACAAAGACTTAACTACAGTCAAGGAGGCAGTAATTGAAACTGAGGCAAAAAATTCCAGACACTCAAGAATCTGGTCTAAATTTGAGCACCTAAATCAGGAAGTGGGAGAGACTCCCTCCACTTTCCTCAATAGAATTATTAACTGTCCAGAAAAATGGGTTGGATTGGATACTTTAACAGATGAGAATGTAAATCACATTCACAGGTAGTTTGTGAAAAATGCATGCCCTGTGGTCCAAAATTATTTTCAAAGTAACTGTCCTGATTGGTTTGACATGGGTCTTGACAAAATTAGGAGAATTGCAAACTATGTTTTTCAAGATGAGAGTATTTCTACATTGGCTATATTTTGGAAAAAACAACATATAAAAAAGAAATGAGAAAAAAGAAAGAAAAATATGCTTCAATTTGTTGTCAGAATCCAAAATCTCTATGAAAGTGGATAGCAATTTTTCATGAGCCTTTTTTTTTTAATTTTAATATTATTTTATTTGGTCGTTTTCATACATTATTCACTGGAAACAAAGATCGTTTTCTTTTCCTTCCCTCCCCTTCCCCCCTCCTCCCCCCCCCCCCCCCCGCCTTTCCCTCTCCCATAGCCGACGCATGATTCCACTGGTTATCACATGTGTTCTTGACTCAAACCCATTTCCCTGTTGTTGGAGTTTGCATTATAGTGTTCATTTAGAGTCTCTCCTCAGTCTTATCTCCTCCAACCCTGTAGTCAAGCAGTTGCTTTTCATCGGTGTTTTTACTCCCACAGTTTATCCTCTGCTTGTGGGTAGTATTTTTTTTTAGATCCCTGCAGATTGTTCAGGGATTGCATTGATACTAATGGAGAAGTCCATCACCTTCGATTGTACCACAATGTATCAGTCTCTGTGTATAATGTTTTCCTGGTTCTGCTCCTCTCGCTCTGCATTACTTCCTGGAGGTTGTTCCAGTCTCCATGGAACTTCTCCACTTTATTATTCCTTTTAGCACAATAGTATTCCATCACCAACATATACCACAATTTGTTCAGCCATTCCCCAATTGAAGGGCATCCCCTCATTTTCCAATTTTTGGCCACCACAAAGAGCGCAGCTATGAATATTTTTGTACAAGTCTTTTTGTCCATTATCTCTTTGGGGTACAAGCCCAGCAGTGCTCATGAGCCTTTTTTTACAACTCTCATGGATCACTGTTTTCATCAGAGTAGCTAAATCTTTCACAGTTAACTGTCATAACAATAGAGCTGCTGATGTGTACAGTGTTCTCCAAGTTACACTCACACTTCACATTGTATCTTTTTTTAAAACCCTTAACTTTCATCTTGGAATCAATACTGGGTATTGGTTAGAAGGCAGAAGAATGATAAGGGCTAGGCAATGGGGGTTAAGTGACTTGCCCAGGGTCACACTGCTAAAAAGTATCTGAGGTTAGACCTGAACCCAGAACTTCCCATCTCTGGGTCTGGCTCTGAATCCTTTGAGCCACCAAGTTGCCCCCATTTTGCACCAATTCTTACAGGTCTTCCCAGGTTTTTTTCTCAGACGTTCCCCTTCCTGATTTCTCATACCACAATAGTATTCCATCTTAATCATATCCCACATGTTGCTCAGACATTTCCCAACTAATTAATTTTCCCTGTTTCCAATACTTTGCCACTACAAAAAAGTTACTATAAATATTTTTTTATATAAAAGTCTTTTTTTCTTTTTCTGCGATGACTTTAGGATACAAGCACATAGAAGAAGAACTGCTGGGTCAAAGAGTATGTACAGGCTTTTAGTCCTTTGGGTATAGTTCCAAGTTTTTCTCTCAAGTGGTTAGATCAGTTCATCACTAATATCCATCCCTTCTTTTCCATATCACTCAAGCAGTTGCCATTTTCCTTTTCTGTCATCTGAGCTACTCTCATGAGTATGAAGTAGTATTTCAGAATTGTTTTAATTTGCATTCTTCATTAATAGTAACTTAGAGCATTTTTTTCATGTAATTATTGATAGTTTTGATTTCTTCTTCTGAAATCTTCCTGTTCATATTTTATGATATTTATCAATTGGGGAATCGTTTTTGGTTTTTATAAATTTGGCTCAATTCCATTTAAATTGTAGAAATAAGGCTTTTTATCAGAAAAAAATTGTCAAAATTTTTTCCCAGTTCACTGATTCCCTTCCAATTTTACCTTCCTTGCTTTTGTTGGTATAAAAATCTTTTAAATTTAATGTAATAAGAATTATATATTTCATCTCCTATAACTCTTTGTAATTTCATGGTCATGAAGTCTTCCCTTATCAGTAGATTCGATAGGTAATTTTCATAAGCTCCCCTCATTTGTTGATATCATCCATTATGTCTAAATCATACTCAATTTGAGCTTATTTTGTTATATGGTGTAAAATGTTTGTCTATGCCTGGCTTCTGCTGGACTGCTTTCCAATTTTCCCAGAAATCTTACTAAATAGTGAGTTCTTGCCCAAATAGTTGAGATCTAAGAGTTTTGGGCAATGGGCCAGCTTACAGACTACATAGTAATGAAGGACCCAAATACCAAATAATATAGGTCTGATTTTGTTACAAATGCCACCATGGAAGAGTTAGACACAGACCTGAATGCAAGACTTCACAAAGCTAATGGTAGAGTTGTGGAACCCAAAAGACCTGTTTCCAAGGAAGACTCTCAAAGGACAGGCACCCACTTAGCTATTACAAAGCTCTTCCTGGGTGACATTAAGGCAGATACAAAAAAAGCAGCACTCATGAGATTCTTTTTATAATGAAAAAAGAAAAGTAATTTAAACCATGACTGATGGAGACAGTGGCAAAAAGAGATATTTTGCTTTTGTGTCTTTTGATGACCATCATTCTGTGAATAAGATTGTCATTCAAAAACACCAAACAGTGAATGGTCAGAAACGTGAAGTAAAAAAAGCCTTTTCAAAGAAAGAAACGGCCAGTCCGTCCTTCATCTACTCAAAGAGGATGACGTAGTTTTGGATTTGTTGGTGGTGACTGTGGAAATGGCTTTGGTTGATAAAAAGAACTTTAGCTCTGGTGGGAACTTCAGTGGTGCTCTTGGTTTTAGTGGCTGTCATGGTGGTGGATATGTAGATGTCGACAATGCATTTTGAAATGATGGTGGATATGGTGGAGGAGGCCTTTGTTACTCTGGAGGAAACAGAGGCTTTGGAAGTGGTAGACAAAGTTACAGAAACTAAGGCAGTGGCTATGGTGGGAGTGTCAGCTATGACAACTGTAAAAGCACAGAATGTGGAGGCAGCTTTGGGGTGGTAATGGAAGTGACTTTGGAGAGGTGGTTATAGTTGTTCTAGTAGTAGCAGTAGTTATATTAGTGGTGGAAGATTTTAATTACTTTTAGAAAACAAAGTTTAGTGGGAGAAAAGGGTCAGAGAAGTGACAGAGAAGCTACAGCTTACAACAGATTTGTGAATTCAGAGAAGTACAGTGGTAGTAGGACCTAGCTACTACAAGAATACAGAACTGTTTTAGATAATGCTATTTTTATTTGGACAAGACAAATTAAAGAAATGAACAAAACACTAGAGCTGTATTTGTGACTAATTGTATAACAGATAATTTCAGTTTCTGTTTTATGTAAAAGCATTCTAACAAAGCATTTACATGTAGATTTTTTGGCACATAGGCTATTGATGTTAAATATAATAGTCTGATAATGATGCTGAATAGGAAAGGGAGGGAAGAAAGGTCCATTTATTCCATTTTCAAGTGGAATAATAGATGTAGTCTGACAAGAGATTTTTCTAAATCTACTGATCTAGTCCCATGATTATTTTTTGTTATTGAAATGGTTCATTTTACTTTTTTTGTCATTATTTTCATTAGTTTTTCTAATATTGAATCAGAACTGAATTCATAGTATATGTTCCACCTGGACATGCTGTTTGTAAGGTCTTTCTGATATATTGCAACAGTCTCCTTGGTAGTGGTTTATTTAAAATTTTTGCATTAATTGAGATTACAGAAGTTGTTTTTTAGTTTTTTTCTGTTTTTTTTTCTTTCTCTGGTTTAGGTATTGAAACAATATCTATAGCTATGCCCCAATTGATATATGTGCAAAAGTTATGAACAGATACTTTTCAGATGAAGAAATCAAAGCCATATATTGGTACGTAGAAAAATGCTCTAAATCACTACAAAATGAAAGTCAAAATAATTCTGAGGTATCTCACACCCATCAGTTTAACTAAAATGATAAAGGGGCAAAATAATAAATATTAGAGGGGATATGGAAAAGTGAGGACACTTATACACTGTTGGTGGAACTGTGAATTGATCCAACCATTTTGGAGAGCAATTTGGAATTATACCCACAGGGCTATAAAATTGTGGATGTTGTTACAACCCAACAATACTCTATTTCTCAAGAACATCAAGGAAAAAGGAAAAGGAACTTATTTGTTCCAAAATATTATAGCAGCTATCTTTGTGGTGGCAAAGAACTAGAAATAAAAGGGATGTCCATTAATTGCAGAATGACTAGATAAATTTTGGCATGTGATTGTGATAGAATTCAGCCCTAAGAAACAATGAGCATATAATTTTTTTTTGAAACTTGGAAACACTTACATGAGATAATGAAGAGTAATATGAATAGAATCAAGAAAATCTTATATATACAAACAGATTTAATATTTGAAGAATAATTCTGAATGTTCACCTCCAGAGAATGAATAGAGAAGTAGAAATACAAAAGACATTATGTATATATTTCCAGATGACACCTTCTATGGTGTGGGGAGGCAAGAAAGGAACTGAGATACCTGGAAATAAATTCTACTAATTTTTAAAATCCCACCTATATGTCATGGAAGGAATTTGCTAGGGCTTGTTTAATTATTTTTTCAAATTATTGATATAGAATTGGAATTAATTATTCTTTAAATGTTTGTTAGAATTGACTTCTCAGCCCCATCTGATCATCAGATTTTTTTGTTTGTTTTTCTTGAAGAAGCTTATTTATAGTTTATCCAATTTCCTTTTCTAAGATAAGATTATTTCAGTATTCTATTTCCTCTTCCATTAATATAAACAATTTATATTTTTATAAATAATGATTCATTCCACTTAGGTTGTCAGTTTTATAAGCATATAATTGGGCAAAATGACTCTAAGTAATTCTTTTAATTAAAAAATTTTTTATTGATCTCTTCTTTTTCTTATATCATCATAGTATCCTATATTTCCCTTCCTGGAAGCTCTTCAAAAGACCTGATTGATGGGGGCAGCTGGGTAGCTCAGTGGATTGAGAGCCAGGCCTAGAGACGAGAGGTCCTAGGTTCAAATCTGGCCTCAGACACTTCCAAGCTGTGTGACCCTGGGTAAGTCACTTGACCCCCATTGCCTAGCCCTTACCACTCTTCTGCCTTGGAGCCAATACACTGCATTGACTCCAAGATGGAAGGTAAGGGTTTAAAAAATAAAATAAAAACAACAACAAAAAACCTGATTGGGTGTTTTTTAGAGAGGAAAAAAAAATAACCAATTAATTTGTTGAGAAAGTACCAAAACATGTGCAATGTGTAAAACCTGTGGATCTTTCCACCCTTCATAAAGGGTAGGAAAAGGGTATCTTCTCATATCTCTTCCTTTATGTCCTTCTTGATCTATAATTTTGGAGCATATGGAGATTTTTTTCCTAACCATGGCTTCCTTGGGATATGTGCCTAGTAATAAAGTCTCTGCTTCAAAGGCATGGACATTTAAGTCAGTTTAGTTGTATAATTTTAAATAGTCCTCTAAAATGTTTAAACAACTTCATTGCTCTATCAACAATGTATTATTAGTGCACCCACAATTCCTCCAACACTGACTGTTGTCATTGTTTTTTGTCATTTTTGAACATTTTTAAAATTTTAAATTAAAATTTATTTTTAACATTCACTTTTTTAAAAGTTATAGTTCTAAATTCCCTTTTCTCTCCAGCCCCTCCCCTACTATGGAGAAGGTAATTAATATAATATCAAATATAAATTTGAAGTCACACAAAACATTTCCATATTACCAACAAATTTTTTAAAAGAAACATAAAGAAAAGTGGGAGGGTAGGCTTAAATCTGTGCTCAGAGTTCTCTCTCTGGAGGTAGATAGCATTTTTCATCAAGAGCCTTTTAGAATGATCTTGGATTATTATGTGGATCACAGTAACTGAATCTTTTATAGTTCACCATCATTACAATAATGTGATTACTGTGTACCATAATCTCCAAGTTCTGCTCATTTCACTCAGCACCAATTCATATAGATCTCAGTTTTTTTCTGAAACTTATCCTGTTTGGCATTTCTTGTAGAACAATAGTATTTCATCATCATCATCATATACCACAGCCATTCCCCAACTGATGGGTATTCCCTTAATTTCCAATTCTTTGCCAAAGAAAAAATAGCTGCTCAAAATAGTTTTGTACATATATATCATTTTCATTTTATTTTCATCTCTTTGGGATACAGAGTTTATAGTAGTATTTCTAGATTAAATAGTATAAACAGGTTTTATAACCCTTTGAACACAGTTCCATATTGTTCTCAAGAATGGATGAACCCACTGACAACTCCATGAACAATGCCCTATCAATCATCCCTGTTTTTCCATATCCCTTCTAGCATTTTATGTAGCCCCCAGTAGGGACAGTGAACCCAGATTGCAAGGACACTAGGAAGACATGTTCTGTCCAGAATCAGTCACATGAGGCCCCCAAAACCCCTCCTATAAACTTGGAAACAACTGGTTATACTGGTTCTACCCACTGAAGCCAAACATTTCCCTGGGAATATGGACTAGATGGTTACACATCTACATATTAAATTATTATCCTAAAGAAAACTCTAAGTTTCAGTGAAGTAAACTAAGTTATTGTAATAAAATTGTTAATAATTATTAACCATTGTCCCTACAAAAGGCTTATCCAATCCCTTAGCTGACATGAATTTCTCTATAAAATACTAGCTATGATCAGTACATTTTGCCTCTTATTGCTACCAGCTTCACTGGTCCTCCTGACACATGTCATCCTTCTTTCCAGATCTCATTCTCCTAATCCCTTCAGGACCCCTGAATGATTGCTAGGACCCCTTGGGACCTCACATTTTGCCATTTTCCTTTTCAGTAATGTGAGCCACTCTCATGTGTGTGAGGTGCTTCAGAGTTACTTTAATTTGAATTTCTTTGATCAATAGTATTTTAGAGCATTTTTTCATATTACTATTGATAGCTTTGATTTTTTTCTTTTGAAATCTAAGGATATGATCTTATTTTAATGAATTGGTTTAGTTCCCTGTATATTTGAGAAATGAATTCTTTATCAGAGAAACTTCCTGTTAATACTTTCCCTCACTTTCCTGCTTTCTTTTTAATTTTGTCTGCATTGGTTTTGTTGATGCAAATTTTTTAACATTATGTAACCTCTCTTTCACTTTTTTGGTCATAAGTTCTTCTCATATCCATAGATCTGACAGGTAATTTTTTCTATGCTTCCCTAATTTGCTTATAACTTTTTATGCCAAGCCATATACCAATTCTAACCTTATCTTGGGTAGGACATATGAAAGGTTGGTCATTTTTACCAATTTTCAACATTGGTTATATATATATATTAAGTACCAAACCCAACTGTGAGGAATTTGATGTAAAGATATTTTTTTCTCATTCAAACACTTCCCTTCTTTTCTGATATGCATTCATATTGTCTGTGAAGGAGCTTTTCAGCTTCAAATAATCAAAGTTTTCTATTTTATCTTTTCTAATTGCCTCTATTTCTTCTATGCTTAAAAATATGCATCTGGGGCACCTATGCAGCCCATTAAGTAGAGCAAGCAGACCTACAAATTTTAATAGTCTGGTCTGCTATGAACTTTATTGGAGTTAGTAAAATCTGAAGTCTACCCATTTAGAAAAAAATGCTGGTGATATTCCCTTCACAAGGAAGACAAAGATTCACTTGCTCATAATCACTCCTCTCCAACATGACTTGTTAACGATTTCTAGACCATTTCCCTAAAAATATGCATTTTCTTTTTGAGACTAGAACCATATGTAATAGGGAATGTACCAAAAATGAAATCACTGCCAACTTATAATTATCTATGACTAAGCTGAGTTATTTGAATTGCTCAATGGATATATGTTTATCCCACAATCTTCACTGTAATATAAGAGATCCATTGGAAAGTCAGGCAGGTATCTCTGGACCTGGGTGAAAATCCTCAACTTTGTTCATCAAAGGTAGTTACTGCAGTTATAGAGAAAGCAATGACTAGTAAACAAGTGAGGCAAAACTTCCTACCTTCCAAATTCTTCCCTGTCTCCAGCATACATGAGGGCCACCAAAATATTGGTGATTGCAGTCCCAACATTGACTCCCATCATTACGGGAATTGCTGTCTCTACTGTCAAAACTGTCAAAGGAAAAAAAGGTAAGTGGAGAGGGAAAATGGCAGAAATTCACAGGAAGAAGGCTTAAACTCTCCTCCTAAGACCAAGTGCCCAGAACTATAACTAGAGCAAGGGAACTGGGGCTTTTGCCAATACAAAGAAACCAGAGATCCGTGGCAGCAATATCGAAGAGTGTGGACAATGTTGGCTATCATAACATCCTGGTCCCACAGTTACCTCTTTCCCTTTCAGTGACTTAGAAACCTCTGTCTTCCATGGAAGGGCTTCATCCTCTTCTCTCCTCCATAGTCACACTCTAGGGAAGCCTAGCTCCTGACCTCACATCTGTCCCTTTCACTAGATGCTAAAATGACATATTTTCACCAAAAAAAGTGGTGTGGAACTTGGTCGTGGAATATGTAGAGATCTGTAGAGATCTGGTTAAACTCAAACTCATTTGAAAAATAAAGCTCTGATAGAAAAGGATCTGGCCTGAATTATCTCTAATCAAAAAAGAATCCATTCAAACTGTAGCTACATCAAAGACACTTATTCAGACTCAGCTGGGTTAAAGACAGGAAAAATGGAAAGAAGTACTTCACTTTGAGCTCCAGTCTTCCATAGCAGATCTTCCAAAGCAATAAGCATTGAAGATTCCACTTAAGAATACACAACCCAATTCTGCCAGGTAGAGCTTAATTTTCTGACTCTACCACAAGAATGGGGGGGGGGGGGAGGGCAGATGATATCAGAGGAAGAGATTCAGCCTGACAGATGGATGAAAAAGCAAGAAGATGAAGGTAAAAGGCCAGGGCACATTGCAAACAATTACGTGATTATAAAATTTGAATGAAACTCTTTGAATGGATTCAGGCTTGCCTAATTAATGTGGCTCTGTGCATGTGTGTTTGTGTTCATTTCTCAGGACTGACTCACATGAAGATGACACCAGGCTGACGAGGACGGATGCGGATATGCTGGAACTCTGCACGACAACAGTTGCCAGCAAACCCAGCATTGCGCAGGCTATCGGGTTGAAAAGTATTGGCCCACCAAAGAGAAATTCTCTGGCCACTTTTCCTAAAAAGGTAAAGACATTAAAAAAAAAACTCTATATGGTGGATGTTTGAAACTACTAGACTACACATCAAAGGCTGGGGGCCACTGTGTGGTATGAGGATTGAGTGAGGACAGTCAGCTGGTTGCCAAAGCTGTCACCGTGGCAGAGGGCAGTCAGGATTTAATTTGGTTTTAGGAAGCCATGAGTTCAGATTCTGCCTATTTCCCTCTATTAGCATAGGTTAGGCACTTTGCTTTTCTGTACAAATTTTAAAGTGCCATAAAATTCCTCCTATTATTATCTTTGGCTTCATACAAAGGAAATGGAGTGACAGATGAAGTCAATTATCCCAGTAGTTGGAATAAAAAACAATTGACTAATTAAAGTCAACAAGATAGAAAAAATACTAGACCAGGTTAGAGAATACACACACACTGACCTATCCTAGGATCTCTACCTACAAAAACAGATTGTTTTAAGATACACCTGGGAGAATTTATGTTTTATTTTTCTCATAGAAAGTCACTCCTGTTGCCAACAGAACACAAAACATACACAATTGCACATTTCCTAGATTCAATCTATATAAAAAGAGAGATTATGCTTAGACATCAGTAGAGGGATCAAAATGCACATTCTCACCACAATACTTTAATGTGTTAGCAATATATCTGTATCAAGATAGATAAGCCAGAGAGATAGAGACAGAGAGTGATAGATAGGTAGATATGGAGAGACAGACAGAGACAATGAGACTAAAAAGAGAGAGAAAGAAAAGAGAGAGAACAAGATATGAAATATAATCCCTAAACTATCTCATTTCCAGAGGCTAGAGTTGAAGTAAAGTGATTTGGATCCTAGGTTGGGGGGTGGAGAGGAGAAAATGGTGAAAAATATGAATCAAGAAGCATCCAAGTAAAAATATCTCTTGAGTGGATGAAAAAGTGAGACTTCTGAGAGTATAGTTTAAAAATGAAGATTAATTAGGTTGAGATCACTTATTGATTGACTATGAGCTGAATCAAAATAAATTTGAAAGCAAAAAAACAAAGCCACCCACCAACCATTGATCATTTCTGAAATTGTTTTTCATACCTGCAATCAGCTGGAAGGCACTGCTGAGAATGTCCAAGGAGCAGGTAAAAAAGAAGAAAAATAGCAGAAAGGTAATCACTTTCATGATGGCTTGGGAGAAAAAATGAATTATTTTCTTTTTGAACTTAGTCTCTGCAAAAACAATAGATGCAAAAAAAACTTTTATGAAAAATAACACTCATTCCTAATAAAACACTTAAAAGTATAGGTATAAATTGATTTTTCTTTAGATTAATAAGTATACATTTTGAACCAGCAGCAAACAATATTTGTATTTGGAAGACTTCCCCATAAGACAGAGAGTAAAACAAGGATGCCCATTATCACCAATTTTATTTCATTTCATACTAAAAATGCCAGGAATAGTAATAACAAGAAAAATAAATCAAAATATCCAAATGGGCAAAGAGAAACAAAACTATTTCTTTTTGAAGGTGATATGATAAAGATAATTATATATATGAGAGAATCCTAGAGGTTCAACTAAAAAATTAATTGACTTTAGCAACCTACAGGGTATAAAATATCAATAATGATATCTTTGAATGGCATACTAAGAGATAACCCATTTAAATAACCTATAGATTGAATAAATTTTCTACCAAAGCAAATCCAGGAAGCATATGAACATAATTATAAAACATTTTTATACAAATAAGGTCAGATTTAAATAATTGTAGAAATATTCATTGTTCATGAGAGGGCAAAGTCAATATAAATAAAATGATAATTATACCTAACCAATCTACTTATTCAATAATAGCCCAATTAAACTACAAAAAGTTTTCTTTGAACTAGAAAAAAAAAATCAACATTGATTTGGAAAAAAAAAAGGTCAAAAATATCAAAGAAGGTTTCTGGAACTCTCAACCACAGATGGTAAGGGGAGGCAGACAACAACTACTTGGAAGGAGATTACAAGAGTCCCCTTGCTATCTCTGGGTGTGACACTCTTGTTGTATTGCCCACATGGAAAACCAGAATTCAGTCTTGAGGCACTGTAACAGTGTAAGGAGGATTACCAGAATATATCAGTATTTGTAGCCACAAGGGAGCAGAAGACTCTGGTAACAGTTCCAAGGGGGAAAAGAGTGCTTGGAGTTACTCACAGACCAGAGAATAGGTGGGGATAGTATTAAACATACCTTTCCTTAACATCATTCCACCTTGGAAGAACTTAAAGCAGATAGATTCTCAGTGCCAGCTCTGAAGGCAGCTGCAGAAAGAATATAAAACTTAGAACAGTGCTCCCTTCGGCACAGAGACAAACCCCAACTTAAATAGTTTTTTAAACTAAAAGAAAAGGAAAAGGCAGGAAATTGAACAAACAACAACAAAAGAAGCCACATAGACAGTTATTTTGGTGATGGTACACTCAAACTGAGAACACAACAACATCAATCTTGCTGCATCCAAAGTCTCCAAGAAAAACATGAATTTTTCTCAATCCCAATAAGAATTAATGGAAGAGCTCAAAAACGATTTAAAAAATCAAATAATAAAGGCATAAGAAATTATTAGAAAATGAGAGTGATATGTGTAAATTATGAAAAAAAGAGTCAATAGCCTGATAAAGGAGGCACAAAAAATACTGAAGAAATGAATATCTTAAAAACCAGAATAGGCCTATTGGTAGTGGAGCCATAGAGATTCAAAGAGGAGAATAACTTCTTAAAAGCAGAATTGGACAAATGGGAAAAATTGTTTAAAAGACAGAATTGGCCCTTTGGGGAAAAGAGTACAAAACACACAGAGGAAATGAACTGTATATCAAGTAGATTTGTCCAAATGGAAAAGGAGGTACAAAAGCTCAATCAGGAAAACAATGATTTAAAAACTAGAATTACACAAACGGAATCTAATGACACCATAAGATAGGAAGAAATAATAAAACTAAGTCAAAAGAATGAAAAAATAGAAGAAAATGTGAAATATGTTATGGGAAAAACAACTGGCCTTGAAAATAAATTCAGAATAGATTAAGAATTATAGGACTTCCTTAAAGTAATGATTAATTTTTAAAAAATGTTATACATTATTTTATTTGGTCATTTCCAAACATTATTCATTGGAAACAAAGATCATTTTCTTTTCTTCCCCCCCTTCCCTCCCACCACCTCTCCCACAGCCGACACGAGATTCCACTGTGTATCACATGTGTCCTTGATTTGAACCCATTTCCATGTTGTTGGTATTTGCATTAGTGTTCATTTAGAGTCTCTCCCCATACATGTCCCCTCAACCCCTGTAGTGAAGCAGTTGTTTTTCATTGGTGTTTTTAATCCCACAGTTTATCCTCTGCTTGTGGATAGTGTTTCTTGGATCCCTGCAGATTGTTCAGAGACATTGCATTGACACTAATGGAGAAGTCCATTACGTTCGATTGTACCACACTGTATCAGTCTCTGTGTACAATGTTTTCTTGGTTCTGCTCCTTTTGCTCTCCATCACTTCCTGGAGGTTGTTCCAGTCTCCATGGGATTCCTCCACTTTATTATTCCTTTTAACACAATAGTATTCCATCACCAACATATACCACAATTTGTTCAGCCACTCCCCAATTGAAGGGCATCCCCTCATTTTCCAATTTTTGGCCACCACAAAGAGTGAAGCTATGAATATTCTTGTACAAGTCTTTTTCTTTATTATCTCTTTGGGGTACAAACCCAGCAGTACTATGGCTGGATCAAAGGGCAGTCTTTATTGCCCTTTGGGCATAGTTCCAAATTGCCCTCCAGAATGGTTGGTGTTCACAACTCCACCAGCAATGAATTAATGTCCCCACTTTGCCACATCCCCTCCAGCATTTATTACTTTCCTTTGCTGTCATGTTAGCCAATCTGCTAGGTGTGAGGTGATACCTCAGAGTTGTTTTGATTTGCATCTCTCTGATTATAAGAGATTTAGAACACTTTTTCATGTGCTTATTAATAGTTTTGATTTCTTTATCTGAAAATTGCCTATTCATGTCCCTTGCCCATTTATCAATTGGAGAATGGCTTGATTTTTTGTATAATTGATTTAGCTCTTTGTAAATTTGAGTAATTAAAACTTTGTCAGAGGTTTTTATGAAGATTGTTTACCAATTTGTTTCTTCCCTTCTGATTTCAGTTATATTGGTTTTGTTTGTACAAAAGCTTTTTAATTTGATGTAGTCAAAATTATTTATTTTACATTTTGTGACTCTTTCTAAGTCTTCCTTGGTTTTAAAGTCTTTCCCTTCCCAAAGGTCTGATATGTATACTAATTTACTTATAGTTTCCTTCTTTATGTTCAAGTCATTCACTCATTTTGAATTTATCTTGGTGTAGGGTGTGAGGTGTTGATCCAAACCTAATCTTTCCATACTGTCTTCCAATTTTCCCAGTAGTTTTTATCGAATAGTGGATTTTTGTCCCAAAAGCTGGGATCTTTGGGTTTATCATTTGCTGTCTTGCTGAGGTCATTTGCCCCAAGTCTATTCTACTGATCCTCCTTTCTGTCTCTTAGCCAGTACCAAATTGTTTTGATGACTGCTGCTTTGTAATATAGTTTGAGATCTGGGACTAGAAGGCCCCCTTCCTTTGTATTGTTTTTTTTTTCATTATTTCCCTGGATATACTTGATCCTTTGTTCTTCCAAATGAACTTTGTTAAGGTTTTTTCTAAATCAGTAAAGAAACTTTTTGGAAGTTCCATGGGTATGGCACTAAATAGATAAATAAGTTTGGGTAGAATGTTCATTTTTATTATATTGGCTCATCCTACCCATGAACAGTTAATGTTTTTCCAATTGCTCAAGTCTAGTTTTAGTTGTGTGGAGAGTGTTTTGTAGTTGTGTTCATATAGTTCCTGTGTTTGTCTCGGGAGGTAGATTCCTAGGTATTTTATTTTGTCTAAGGTGATTTTGAATGGGATTTCTCTTTCTAGTTTTTGCTGTTGATCTGTGTTGGAAATATATAGAAATGCTAATGACTTATGCGGGTTTATTTTGTATCCTGCAACTTTGCTAAAGATGTTGATTATTTTGATTAGCTTTTTGGTTGAATTTCTAGGATTCTTTAAGTAGACCATCATGTTATCCACAAAGAGTGATAACCTGGTCTCCCCCTTGCCTATTTTAATGCCTTCAATTTCTTTTTCTTCTCTAATTGCTACTGTGAGTGTTTCTAGTACAATGTTAAATAATAGAGGTGATAATGGTCATTCTTGTTTCACTCCTGATCTTATTGGGAATGCATCTAGTTCATCCTCATTGCAGATGATATTAGCTGATGGTTTTAGATATATACTTATTATTTTTAGGAACAGCCCTTCTATTCCTATGCTTTTTAGTGTTTTTAATAGGAATGGGTGTTGTATTTTATTTATCAAAGGCTTTTTCTGCATCTATTGAAATAATCATGTGATTTTTTTTGGTTTGCTTGTTGATATGGTCAATTATGTGGATGGTTTTTCTAATATTGAAGCAGCCCTGCATCCCTGGTATAAATCCTACTTGATCATGATGGATGACCCTTCTGATCACTTGCTGGAGTCTTTTTGCTAGTATCCTATTTAAGATTTTTGCATCTATATTCATTAGGGAGATTGGTCTATAATTTTCTTTCTCTGTTTTTGACCTGCCTGGTTTTGGAATCAGTACCATGTTTGTGTCATAAAAGAAGTTTGGTAGAACTCCCTCTTTTCTTATTATGTCAAATAGTTTGTATAGTATTGGGATTAACTGTTCTTTGAATGTTTAAAGTAATGATTTTAAAAATAGCTTAGACATTATTTTTCATTAAATCATCAAGGAAAAATGCCCTGATATTCTAGTGCCAAAGGACAAAATAGTCATTGAAAGAATCCCCTGGTCACCTCCTCAAAGAGATCCCAAAAGAATAACTCCCAGCAATATTGTAGCCAAATTTCAAAACCTTCAGGTCAAGGAGAAAATATTACAAGCAGCCAAAAAGAAACAATTCAAATATCATGGAACCACAGTCAGGATAACACAAGACTTAGCAACTTCTATACTAAAGAATCAGAGGCCCTGGAACACAATATTCCAGAGAGCAACAGTGCTAGGATTTCAATCAAGAATCACTTACCCAGAAATACAGAGTACAATATTTCAGGGTGAAAAAGGAAATAGAGTATTTTGAGATATTCCTGATGAAAAAAATTAGAGCTGAATGAAAAATTTGACTCTCAAATACAAGACTTGAGAGAGTTATAAAAAGGAAATCAGGAAAGAGAAATTAAAAGATACTCAATAAGGTTAAACTGTGTACATTCCTAAATGGGAAGATGATTTGTGTTATGCCAAATAACTTTTTCATTTTTAGGTAGTTCTTAGGAGTATATGTTGACAGAGGGGAAGAGTGTGAGTTGAATAATGGAATGATATAAAAATTTTTAATTAAATTAAGGCATGGGAAAGAAGAATGTATTAGGAGGAGGAAGGAGGGGAAAATATAATGGGGTAATTTATCTCACATAAAAGAGCATGAAAGATTGTTCATAGTGGAGGGGAAGATTGGGGAGATGGGGAGAAGAGCATGTAAACTTTACTCTCAAAGTAATTGGCTCAATGCAGGAAGAACATACACAATCAGTTAGATATAGAACGCTTTCTAACCCTACAAAAAATTAGGAGACAAAGGGGATAATAAAAGGGGGGGTGAAGATGATGGAGGAAAGGCCATATTGGGAAAGGTGGAGGTCAGAAGAAAAATGGGTAAATAGGATGGAAAGTAATACAAAGTAACCATAATGGTGCAAACATTTTTATAAGAGTCTCTAATAAAGGCCTTATTTATCAAAATACATAGAGAAATAAGTTGAATACATAAGAATACAAGTCATTCCCCAGTTGATAAATGGTCATGAGGTATGAACAGGCAGATTTCAAACAAAGTGATTAAAGCATTCTATAGTTGTTCAAAAATACTCCAATTTACTATTTAGAGAAATACAAATTAAAGCAATTTTGAGGTACCACCCCACACCAGATTAGCTATTATGACAGAAGAGGAAAATGATAAAGTGGGAGTGGATATGGGAAAGCTGGAACATGAATGCATTGTTGGGCAGCTGTGAACTGATTTAATTATTCAAGAGAGTAATTTGGACCCAAGGTCAAAGGGCTATAAAATAGTACATATCCTTTGATGCAGTAATACCATTATTAGGTTTGTATCTCAAAGAAAGTTTTTAAAGGGGGAGTAAGAAGTACCTATATTTATAAAAAAATTTAAAGCAGCCCTTTTTAGAGAAGCAAAGATTTGGAAAGTGAGGGGATACTCATCAATTGGGAAATCACTGAATAAGTTTTAGTATATGAATGTAATGGAATACTATTTTGCTATAATAAATGACAAGCAGGAAGAGCTCACAAAAACATGGAAAGACTTACATGAACTGGAACTGTGAAATAAGCAGAACCAGGAAATCATTGTACACAGCAACAGGAATGCATTACAATGAACACTGTGAATAATAGCTATTCTCAGCAATACATTGATCCCAAACTAACAGAAAGAACTCATAATAAAAAGTGCCATTTACTTCCAGAGAAAAAGAACTGTCTCAATCCAGACAAAAAGTAAAGTATTATTAATTCCTTAAATATTTTACTAAAATTTTCTTCTTCCACAAAAAGGAATAATGTGAGAAAAATTTTTTTACATGATGGCACATGCAAAATCTATGAGATTGCTTACCATCTTAAGGCAGGTGGGAGGTTGGGGAGAGGGATGATGGAAGAAAATTCAATACTCAATGTTTTGTTTTGTTATTAAATATTGGAAATTGTTTCTATAATTACATGTAAAAATGAAAATTTAATACCTAAAAAAATATCAAAGGAAATAGTGAAAAAATGTTAAGGAAGGAGGTTTAGAAATACCAGATTTCAAACTATATTATAAAGCAGTAATGATAAAACTATCTGGTATTCCCTAAAAAATAGAAAAGAAGGTCAGTGTAATAGAATAGACATATGTCAAAATGTTGTAAAAGATTATAGTAACCTTGTATTTCACAAAGGGAAAGTTCTAAGTTTTTGGAATAAGAATTTATTATTTGATCAAAATTGTTGGGAGAACTAGAAATCAATGTGGCAGGAACTAAATTTTGATTAATATCTTCCATCATTCATCAAGATAAGATCAAAATGGATACATGATCTAGGCCTAAAGGGAGATGTTATAAACAAATTAGAAGAACAGGGAAACATTACTGAATAAATGATTGATAGCATTTACGAAGTGTTGAAATGGATAATTTTGAATACATTAAAATCAAAAGTTTTGTACAAATAAAATGAATATAGTCAAGATTTCTTAGAAGGAAAGCAATAAGTTGAGAAAAATTTAAATGGATTTTCTCATCTCTGAAATATCTTAAGAACTTAGCCAGCTATAAAAGAATATGAGTAATTCCACCATTATTAAATGATCAAAACATTAACAGACTATATTTGGATATATATATAGAGAGAGAAATGAAAAATGTTCTAAATCATTCTTGATTAGAGAAATGCAAATCAAAACAGCTCTGAGACATCATCTTACACCTATCAGACTGGACAAAATCATAAAAGGGCAAAATGACAAATGTTGGAGGGGATGTTGATAAAAGAGGGTCACATATATTTTTGGTGGAACTGTGAAGCGATCCAATCATTTTAGAAAACAATCTGGAATTATACGCAAAGTG
Source organism: Monodelphis domestica (assembly GCF_027887165.1). Taxonomy (NCBI): domain Eukaryota; kingdom Metazoa; phylum Chordata; class Mammalia; order Didelphimorphia; family Didelphidae; genus Monodelphis; species Monodelphis domestica. The sequence continues at coordinate 109,924,007 of NC_077232.1, read as the reverse complement.
TTATAAAACTCTGTATAACTTTTGACCCAATAATACCACTATAAGTTTACTTCATGAGGTGAAGGAAAAAGGAAGTGAAGCTATAATTTCTTAAATATTTATAGAAACTCTTTTTGTGGTAGTAGAGAACTGGAAACTAAAGAGATAGCCATTAGCTGGGGAATGGCAGAATAAGTTGTGGTATGTGGTTATAATGGAATACTATTGTGTCATAAGAAATGATAAACAAGATGATCACAAGAAACATGGAAAGATTGATATGAAATGATTGAAAGTGAAGTGAACAGAATCAAGGGAACATTGTACACAGTAATGATACATGTGATGATCAACTGTGAATGAATTAACTTATCAGCAAGGCAAGGATCCAGGAGAACTCTAATTAACCCATGAGTAAAAGTCTATGCATAGTCCTAGAAGGAACAGAGTCCTAATGAAGATTGAAACATAACATTTTTCACTTTATTTCTTTAATGAATGTTTCTCTAGTGTAAACAATATGTGTCCTGTTTCATAACATGATGAACAGGGAAATACATACTATATGAAAATATAGGTAAATCTATATCCTATTACCTGCTTTCTTGGGGAAGGATCGGAGGAAGGAGAAAAAAAAAAGGAATGCTTGCTTTTTTAAACCCTTATCTTCCATCTTAGAATCATTTCTATGTACTGGTCTAAGGCAGAAAAATAGATAGGGTGTGGCAATTGCGAGTTGAATGACTTGCCCAGGATCACACAGCTAGGAAGTGTCTGAGGCCAAAGTTGAACCCAGGACATCCCATCTCCAGACCTGGCTAGTGAGCCACCTAACTATCTCTGAGACATAGATTTTGAACATAACTAATGTGAAAATTTGTTTCTCTTGGAGAAGCCTATTGATTATAATTTATTACTTATTTATTATGTCATATTATAGGATTTTAAAAAAATTTAAATGGTAACTCCAAAAAAAAAGGGGTGGGGGGAAGAGAAGCACTTATTAAGTACCTACTATGTGCCATAATTTGTGTTTAAGCACTTTAAGAAATATTGTTTCAATTATTACATGCTCATGTGTGTAGTGTGCTCTCACATGTGTACACACACACCTAGTTGATCTGGGATTTGTATAAGAATCTCATCTTTTTCTAGCCGCAAGAAGGCAACCTGGGGTTGTCAGCTTTTGTGCTAAATTTTTTTAAAAACCTACATTTTCTTAAAAATCATTACTATGTATTGGGTCCAAGCTAGAAGAGCAATAAGGGCTAGGCAATGAGCACTAAGTGACTTGCCCAGGGTCACACAGCTGGGAAGTGTCTGAGGCCAGATTTGAACCTAGGACCTCCCATCTCTAGGCCTGGCTCTCAATCCTCTGAGTTACCCAGCTGCCCCCAGAAGCTACATTTTTATGTATGCTATTTACTTGAAGTAGTCCCAAAAATTAACCCCCTCAAAAATACATCTACATTTGTGGAGAAGATTTGACCCCAAAGACACTGTGGCTTAGAGGGAAAAGAAAGGGAGCCATGAGCATGTTAACGTTTTTTAGCTAAACTATTGGCTTTCTAAGTGATGTAGATAATAGTAGCAACCACCTCTAGGCAAAGAAGTCCTGAGACAATGACCATCCAAAGTACTTAGAGCTCTCAGAAGGAAATTATGGTTTACTTCTGAATATTGGGTTTCATGATAAAAATGACAGTTTTGTTTTCTAAAGAATTTTGTATCCCTCAAATATTATTAATGAGGACTTTGGTTCCATGATCTATCAGTTCCCATTCCATTGAGATTTATAGGACCTGCCTCATCTCACTGACTCTTTGAATCCAAGCTGAAATGTCACTTTCACCCAGTAGCCCTTCTCCCTCTTTCTACTTTTCTGCCTTCCACTATTGTCCCTAAGAAACACTCTCTTAGCAAAAGTCCTGTTGCTATTTGCCTTCAGCAACCATGTGAGATGATCATTCATTCATTCATTTACTCAAAAAGGACATTTTTATGAGCCACTGTTCCAGAAACTAGGGGGGATGTAAAGATAATTGAGATATACTCCTTGCCCTCACAGGTTGTAATCTAATGAGGATATAACATATGCCCAAATATGAAAAAGTATGCAAGAACATGATAGGCAGAAAATGCTATGGATGGAAAGATAGAAGAAGTCACACTTATAGTTAACCTGTACAGAGTGCTTTAACTTCAACAAATAATGTCACATATTTCATCTCTTTTGCTCTTCACATTCACCTTGTGAGGGTGATATTATTATTATCCTCATTTTATGACTAAGGAAACTGAGGCTGAAAGATGTTAGGTGATTTGCCTACAGTAATAGAACTTGAAAGTATCTGAGTCTGATTCTAACTCAGGTGTTTATGACTCCAGGTCTACATTCTATCTATTGAGTCAACTATTGGATGCTTTATATTATACATAGAGGGGAGAAGGAGTAAAGATAAATCTCCCACTCAAATCCAAAAATTATCTTTCCTAGAATTTCCATGAGCTCCTGCTGGAATGAAGGATCCATCGGGTGGGCTTTGTGTTATTTTCTGGAAAGGCCTCTCATCTTATATCCCTGTGATGTGCACATACATATTTTCATGCCTCTTCCTACTAAGTCTTCCACAGGACAAGACTCCTAACACTCACACTTACTTTGTAGCCTTCATAACACATTAATAAGCACAAACATATTTAATTTAATTGTTTGATGTTTATGATTATGATACTGAAAGTCATCTTTAAGACAGTGCCCATCAATGAATCTGACAGCAAATTGACCCAGTCCTGGCTTAGGACCACTTTTATCTCAAAAACTATGCCAAGGAGGCACAGATGACTATAACCAGAACCACTGTTGACTAGTGAAGTGGAACATAAATCTATACTGTGCAGAGCCTGCATTATTATCCATTTTTGCATATCCCAAAGCACATAATTAGTGTCTTGCACATAGTAAATTTCCAAAACTGTTTTTTAAATGAATCATAATATGTTAATTGTTGGAAAGAAGCTCATATCAGCTAATCTTCCCATCTAATTTTTTCCATGAATTCCTTGTCCCACATCCCCAGTCATTAAGGGTTTAATTGTATACTTGCTCTAATGGAAGAATATATCCAAGAATTACCCAAAAGAAGAACAATCTGATATTTCCTCCTTATTCTGGAGCCAATATCTACCTCCATGTAATTTTTGAAAAAGCAAAACAAAACAATTAATCCCTACTCCTCATGATGGTCCTTTATATATTTGAAGGCAATCTTTTATATTCTGTATGAGCATACCTAATTTCTTCACTACAATTCAATCATCCTGCTTTTCCTTTCCTAGATATATTCTTATTGAATTCTATCCAAACACGTCTCTTTCCTTAAATACAGCAACCATTACTAAACAGACTAATTCAAATATGCTCTTACAAATAAAGAATATAATAAAGAACAATTACTTTGCATGATCTAAACACCCTACTTTAATTAATGAAATCTAATATTAAGAGGTACAAACATTGACTGCAGAGCTTTTTAATAAATAGACTTGACCAAGTAGAAAAAACAAAATCTCACTAAGGAGAATAAATCCTTAAAAATCAGAATTTGGAAAGTGAAAGCTTATGATTCCAAGAGATGGCAAGAAATTATAAGAGAAAGTCAAAAGAATTTTTAAAAATAGAACATGTGGAATATTTCATTGGGAAAAAAACAACTTACCTGGAAAATAGATCAAGGAGAAATAATTTAAGAATTATTAGACTACCTAAATAAAAATGAAGCCTAAACACCTCAAATTTCCAGAAATTATCAAGAAAACTCATTCAAATATTTTATATCCAGACAGTACAATAGAAATTTAAAAGGTAGTCAAGATGGTAGTGTAGAGGCAGTGAAAGTTCAGACCTCTGATAAACCCTCACCAATTAAAAACCAAATGATGCTAGGGAATTGAAAGCCATATCTAACAACAGGACAGAGCTAAGGAACCCTCCTGCTGGACTCAACTTAAAAGGTATACCCCCACAAAACCTGAATTCTAGAACACTTGATTTTAAGGGAAAGGAAGAAGAAAGGTCCCAGGATCCACCCCCCACCCCCGCAACCCACAGTACTTAGCCTCCAGCAGTGGCCTGAATCTCTTGGCAGGCAAGGGTGCTAGTCTGGAGGGAATACCTTGTGGGCAAAGCTGTGCCAGGCTCAGGGCTCCTAACATGGGTGGCTGTGAAGCAACTTGAGGAGAAACTCAGAGGAGGCAGCCTAGTCTCAGAAGTGGAGACACTCCATATTGCCCATTTCCCCCTGCCTGAGGTTTTGGCCTCAGGGCACATTCAGAACTCCAAGTTCAACTCAGCTAGGCTTAATTTCATCAAGTCTTCAGAGGGCAGGGAAGCTCAAACTCCAACACCCCTCCCCCACAGACTGCTCTGAGAGCCTCCAAGGGTGAAGACTAACAGAAAAGACCAAATCCAGTGATCCAGCACACAATGAGAGTAGCAAGAGTACAAGGAACTATTGGGGGGAGGGGTGGAATATGAGCAAACAACAGAAAAAGAAAAAAGAAATTACAATCAACAGCTTTTATCTAGGCAATAAACAAAGAACAAATGCAACAGAGGAGGATCAAGGAACACAAAGCAAAAACACAGAAACTCCAGTGAATTGGACACGGGCTTTGGAAGAACTCAAAATAAAATTCAAAACATAAGAGAGACTGAAGATAACTGGGAAAGGAACTTAAAAAGAAAGATAAGTCATCTGGAAAAAGAAGCACTTGAACTAAACAAGAAGATAGAGTCTTGAAAGCCAAAATTAATCAGCTTGAAAATGAGGCAAAGGAGATGAAGGATGAGGCAAAAAAAAAGAAAGATTAGGCAAAGGAGATGAAAGATGAGGCAAAGAAGATGAAAGATGACCTCCAAATAAAATCAGACCAGAAGGAGAAGGATAACTAAAATTCCAGGGATGAAATTCAGTCTTTAAATATCAGAATACAATAATTAGAAACAAGTGACTTCACAAAGCAGCAGGAAACTATAAAACAAAATCAAAAGAATGAAAAAATTGAGGAATATATGAAGCACCTCATTCACAAAACAGAAGACTTAAAAAATTGTTCCAGGAGAGACATCTTAGGAATCATTGGTCTACCAAAAGACCATGACAAAAGAAAAGGCCTGGACATCATCCTACAGGTAATTATCCAAGAAAACTGCCCCAACATTCTAGAACAATTCATTCTAGGAGATTGAAAGAATTCACAGATTGCCTCCTGTACTTTGTAACCATGACAATGTGGTTTGCTAAGATTGTAAATTGCCAAAACTGTAATGTTTTGGCCAAACTGTAAAGATTTATTTTTAGTATCTTGATTTAAAATCTAAAATTAAGTGGTTGCCATGGGAAAATTCCCAAATATGAAAATACCCAAGTCAGCTGGGTTTTATGGAGATTTTAGTTAATACAAATGAAGGAATTAAGTGAAGGAGAGAGAGAGATAGAGAAAATAGTAGAAAGGGCCTAGGCCAAATGGCCTAGGCCTGAGCCTAAGGGAGAGAGAGTCAGTCTTTATCACTTGCCAAAAGATTGTCTCCAGCAAGCTCCAGTCCTCCACTGAACTCCTGAACTCCTCAATTGAGTTCAATCCTTCTCCTTTTAAGGAAATTTTCTCTTATGTCATCTCTCCTAAATTTTCACATCTACCAATCACAGTAGACGCTTTTTCCCCCCAGGACTGCCTATTCCTAGTTCTTATCTTCTTTTGTTCTCACCTTCTCTGGTTAGATAAAATACTCTGAGTACTTCACACCTCTTTTGTTAAGCTTGCCTTTTGTAAGTTGCTTGACCTTTTAGTGATTAATTTAACCTTTATAGGTATTTAGCACCTTTTTGTATTAGATTTAAAATAGACCTAGCTTAAGGTCCTAGCTTTACTATAAGCATGAGAAAGGAATTTTTCATTGTTCAATAAGGAGTTTACAACTTTATCTTCCCCTAAGGCACTGTCTGAGTAGGGTGGAGTAATTTTAAAAGTTCTCAATACATTACTGATCTAGTACCTCCATTGTTAAAAATGGGGAATAGCTTAATCAAATCTTCTGAAGTACCGTCTGAGCAGTTTTAAGATTCACAACTTAATCCCCAACTGACAACACCCAGGAATGTTATAGCCAAATTCAAGAACTATCAGACCAAAGAAAAGATATTACAAGGTGCCAAGAAGAAGTCATTTAGATACCATGGAACCACAGTGAGGATAATGCAGGATCTGGCTGCAGCCATTCTGAAAGACCAAAAGGCAAGGAATTTGATATTCCAGAAAGCAAGGGAACTAGGTCTACAACCAAGAATCAACTACCCAGCAAAACTGACTATATTCTTACAGGGGGAAGAGTAGTCATTTAATAAACTAGAAGAATTCCAAGCATTTATAAAGAAAAGAGCAGACCTGAATATAAAATTTGATGCCCAGAGTACTCAAGAGAATCATCAAAAGGTAATTAAGAAAGGGGGGAAAACCAAAAACAAAACAAAACAAAAACCAAACTTTTCTTAAGCAATGCAATAAATTAAAATGAAACATATCCCTATAAGAAAAGAGGATATTGGAAACTCTTAAAAATTGTTATTATCACCTAGGAAACCAGAAGAATTATACTTAGTGGGAACAGTGACAAACTGTATAGGATGAGATGCAAAGACATAAATATGTATATGTATGTATGTATACATATATATTCAATGAGAGTTAAAAAGAGAATATTAAGAGAAATGTGAAAAGAAACAAAATGGGGTAAATTTATATATCACAAAGAAGTGCATGGTGGAAGGAGGGAAGAAGAACAGCAATACACTGGAAGGCTAAAGAAGTTGGAGATAGGAAATATTCAACTCTTACGTGCTTTGAAATTGACTCAAAGTAGAAAGAACAATCAAATACATTCAGGCAGAGAATTGATATGTGCCCTATGGGGAAGTAGAAGGGTAACAAACTGATTGGTGAGGAAGGAAGGAATAAAAGGGAGGGAGATGGTGGGGGTAGTTTAAACACAATGTAAAGAAAATAATAGGAGAATAAGAAGGGAGTCAGGCAGAAAGGGAAAATAAGGGTGGGAATTAGGGGGACCAATTAAAAACAAAACACTGCTATAGAAGGAAATAGTTAAAGAAGAAAGAGCAGGTCTAGGAGTGGAAATCAAAATGCTGGGAAATACACAGCTGGTAATCATAACTCTGAATGTGAATGGAATGAACTCACCCATAAAATGCAAGAGAATAGCAGAGTAGATTAGAAACCAAAACCATACTATATACTGTTTACAAGAAAGACACATGAGGAAGATAGACACATGTAGGGTAAAAGTAAGAGGGTAGAACGAAATCTATTGGGCATTACCAGATAAAAAGAAGGCAAGAGTTGTAATCATGATATCTGACAAAGCCAAAGTAAAAATAGATCTAGAGAAAAGAGATAGGGAAGGTAATTACATCCTGATAAAAGGTAGTATAGACAATGAGGAAATATGAGTACTCACCAAGCACCAAATGGCATAGCATCCAAATTTCTAAAGGAGAAACTAGTGGAACTCAGGGATGAAATAGATAGAAAAAGTATACTAGTGGGAGACATGAAATTTCCTTTATGAGAACTAGATAACTCAATCCAAAAAATGAATAACAATGAGGTAAGAGGAGTGAATGACATCTTGGAAAAAATAGTTAGTAGATATGTGGAGAAAAATATATAGGGACAAAAAGGAATACACTTTCTTTTCAGCAGCACATGGTACATTCACAAAGATTGACCATATATCAGGGCATAAAAACATTTTAAATAAGTGCAAAAAAGCAGAAATAATAAATGGAACCTTCTCAGATCACAATGCAAAGAAAATAATAATTAGTACAGGTACATGGAGAGTCAAATAAAAATTAATTGGAAATTAAATCATACAATTCTCCAAAATCAGTTAAAGAATAGATCATAGAAACAATTAATAATTTCATTGAAGAAAATGACAATGATGAGACATCCTTTCAAAATCTATGGGATGCAGACAAAGCAGTACTCAGGGGGAAATATATATCCCTGAGTTAATATATTAACAAATTAGGGATAGCAGAGGTCAATGAATTGGGTATGCAAATTAAAAAAATAGAAGGTGAAAACATTAAAAATCCTCGGGTGAAGACTAAATTAGAGATTCTGAAAATGAAAGTAGAAATAAATAAAAATGAAAGTGAAAGAACTATTGATTTAATAAATAAGAGTAGAAGCTTGTACTTTGATAAAAACAAATAAAAAAGACAAAGTATTGGTAAATCTAATTAAAAAAAGGAAAGAAAAAAACCAAATTGACAGTATCCAAGAGGAAAAGGGAGGGAGACCTCACCTCTAATGAAGAGGAAATTAAGGGAATCATTAATAACTATTATGCCCAATTATATGGCAATAAATATGGCAATCTAGGTGATATGGATGAATATTTACAAAAATATAAATTGCCTAGATTAACAGAGGAAGAAATAAAATACCTAAACAACCCCATATGAGAAAAAAAGAAATTGAACAAGCCATCAAACAACCCCCTAAGAAAAAATCCCCAGGACCAGAAGGATTCACAAATGAATTCTATGAAACATTAAAAAAAAAAACAACTAATCCCAATATTATACAAACTATTTGATGGAATAAGCAAAGAAGGAGTTCTAACAAATTCCTTTTACAACACAAATATGGTACTGATTCCAAAGCCAGGCAGGTCAAAAACAGAGAAAGTAAACTGTAGACCAATCTCCCTAATGGACATAGATGCAAAAATCTTAAATAGGATACTAGCAAAAAGACTCCTGCAAGTGATTAAGAGGCTTATTCATTATGACCAGATAGGATTTTTACCAGGAATGCAAGGATGTTTCAATCTTAGGAAAACCATCCACATAACTGACCATATTAACAAGCAAACCAACAAAAACCACATGATTATCTCAATAGATACAGAAAAAGCTTTTGACAAAATACAACACTCATCCCTATTGAAAACACTAAAAAGCATAGAAATAGAAGGGCCTTTCCTAAAAATAATAAACAGTATATATCTAAAACCATCAGCAAACATCATCTACAATGGAGATAAAGTAGAAGCCTACCCAATAAGATAAGGAGTGAAACAAGGACTCCTATGATCACCTCTATTACTTAACATTGTACTAGAAACACTAGCAGTAGCAATTAGAGAAGAAAAGGAAATTGAAAGTATTAAAATTGGCAATGAGGAGACCATACTATTACTCTTTGCAGATGATTTGATGGTCTACTTAAAGGGAATCAACCAAGAAGCTAATAGAAATAATCAACAACTTTAGCAAAGTTGCAGGATACAAAATAAAACCTCATAAGTCATCTACATTTCTATATATTTCCAACACATCTCAGCAGCAAGAATTAGAAAGAGAAATTCAATTTAAAATCACACTAGACAATGTAAAATACTTAGGAATCTATCTCCCGAGACAAACACAGTAACTATATGAACACAACTAAAAAACACTCTCCACTGTGAATCTTGAAATTTCTCAGACTTGTGAATGTTAAAAAATTCCCCATTGGAACTATTCCCTATTTTAAACAGTGATACTTAGATCTAAAAAGTGAGAACTCTACTTAGATCAAAAATGTGAAGACCTCTATTCCACCCATACTTAAACCTGCTTTAGGGGAAAAAAACTCCTTGTTGAACAATGAAAAGTACTTAAACCCATACTTAAGCCATGCCTATTTTTAGAACTAATACAAAAGTTTGCTAAGTACCCATAAAGGTCAAGCAACTTGTGAATTTACAAGGAACAAAGAACTGGGAAACTTACTCAGAGCTTTCCTGGTGTGAATTACTCAAAAATCCACACCTTCTTAGGTGTGGACTAAGAATGGTCTGTCCTTTGAAAAACGTCTACTGTGATTGGTAGATGTAAGAATTTAGGGGAGGTGACAAAGGAAAATTTTCCCTTTATAAGGAAAGGAAAAGCTGAAAAATAGGATCTCTCAAAAGACAGTCTCTAAGGAGGTTGTTGAGAGAAGGACAATCTCTAAGGAGGTCTCTCAAGGGAGGCTGACTCTGGCTGGAACTTCCTCTGGGGAGACTCTGTCCCTCTGAATCCTTGCTTGAACAGATCTTATGGTGAGTGATTAAGATATAAGGATTGACTGATCTTTCTTTTAGGGTTTAGGCCTGGGTTGGCCAGGGCTGCCTGGGCCGGCCTATTCTTTTCTCATTTATTTCCTTTTTTTCTCTCTCTCTTTCTTTAATCCTGCATTGTATTATTAATTAAAATCTCTATAAATCCCAGCTGACTTGGGTATATTTGAATAATTGGGAATATTTCCCTGGTGACCACCTTATATTTGATTTAAAAACAAAACACAGTAGTGAAAACATATTTTCTGCGGTCACAATTTACTCACCCACTCTTTTAGCAGCCACAAATTAAGTCTTCCACCATTTTAACTATTACAGTTTAAGGCTCCCACTCTTTTAAATGCCACACCACACAATTAAAACTAGATCTAAACAATTGGAAAAACATGGATTGCTCATGGGTAGGACAAGCTAACAAAATAAAAATGACAATCCTACCCAAATTAATTTACTTATTTAGTGCCATACCCATTGAACTTCCAAAAAACATTTTTTACTGAATTAGAAAAAAAATATAACAAAGTTCATTTGGAAAAACAAAAGAACAAGGATACCCAGGGAAATAATGAAAAAAAATGTGAAGGAAGGTGGCCTTGCAGTCCCAGATCTCAAACTATACTATAAAGCAGTGGTCATAAAAACAATATGGTACTGGCTAAGAGACAAAAAGGAGAATTAGTGGAATGGACTTGGGGTAAGTGACCTCAACAAGACAGTCTATGGTAAGCCAAAAGATCCCATCTTTTGGGACCAAAATCCACTATTATATAAAAACTACTGGGGAAATTTAAGACTGTATGGAAGAGATTAGGTTTGGATCATCATCTCACACCATACACCAATATAAATTCAGAATAGGTGAAGGACTTGAATATAAAGAAGGAAACTATAAGTAAATTAGGTGAACACTGAATAGAATACATGTCAGATCTTTGGGAAAGGAAAGATTTTAAAACCAAGCAAGAGGACTTCTGGGTAAACATGGTGGCAGTCTGGAAACAGGACTCTTCCTCTCCTCAGTACCTACCAATATAGTCTACCTCAAAAGACCAAAAAAACCAAATTCATATAAACAAAGGGACTATATGGTAGGGTGAAGAATGAAAGATACATGGGATTTGGGCATTTCCATACTATAAGGGGGTGAAAAAGCTCCCACCAAAACACCAGCTGATCTACCCACTCCCACCACACTTACAGAGTCAGAGTCAGAGCCAGCATGTGCTACAATAAGTGAGTGAGTGAGGGCCATCTCTGGATTGAGCGAGGGGAATCTCTGAGTCCTTGGCAGCTGACTTATACCTACTGAGTACCTACCACTAAGAGCAGCTAGACCTGAAAACCCAACAGGCTGAAGAACACAGACCATGGGTGCTTATAGGAAGATAGCACAGAGAAGGACAGCAAACAGCAAAAGCTGCAGAGATTTTAGAGTTGGCTTCAGGCAAAATCCTTGTTCCTTAATACTCTACATAGAGAGCCTGTCCATCTCACTCAGATTTCTGACTGAAGAGGGAAGGAAAAATCTCCACAGTGATGACAAACAGTGCCCAGGAACAACAACTTCCCACCACCAAGAAAAACAAGAAGGGGGTGACCGTGGAAAGTTTTTACAGAGGAAAAACCCAGGCTACAGAGGAAATAGAAGAGGAAATTGAAATAAATGCATGAACATCTTTCAAAAATGGAAATTGTCCACAAGCCCTTGAAGAATTTAAATTGGAGCTTATAAAAAAGATGGATGCCTTCTGGTAAGAAAAGTGGGAAATAGTTCAAAGAGAAAATAACAGTTTAAAGGACAAGAACTCCCAATTGGAGAAACAGCTGTAAGCCACGAAAAGCAGGATAGACTAAACCAAAAAGGAAAACCAGTCTTTAAAATCCAGAATTAGGCAATTAGAAGAGAGTGATCTTGCAAAACATCAAGAATTAATAAAGAACAGTCAAAAGACTGACAAAATAGAAGAAAACATAAAATATCTCAGTGACAGATCAGGAAAACATATCATGGAGAGACAATTTGAGAATCATAGGTCTCCCTGAAAAGCCAGAAATAGAAATCTTTACATCATACTACAAGAATGTATCCAAGAAAACTGCCCTAATATTCTTGAACAAGGGGGAAAAATAGACATCAAGAGAATTCATAGAACACCCTCTACACTAAATCCTCAAAAGACAAGATAAAGAGAAAATTCTACAAGAACCCAAAAAGAGACAATTCAGATACCAAGGAGCACCAATCAGGATTACACAATATCTGGCAGCTTCCACACTAAAGGACCACAAGGCTTGGAATATGATATTCAGAAAGGCAAGAGAATTCGGTCTTCAACTAAGGATCACCTATCCATCAAAACTGACTATATACTTCTAGGGGAAAGTATGGGCATTCAACAAAATAGATGATATCCAAGTATATGTAAAGAAAAGACCAGAACTAAATGGAAAGCTTAATATCCAAACACAAAGATCAAGAGAAACATGAAAATGTAAATAAGAAAGAGGGAAAAGGGGAAAAATGTTTTTTATTCAAACTTTCTTCTTTAAGGGCTTCCATAAGATCAAATTCTTTATATTAATATATGGGATAAATGTTATTTTTAACTCTCAAAAATTATATTCACTATTAGAATTATTAGAATAATTATTCACAGGAAGAGTTTGGGGTAATAAGTGCTATAAGATGATAACAAAAAATAAAAAGGGAGGGACTCAAAGATGGCACCAAGAAATACTTGAAGAAATAAAATAAATAGGATAATCTTTATCACACAGAGATATGTATGGAAAGGGGAGGGGAAGCATACTCTTATATGAAAGAGAGGAAGAGAGTGCTAATAGGCAATCTTATTCTCAGTGAAATCAATTCTGAGAGGAAAGAGCATCTAGATCCATTGGGATCTCAAATTCTATCTTATCCTACAGGGAAAGTGAGAAGAGAAAACTAATGGGGGGAGGGAGTACAAAAAGGGAGGGAAGGAGAGTGGGGAAGGAACTTAACAGATCCTAAAAAATAAGAAGGAAACAAAAAGGGAGGGGCCAGAATGAGAAGCATATTAAGGGAGGGGATAAGGGGTATTGATTAAAAGCAAACCACTGTTTTAAAAGGATATAGCAAAAGAAGAAAGGACAGTTCAAGAAGAGGATATCAAAATGCTGTGGAATATACAAGTGACAATCATAACTTTGAATGTGAATGGGATGAACTCACCCATAAAATGAAAGCAAATAGGAGTGTGGATTAGAATCCAAAATCTTACCGTATATTCTCTACAAGAAACACACCTAAGGTGGGTAGATACTCACAAGGTTAGAATTAAAAGTTGGAGCAAAACCTATTGGGCCTCAACTGATAGAAAGAAGGAAGGAGTTGCAATCATGATATCTGACAAAGCCAAAGTAAAAATAGATCTGATTAAAATGGAGAGGGAAGGTAACTACATCTTGATAAAAGGCTCTATAGACAATGAGGAAATATCAGTAATCAACATGTATGCACCAAATGGTATAGCATTCAGATTTTTAAAGGAGAAACTAGTGGAATTGAAGGAAGAAATAGATTGTAAAACTATACTAGTGGGAGACCTGAACCTACCACTATCAAATTTAGATAAATCAAATAAAAAAAATAAATAAGAAAGAGGTAAGAGATGTGAATGAAATTTTAGGAAAACCATAGTTAATAAATATATGGAGAAAAATAAATAGGGACAAAAAGGAATACACCTTCTTTTTAGCAGCACATGGTACATTCACAAAGATTGCCCATTTACTATGTCATAAAAACATGGCAAACAAATGCAGAAAAGCCAAAATAATAAATGCAAGATTTTCAGATCATAATGCAATAAAAATAGTAATCAGTAAGGGCACATGGAGAGCCAAATAAAAAATTAATTGGAAATTAATAGGAGATTAGGGAAGACAGAAAGTAAGAGATTCATTCAAAATTAAACAATATGATTCTCCCAAATTAGTTAGAGAACAAATCATAGAAACAATTAATAATTTCATTCAAGAAAATGACAATGATGAGACATCCTTTCAAAATCTATGGGATGCAGACAAAGCAGTATCAGGGGACATTTTATATCCTTGAGTTTATAAATTATCAAATTAGGGAGGACAGAGGTCAATGAATTGAACATGCAAATAAAAAAACTTGAAAGCCAACAAATTAAAAATCCCCAGAAGAAAACTAAGTTAGAGATCCTAAAAATTAAGGGAGAAATTATTAAAATCAAATGTTAAAGAACTATTGAACTAATAAATAAGACTAGAGCTGGTATTTTTTTGGGGGGGAAACAAACAAAATAGACAACGTACTGGTCAATTTAATTTAAAAAAAAGGAAAGAAGAAAACCAAATTAACAGTATCATAAATAAAAAGGGAAACCTCACCTCTAATGAAGAGGAAATTAAGGTAATCATTAAAAGCAATCTTGCCCAATTATATGTCAACAAATATGGTAATCTAGGTGATATGGATGAATATTTACAAAAATATAAATTGCCTAGATTAACAGAGGAAGCAATAGAATACCTAAACAACCCCATATCAGAAAAAGAAATTGAACAAGCCATCAAACAACTCCCTAAGAAAAAATTCCCAGGGCCTGCTGGATTCACAAGTGAATTCTATCAAACATTCAAAGAACAGCTAATCCCAATACTATACAAACTACTTGACATAATAAGCAAAGAGGGAGTTCTACCAAATTCCTTTTATGACACAAATATGGTACTGATTCAAAAGCCAGACAGTTCAAAAATGGAGAAAACTATAGACCAATATCCTTAATGAATATAGGCAAAAATACTAGCAAAAAAGACTCCAGCAAGTCATCATGAGGGTTATTCACTATAATCAGATGGGATTTTATACCAGGAATGCAAGGCTATGGGAAGGGTGGGCAGAGGGAGGGGAAAGCATATGATTCTTGTAACCAAGGAATAATGTTCTAAGTTGACTAAATAAAATTTTTAAAAATTAAAGAAATTAAAAGACACAATTTACCTCCTGAAAGAGATCCTGAAATAAAAACTCCCAGGAATATTATAGCCAAATTCTAGAGTTCCATTGTGAAAGAGCAAATTCTTCAAACAGCCAAAAAGAAACAATTCATATATCATTCAACCAGAGAAAAGATCACTGAAGATTTAGTGGCTTCCTCACTAAAGGAGTAAAGGGTTTGGAATATTTTATGGAAAGCTATGATCACAACCAAACATAACCTACAGAATAAAACCACCTGTAATCCTTCAAGGTAAAGTGAATATTTAATTAAATAGAGGGCTTCCAAGTACTCCTGATGAAGAGACTAGAGTTGAATAGAAAGTCTTACATTCAAACACCAGACTCAAGAGAAGCATAAAAAGATAAACCTAATGAGTAATCAGAAGGATTCAATAAGGTTAAATGATTTATATTCCTAGATTGGAAGATGGACTTTATCATTATTGTGGCAGTTAAAAAGAATTTCCATAGACAGAGACCATGGATGTGAGTCCATTATTTTGAAATGTTCACCAAAAAAAGGGTGAGAAAAGTAATGTAATGGGAGGAGGGGGAAGGGCTGGGGTAGAACAGGGCAGGGTTTCTCATATTTATGAGGCACTCCCAAGGAAGAGAGGGGAAATGGGGGAGGAAGTTCTTAAAATATACTTGCAGGGATCCGGGTCCAACCCCAAGCATAGCTCCAGCGGTTCTCCACAGGTAAGTGAACAGTTAGGATAAAAAAATAAATAAAAAATGGAAGACAGCTATGCATGTAAATCAGTCAGGGGCAATCTTTGCATCATGTGGCTTCTCTGCCATGCCCATACTTGGTGTTTATTCTTATACTCATTTTCTTGGCACACAGATAGAATTTTCAGCACACATTTGAGTAAAGATAATTGGAAAAGTGATACATTAACATTTAACAAATGGCTTGATTAACATTCTGAGATCATTCTATATTCTTGAATTGTGATTACAGATTCTTGACAAAATAAAGGTTATTAATAATAATAATATTCATCACAGGTGGCTTAATTTTCTCATTAACCTGTGAGGAGTCTAGGCTGACAAACAATCAAGGAAATTTACTTATTTTAATAAAAAGAAATAATCAGAAATTCTTAAAGATAATTCAATGATCATAACATTGGGATTGAGAGATCAGAGAGGTACTGAGAACACAATTCAGATTATTAGACTGATCATTTCTCAGGATTAGCAAGGAGTTTCTACCAAGGGGAGATTCTGGTTGGTGAATTCGCATCACCGAGGCATGGTGAAGCTTGGTGTACTTGTACATTTTGTATGGGCCTTTATGATTTATTTATCTGTTGGCTTTAGGAGAATAAGTTTCTGTGTAGAGGAGTAGGGAAGATTCTGAACTTGCTGGAAATTATGTACTTAACTAAAAGTTATCCCATGCTGGTCTTTTGGGTTTCAATTTGAGAGTCTGATTTTTGGTGATGTTTTGGGGAAATAGAATGTAACTATATTGCTCTTATATTATTCCTTCTGAGTCTAGGGAGCGGATAACAATCATGTCAATTACATTAGTAAGGGATGTTAATGAGAGAAGTCATGTAGTGGGGGGCTGAGTGGGCAAGTTCATTCTGCCAAAAAGCCACTTTCTGACCTCTTGTGTGACCTTGTCAATACATTGTGGCCTGCCGGCTCCCAGCATATACTCACAGTACTAATCAAAGCATACTATTTTCCACTTTATTTTATTTGGGTTTTTATTTTGGAGTTTTGATTTTATATAAGTATTCTTTTACAATAATGAATAATATGGAAATGGATTTTATGTGATAATACACATCTAACCCATTTCAAATTGCTTATCATCTCAGGGAAAAGGGAGGGAGATGATCTGGGTCTTATAACTCTAGAAAACTTTTGTGGAAAATTATTACTATATGTAGTTTAATTGGTAAAGTAAAATATCTATAAAAATAAACATACTCACATTGGAATTAGTTCAAAGAGGGAAGAATACATACATATTTTGGAACTTTGCACAAAAGGTTATAAAAGTGTGCATATCCTTTAATACAATAATACCACTACTAAGTTTGTATCCAAAAAAGACTGAAGGGGAAAAAAGTGGTATATATATATACGTACAAAAAATATATATGGCAGTTCATGTGGTGGCAAAGAAGTGGAAATCAAGGAGATGCACATTGATTGGTAAATGAACAAGTTGGCAGAAGAAGTTATGGCAAATATTGGAATAAATTAGCAGAGTAATCTATGCTAAAAGAAAA
Source organism: Monodelphis domestica (assembly GCF_027887165.1). Taxonomy (NCBI): domain Eukaryota; kingdom Metazoa; phylum Chordata; class Mammalia; order Didelphimorphia; family Didelphidae; genus Monodelphis; species Monodelphis domestica. The sequence continues at coordinate 109,906,561 of NC_077232.1, read as the reverse complement.
GACAAGGGGAGATGACCTCAGGAAAAAAAAACACCACATGTTAAGACTTATACAAACTGCTGCAATGTGAAATAAGAAGTAGGAGAGCATTATGTACATAAACAGCAACATTGTAATGCTGATCAACTATGAAAGACTTGGCTACCCTGATTACAACTATCAAGATAACTTCAAAAGACTAATAAAGAAAGAACACAATTCACTTCCAGAGAGAGAACTGATGAACTTTTTCGAGTGCAAATTAAAGTTATCATTTTCTCACTTCATTTTTATTACTTTTTTGAAAATATGGTTAATATGGAAATATTTTTAGATGATTTCACAGGTTTCTTTTGCTTCCCTTCTCAGTGGGTAAGGAAAGAAATTTAAGGAAGGGAGAGAATTTGGGACTCAAAAATTTTAAAGTATTAAAAATATGGGCCAGGCTCAGTGAATAAAGACTCAGATTTAGAGAGAAGTGGGCCTGGGTTCAAATCTTGACTCAGGAACTTCCTAACTGTAGAAAGTCACATAACCCTGATTGCCTAAATTTAACAATTCTTCTGCCTTTGAAATGATATTAATATTAATATTAGCAGTAGTAATTAGTAATGATTGTAAACCAGAAGATAAGTTTTTTTTTTGAAATGTAATGTTTAAAATAAATAATAAAATGTAAAAGAGGGAGAAAAATAAATAGAATAGAGTGATGTAGTACAGAGAAGGCTGGCCTTGTAGTCACTAAGGTCTTGGTTCAAATGCTTCTCTTGCATGTATTAACTATATAAATATAAACAAAATGTTTTCATCTTAATACCCTAGGCAACTCTCTGAAACTATGTTAAAAATGAATTGCCAATCTGTATCAGTGGAGGAAATTTGTATACCAAAAAACTGGGACACCTATGAAATCAGATTTGAACCAAAAATAAAAGTAATTACTACAGTTTAAAAATCCATTGAGAAGACAGACGTGGCATACTGTTGATTCCTACTAAGACTACCTTTTGGAGTCAGCTAGGTGGCTCAGTGGATAAAGAGACAGATGTGGAGAAAGGGGGTCCTTGCTTTTAATATGGCCTCAAATTCTTTCTTGTTATATGATTTGAGGCACGTCATGACCCCAATTGCCTAACTCTTACCACTCATCTGCCTTGGAACCAATACAAAGGATTGGTTCTAAGACAGAAGGTAAGTGTTTGAAGAAGAAAAAAAGACTACTTTTTAACATGGTCTGCTGTAACGCCAAGACTTTTCCATCCTATACTAGTTAATTATACCATAGAATAGTATGAATGTTAATTTCTATAGGAACAGAATTACATGGGATTTGGATAAAGGAGGTGGGGAGAATCCATTCAGAACTTCAATTGACCATTGTCCAAAGAAGAAGGGGAAACCAGAAATAGAAAGAAAAGGACAAAGTAGAAAACTTCTCAGTATTAAGCCAGAGCCCCAGCCTGAGGTAAAAAATGAATTCAATGAGCACAGAAGCAAACCACACGGAGATAAGGTATAATAACAAGAAATAAATACTCACAAGCTCTTAGCTAAAAATGTTCCCAATATCTGCAATGGAAGCAGGAAGACAGTCCTAGCTACAGACTAGGAACCAGCAGAAAAATGATTCCTACTAACATTTATGCATTACTTTAAGATGTACAAAATGCTTTCTTCATAGTAACCTAATAAGTTAAGGAGTAAAAGGTATATACTATATTAATATTCAAAATGTGAAATATCCTTATATTATAGAAAAACTAAGACTCAGAGAGATTAAATGACTTTTCCAAGGTCATCCACATAGCAAGTGTCAAACCTGAGACTCAAACCTGATTTTTTTAAAAACTTTAAATTCAGAGTTATTTCTACTATTACATTACCTAGAAATGACAAGATGCTATTTCTTTCCATAAAGAGAAACACATGTATGCCTATATTCTTTCTCTTTCTCTCTCCCTCTGTCTCACTTTCCATCTGTCTCTGTCTCTCTCTGTTACTGTCTGTCTGTCTTTCTGTCTTTCTCTCTCTCTCTCTCTCTCTCTCTCTCTCTCTCTCTCTCTCTCTCTCTCTCTCTCTCTCTCTCTTTCTCTCTCTCTCTCACACACACACACACACACACACACACACACACATAATTATGATGCAAAAAAAAGGAAATGGTTGCTAGAAATAGAGTAGACCTTAGAAGGAAAAGCAAGGCAAATTATATATCCTTCACTGAATTAGATGCTCTAAGGGAGCATTAGCTGACCACTTGATTCCTGAGTCCTAAAGAGTTAGATGTCCCTTGGGTCTTCTACTACTGGTTTTCAACCAGTGCAATAGTAGAGTAAAATAGTAGAAGTTTTACTTTGCTTACAGGGGAATAGGCATGATCTGCCAAAGAAAGCAAAAAAAAAAAGGAAAGAAAAGAAAAGAAACGAAACAATCCATTCCTTTTGGGGGAAGAACAGAAGATATCAGGGTCATATTACTTCAGGGTCAATGAAAGAATGGTATTTATTGGTAGGGATTCTTTTACTCTTTCATAATAAATTGTTGGATGATTGGCTTTTTGTCTACTTATTAGGATCAGATTCGGAGTTTCCCAACTCAGGCCATGAGGTCATAGTTTGTGAATAATGAAATATGAAAATGCATATCAGACAGAACATCTAAGGGCATGTGAGATTTAGAATTGGTTAATTAAATATGTAAATCAAAATAATTGAATTATGGTTGCTGTTTATAAAAATAATTAACTTCTCCAGTAAAAATGACTGTAAGTATCTTTTATTTTCAACTGGGTAGAGATATGAAATATAGGAAAGAGATAGAAAAAATCACCTAGCTACAAATTCCCTGAATGCTAGTCTGTGAATGTGGATCCAAAAGTGAGTCTCCCCAAAATCCAAAGTCCTAATTAGGAAGCTAAAATTCAAAGAGGCAGGAGATGCTGAAAAGTCCACTTAGTATCTTCAGCCCACATGAGGCTAGGAAGATCATGAATCTCACCAGAGCTCACGTTGAAGAGAATGTTCCACCAAAGCATTAATAGACAGAGAGGGTCACCTCCCCAAAGATCCAAGGAAGGAAAGAGTGAATCTTGTCCTTGGTCTCACATTTTATAATACTTTTTCCATGTTACTTCCTGTCTCTCCCACTTCAAAGGAACCAATCACAGCCTCCTAATTTCCCTAGCATTACCCAAGGGCGGGGGAGGGTTCAGTGCTCACAATCACTTTCTAGTAGGTGACTTGTGAACTCTCTTAACTAGTGACCTACCAAGAGCTAAATAGGGGCATTTCAAATTCTTGATTGATTAAATTAAAGATTGCTGATTGATTACATTAAAAATGAATAATGAGAGTTGAATTCTCTCTTCCCATCAGCAAAATGACTGAGCATAGAAGCCCTTAGATGAGTCCTCCCAATATTCCCCTCCAAACAATTTTAAAATAACACCTCAAATAGAATTCTGGAGTGGTGAGACAACAAAAGTCAGGGTGAGACACTTTTTAAATCTAAGACAACATAAGAAAAGAGAGATATCTTTGACAGGGAGGAGAAGGCTGACCATAAGGATAAAAAACCAGTGGTGGACTAAATGGTAGTAACAAAAGGAGGAGAAGATTCAAGAGCTCTCATGTCTCAAAGAGGAAAAAAATATATGAACTGAACATAACCCAATAAGAATTTCTGGAAGGGCTAAAAAAATTATTTTCAAAATCAAATCAGTGGTAGAGGAAAAATTATATAAAAATTGAAAGCAAAGGAAGAAAATTATGATAGGACAATTTAGCTGGATAAAAGAGACACAACAAATATGAAAGAAAAAAAAACACCTTAGGACAGTAACACTACTTGGCCTGCAATACTATTAGGTCTGCATTTCAAAGAAAAGGAAAAAAATATCAAAGGAACCCTTTGGTCCTGCAATACCACTACTACACCTATATACTAAAGAGACTTTTTTAGTGGAAAAGGATCTATTTAGATGAAAAAAATTTACACAGGTTTTTTTGTGGTGACAAAGAACATGAAATTGAAGAGAAGTCCATTAATTGGGGCATGGCTGTGTTATATGATTGTTGAACAAGTTGTGTTACATAATTGTAATGAAACAACCAGGATGAATTAAAAAAATCCTGGACAGACTTATACGAACTGCTGCAAAGTGAAGTGAACAGAACCAGGAGAACAAAATACAGAGAAACAACACTACTGCACAATGGCCAACTCTCAATGACTCAGCTATTTTCAGCAATTAAAGATCCAAGACAATTCTTATGATGAAAAATGCTTCCCTACTACAAAAAAATAATGATAAAGTCTTAAGGTAGATAAAATATAGTTTTACTTTCTTAATTTGGAGGAGGGGGTTTGGTCTGTTTTCTTTTAAAACAATAAAACAAAAAATGAATATGGAAATGTTTTGAATGACAGCACAAATATAATTTATATCAAATTGCTTGCCTTCTCAAGGAGGGAGGAGAAGAGAGAGGAAAAGAATCTGGAACTGAAAACATTTTAAAAATCATATTAAAATTGATTTTACAAGTAAATAAGAAAAAATTAAACAAAACACAAAAAGTACAAACAAAAAGAATGCCCTGATCATCAACTGAAAATTTTACCAAAATTAAAATTCCTAAGAAATATTATAGCTAAATTCCAAAGTTCCCAGAAAATAGTACAAGCAGTCAGAAAGAAACCATTCAAATGATATTGAACCACAGTTAGAATCACACAAGATTTAGAACCTACCACATTAAAGAAGCAAAGAGATTAAAATCTGACATTCTGTAAAGGAAAAGGGCTAAATCTACAACCAAGAATAACCTAATCAGTGATAGACTATAATCCTTTAAGGGGAAATTGAATATTTAATGAAACAGAAGGCTTTCAAGTATTTCTGAATAAAAGACCAAGCTGAATAAAAAGTTTAAGTTTCAAATATAAGACTTAAGAGAAACATAAAAAAGTAAACATGAAAAAAGCAACAAAAAAGGGCACAATAAGCTTAAACTATGTGACTTTCTACATGGGAAGATGATACATATACATTCTAAGAATTTTATCATTATAAGGATTCTACATAGAAAGAAAGTGTAGGAAATAAGTCCATTATGTTGGGATGCTGTTAGAAAAATGCATAGGGAAGAAAGAGAGGTTTACTGGAAGAAGGAAAATTATCATACATAAAAGAAGCCCACAAAAAGAACTTTGACAGAGGAGGGAAATGGCTAAGGAGGTGGTCAAGGAAGAGTTGAACCTCAATCATATCTAAATTGCTTTTTAAAAATACATACTCAATTAGCAATACAAATATATCATATCCAGTAGAGAAGTTGGAGAAGAGACAATGGAAGGTGGGGGATGGGGCAATAAAAGGGAGGGCAGATCAAAAAAGGCAGTGATCAGAAATAAAACAGACTTTTGAAAAGATGCAAGATGAAAAAGAGGATAATCAGAAGAAAATATCATAGAGGGAAATGCATATTAAGCAATTAGAACTGTGAATGTGAAAGAGATGACCTCATTCATAAAAAAGTGCACAGCAAAATGGTTTAGAAATCAGAGAGCCCAACAATATGTGTTTACAAGAAACACACTCAAAACAGAGAAACACACACAGCTAAAATAACTGTTTGAAACAGAATCATTATTAAGCTGAAGTTTCAAAAAGGAAGGGGTAGGAACCTTGATCTCAGACAAAGGAAAAGAAAAATAGACTTAATTAAAGGGGTAAGGAGGTAAACTATATTTTGTTAAACAGAACTTCAAACAATGAAGTAATATCAATATCTACCAAAGGATATGACATTCATATTCTGAAAGGAAAAGTTAAATGAATAACAGGAGGAAATATATAACAAAACTATTCTAGAAGAGCATGTCAACCTTAATCTCTCAGAGCTAGATAAATCTAATCATAAAATAAATGACAAATTAAGGAGATGAACTGAATCCTACAAAAGTCATATATGAAGAAATCTAAAGAACACTGAAAGGAAGTAGAAAGGATCATATTTTTTTCACAGGTATACATGGCACTTTCACAAAAAGATGACTATTTTCAGGCACAGAAACCTCACAATGAAATGTGGAAACAGAACTATTAAACGCACCTTTGTCAGATCATAATGTAATAAAAATTACATTTAATGAATAGTCAAGGAAGCATAGATTAAAAACTAATTAAAAACTAAGTCATCTAATCCTAAAGAATAGGTGAAACAATGAATAAATCAGAGAAACAATAATTACAACAAAGAGAAAGATAACAATGAGACAACCTTCCAAAATTTCTGAGATACCTCCAAAGAAATACTTCAGGGATAATTTACATCTCTGAAAGTGTACAACAATCAAAGAGAGAAAGTGGTCAGTGAATTGGGCATACAAATTTAAAAATCTAGAACCAAAAAAAAAACAATTTTTTAATCCCAAGTTAAACACCAAACTGGAAATTCTGAAAATCAAAGAAGAGATTGAAATTAAAAAACAAACAAACAAACAAACTTGAACCAACATTTTTTGTGCAAATAATAATGATAAAATGAATAAAACATTTGTTAAATTGATTTTTAAAAGATTACTACTATCAAAAATGAAAAAAGTAAATGCACTACAAACAAAGAAGAAATTAACTCAATTATTAGTAGTTATTTAGTAAAATTATAGAGTAAAACTAAAAATCCCAGTTAAATAGATGAATAATTATAAAAAAAAATCCACATTGGTTGGATTTTACACCAACATGGAAACCAGGAAATAAATATACACAACAATAACATGAGCAAAGAAAAAAATATTATTTCTCATTCTCATTTAAAATATATTTCTGTATGAATATATATATGTTTTCTTATCTAAAGCATATCATATCATTGAATAATTTTTTAAACTTCTATTTTACTTTCCCAACCATGTGTCTTTCACCCTCCCAGACCCAACTTCATAATGAAATTACTAATCCTGGTCAAAGTCATTGACATTCTGAATTTCTTTAATTACTTCTTCATGGCTTCTAAATTGTAGATATCTCATTTAATTATCCAGACCACCCCTCTTAGTGATCAATTCAGCAACTGTCAACTATCTCCTTAGTTATGGCTCCTCTTTTAATGGACCAATGGAATTTTTGGGGGGGAGATCACACCCCAAAAATCACTCTAATGAAGCAGACAGGAGACTTAATAAGTTGTTGGCAGAGAAAAAGAAGTTTTGTTTGGAGAAAACAGACATCAGGAAAGTGTGGGGAGGGGGATAGGAAGGGAAAGAAAAGGAATTCTGCCCACACAAGTGGCTGGCTCAGGGCAAAATGTCCTATCTCCTTCTATGTATAATCACAGACTTTTATAATAATCCTGACACAAAATTGTCCTCATCCCCTCTGTGCAATCCTATAAAAGTTTAGGGGGGGCAAGGAGCCCATGACATTTATAGTTTTGAACAAGTGATTTTCAAAATTATGTACCCCTAAAATCTCCCATTATCAAAAAACCTGTGACTGGCATCACATTTTCAGCCCAGCACAGTAAAGATACAATTGAAACTCACTTTTCCTTCTTCCTTCAGCCTATTTCATTGTTGAAATTCTTCTCAGGATACAGATAAACTCCTTCCAAACATTATGAAAATAGGTCAGGAAAAATAAAAATTCTGTGGGATGAATTCTGTGGGTGGGGCTGTTTTAGTCTACAAAATAGTAATACTCAGGGGTCTTCAAAATTGGAGTTACAAGCCAAATGATACTCTGAGAATTACACATTGAATGGAATCCCACACAAACCCCCCTTGTTTAATTTCAGAGTTGTGTAATTCTCACCTACCTCATTTTCCCCTATATGTAACAACAACAACAACTAATAACATGAATTAAGCATAATTGGACACTTTGGTATTCATCTTTGGAGATCCTCTCCATCTGGGCTCTGTTCTTTCTGTTCCAGTTTGATAAGAGAATTTCTACAGGTAGGGCTGAGGGTGGTAGTGCTCTCCTAGTGACTAGAATTTAATGTAAAGCATGCTCCATCAGTGATCCTCTGAATAGAAGGCTTTACAATCTTGTTCAGCAGTCCTCTCACAGTTGTGCCTTCAGGCTTCAGCAGGATAGGAGGACAGCCTATTGTCTCTCCAGGCTTTGTCCTTATCTTCAGTAAGGCCAAAGGAAGACATTTGGTCCATGGTAAATGAATTTCCATCATCAACTAGGTAAACAATTTTTTGTGCTTTTAATTCATTCTCTCTACCATCCCCAAAGAAGGAGGGTAGCATGGGACATGCAAATCCCAGTCAATATCTAAAGTTCTTGCTAATCCTTTCACCATCTTACGTGTAAAATGAATCTCATCCTCAGAATTTATATTCTTGATGAGTCCATATCTGGGCACAAGATGATCAATGAAATTTTGGTCACTGGCTTGGTTGACTCCTGCCAGTTGCTCTGGCCTCAGTAAGTTCTTTAGTACTTGATTTAGTAACTCCACATAAAGTAATGCTTTCCCTTTGCTAGAAAACAGGCCTCTCTCTTCTAGCATCTTCAAAGCCTAGTGGAATGCACATAAATCACAGTGTGGGGCTGACCAGACCTCTGGAGGGCAGCCTCTATCCATTAGAGTCTCTTTGCTTTACTCGATTATAGTGTATTAATTTCTTCCTTTTTCATCTAAGATTTGTGAGGGCTCATTTATAGATAAGTTCACTTCCCCAAGCAGGGGAGACTCCTGCAAATTCTTCCTCACTTTAGTCTGATCTTTTACTTCCCTCTCTGTTTCCTTTGCTCTTCATCATTTTCTTTCCCAGTTCCCCACAGAGCCTTTGCAGGATACAAATTGTAAGCTGATATCAGAACTAGGTCATCTTTCTCTAACAAGATGCCTCATCCTTCAACATGTTTGAGTTTTCGGTCTCAGTGAGAGAATGTCCTGTCTGTTGGTTTGAACAATTTTCGTTCAAGTGGTCTCTTTTTCCATAGTCATCATCACATAGAGAATCTGGAGCCTTTCCAAACTTACTGCTGCATCCCTCCTTCATGGGGATCTGTCCCTCCTCAGTCTGAGTTTTCTGAAAGAGCTCCTTTAATGTATTATTTAACCAATCTTACATTTTCTGGAGCTTTCTACTACTATCTGGAAAGGGGTCAGCCAGCAGTTACATGTAGGCCAGAATTTTTAAAAAATCAGTGGAGGCTTCATTCTTCTCCTCTTTGACTTCATAAACCTGATTCAGGTTCTGATTCTGAGGCACATCAGTTCTTATGCCCAGAACCACATTCTCATGAGTAACTGGAGTGCTCTGGTGTGGAGGGGAACATTCTTGATCATCCTCTCTCTCTGCTTCTAAGGGACTTTCCATTTCTCCCCCAGGAATTTACTTGTGTATTCAATTACTAATTCAGTTCTCTCTCTTAGTGGTATTATCCTCTCCATCTTTCCTCAGTTTTCTCCCTGAAATTTTGGCCTAGCCATAGTACAACTTGTCCTACTACCCACAATCTGTATCTCTTGCTCTTCTCTTGCCATTTGTCAAAAATAAAAAGAATTTTTATTATTCTCTTTCAGAGTTTTAGTGTCTTACTTCCCTAATTCTGTCCCAACTCAGAAGTTTAGTCAAGAGTCTCAAGACTAGTCCAGGATGTCTCCTACTGCTAATCTTCCTAAGCTCCTTAGAACAAAGAGGTCCTGTGTTTAGCCCAAGGACTTCAATGTGTGGCACCTCCACCTTGCCAATTAGCTCAGATCCAGCAATTATTGACATCCTCCACTGCTGTCTCAGCTCAGATCTGGATCACAACTTTGATAACCAATTCAGGTGCAGCTTTAACCTGTCTTGTACCTATACAGGAAACTGGGAGAACTTCTTCCATTCCCCCTTCCCCCCCACCCCCCGAAAACTGCCCTTCAGCATGACCATACACAGGTCTCTGACAGGACCCCAGCTCAGATCAACTAATCATACTTGCTGAATCTTTCTACCTGGCACTGGACACTGAGGGATTTCCCCTTTTCGGTCTGGAACCTCAACTTTACTCTATTCCTCCACTTAGCCTTATCCTTACTACTGTCATCTCAAACTTCCCAATTAGAAATCCCCTTCTCTGGACTTGTCTCTCGCTAGGACTTATCTTTTTCTCTTAAAGTCACACCTCACACAAGCACTGCACCTCTTTATTTGTAGCTGTTTTTCTCTGTTCTTCATTCACACAAGCTGAAAGAAAAAAAAAAAGCACATACCTCCCACCTGCAAAGATTTCCTGCTTATACTCATGCAAAATGAATGGTCTTCCCATTAGAAATGTTGGCTCAGATCTCTTCTCTTTTTCTCTTGCATCTACCAGCCCCTATCTCCTCCTTTCCTTGCAGAGTTTTTTAGAAGGCTTCAAAATTGCCCATATGGTAAATTGAGGCACTTCTATCACTCTAGAATCTTGGATGGGCCCTCTCCTGTGTGGATTGGAATTTTGCAGAAGCTTGCACCCTCAGAAATCTCTGTAATGAGCACAATGTAGACTTGATAAGATGCTGACAGAGAAAAAGTGACTTTGTTTAGAGAAAACAGCAGACTTCAGGGAAGGGGTAGAGGAAGGGAAGGAAAAGGGATTCTGCCTACACAAGTGGCTGGCTCAGGGCAAAAATGTCCTCTCTCCCTTGTTTTATAATAATCCTGACACAAGATTCTCCTCCTTCCCTCTGTGCAATCCTGTATGGAGTTGGGAGGGGTAAGGGAGGGGAGTTGACTATAACTTTAGTAGACTTAAGCACGTGATTTTCAACATTACTTACCCCTAATGTCCCCCATGATCAAAAAACCTGAGACTAATGATATTTTCAGCCTAGGACAGTAACAGCACAACTGAAACTCGCAGTTCCTTCTTCCTTCAGCCTATCTCATAGTTGGCATTCTTCCCAGTGTATGGACAAACTCTTCACAAACTTTTTGAAAAAAAGTCAGGAAAACTAACAATTTGATGGGGTGGGGAGGTGGGGCAGTTTTAGTATGAGAAATAGTCATGCTCAGGGGTCTTGAAAATTGGGGTGACAAGCCAAATACTCCTTTTAAAATTACACACTAAAACTCATCCTACACAGTCCCCATCCCTTTTCAAAATCAAACTCTACTCAAACTTACCAATTGCTTGCAACATGCCATTGATAAACAAGTAAACATCTGATACGTGCACCTGGCATCTTCAGAACAAAAGATATTGTTGGCGAAGGATGTTGGCATCAAACCAGGCGACACTCCTTTCCGGGCAGACATACAGAGGAGACTCATTCACCAAATCCAACAGACTCCTGCAGAATCCAACTGTTTTGGAATCTTCAGACACTAAATATATCCTGCTTCTGCCTGGTCCCAACATTTAAACTGAAATAAACTCTCAGTTATCCAGGTGGCTGAGTCAGTCTCAGAGTAGACTAGGATGCTTTGGGTTTCTGTCGAACAGCAAGAAGATGAACTCAAGGGTTATGAGGATGAGGGATTCTCCAACTCTACATCAGTGCTTCAAAGCAGAATTTTCTTCCTTTCAGGAACTAAGAGTTCAGTGATGGAGCCAGTAAGTGTGACTGGGAGGGGATGGGAGGAAGCTTGTTGATGTTAGTGGTATAAGTTGCTATAGTCGAGTCCCTTAGATGGCTGAATATTCTAGGAAAGATGGAACTGTGCTGCCCCCTTCACAATCTTTTCTTTAGTTAAGGCAAACCAAGGACTTTGCTTGTAAGCTCTAGCTCTTTAAGTAGAGACTGAATGGTCACATTTTTTTCCTCAGTACTGATTCCTCCTGTGTGGAGTGGAAATTTGGGGGAGATTGCACCCCCATAAGTCACTCTACTGAACAAACAGGAGACTAAGATGCTGGCAGAGAAAAAGTGCTTTTTTGTTTGTTTTGAGAAAACAGCAGACAGTGGGAAGGGGGGGAGGGAGAGAGGAAGTTAAAGAAAGGGAATTCTGGCCACACAAGCTGCTTTCAGGGGGCAAAAATGCCCTCTCTGTGTGTAAGTACAGATTTTATAATAATATTTTGCAAGATTCTCCTCCATCCCTCTGTTCAATCCTATACAAGGGGAGGCTGTGACGTTCATAGTGTTGAGCAGGTGATTTTCATCATTATGTACCCCTAAAAAGCCCCATGATCAAAAAGCCCTTGACTATCATGGGATTTTCAGCCTGGGACAGTAAAGATACAATTGATACTCCCTGTTCCTTCCTATCTTGCCCTTCTTCCTGGAGCTGGCATTTGTCCTAGACTACAGATAAACTCTTCTCAAGGTTTTTGAAAATAGATCAGGAAAACTAAGAATTTTATCAGGTGGGGGCAGCTCTACTTCAAGAAATAGAACAGTAAGGGGGCGTAAAAACTGGCATTACATACTGAACCTCATCTGACGCACTCCTCTTAATAGTTGGGTCATTAATAAGTGATGATTCATTGATTTATAGCCTGCAACCTGCCTCAAGTAGGAGGGGGAATGCTAAATGATCTAGACTGGACTCTGGCTTTAACTAAAGGAGTAAGAAGAGTAAGTTAACACTACTGAATGTTTTCAGGGCTGAGATCTACCCTTTAATAAATCCTGATTTGTCTGAAGTGTGTTCTTCCACTAACATTTCTGACACTCTTAGCTTCCTTACCTACTCAACGAACATATCTACTTTCATTTGTAAAATGGCCAGGTCAGTAGAAAATAGCCCCCACTTTTGCTTGGTCCTTTCACTTTAGATTACTACAACTTGTTATCTCTCTCATTTAGCAGTGATTAGAGGACAAGAATAAAAGGAAATGAAAGCAGTGTTGGCAGAAATGAAAGAACCCAACTTCTGGAGACTGGAGTCCATAATTCAAATCCTACCACCAAGGCTGATCATCTTTCTTATCTTGGGCAAATCACTTCACTTCCCTGCATCTCAGTTTTGTCAGCTGTAAAGTGAGGGGGTTAGATTCTATCTCTGAAGTCCTTTCTAACTCTAACACAGAACTGGATTACAATTCTAGGGAAAAGACCTGCCAAGAAAGATAAGGAGGAAAATTCAGTTTCATGATTATTTGAATTATAAGTAGGCTTCAAGTATTATGTTTATTATAAAATAAACAGCAGGTTCTTTCCTTCCCATTCTACCTTGTTGTAGGTGTCAGAAAAGCAGAGGTCTATCACTCTTATACAGGAGCAATGAGGGAGTTTCTCCACCTAGGAGAAATAACTGAAACAACACTGGATAGGGAGTCAACCAAACTGAGTTCAAATCTAGATTCTATCCCTTCCTACCTATGTAAAAAGTTACCAAACCTCTCTGGAACTTTCTGCATTTATAAAATTAAAGCTCTGGACTAAATGGAGGCTTCTTAAAACCCTTTCAGCTCTTAAATTTATGATCTCAATAGAAAGTTTGCACATCATTTTCATCACATTTTCCCCATTTTACAGATGAGGAACCTGAGGCTCAGATAGGTGAGAGATCACTCAGCAAAGTGAGAGATCATTCAACAAATCATATCCACGATTTGATCTCGGGTTTCCAGTCTACAAGTATTTTTTAGCAAAGAACCAAGAATATCTAAAAATGGGAACCTTGAAGAGCACTAGTTCAATATTATCATTTAGCAATTGAGCGAATTGAAACTGCTCCAGGAGGAGTCCCAAAGTCTTCCAGGTGTGAAATAGCAGGTCCTCTTACCACAAAGCCAGCCCTCTTCCTACTCCTAACCCTCACCTCTGGCCTTCCTTGCCATCAACAGTGACTTAAGAATTAGCATCATTTTCTCTGTGTTGGTATGAATTAGCCTACTCCCCTCAGCTCTGGGAACTAGGATAAATTCCCAGAAGATGCTCCATACTTCCAACATTTATGTGGACAAATGCTTAAAATGTGAAGACTCTATAAGAACAAAACAGAACAAAACCTAAAAAACTCTCCTTCCAATCCTGACTACTTGTTCCACATTATCCTGTAGCTGTTGAAAAGTGGCAGCTATCTTACCCTCCATTCTTCAACTCAGAGAAGTATACACACACACACACACACACACACACACACACACACTTGAGTGATATTTAAATAAAAGAAAGAAGAATATTTGTTCTATATTCAGACTCCTCTGTACTCCTCAGCCCTTACTTCCTGGGTAAAACACTAAAGGAATGAGTTCATCAGCTATTCTAGAGCCAAGGGTATAGAGGAAAACACTGGACAAAGATATGGCTGTCCCAGCAACTCCTGGGCTGTCAGCACACAGATCTCACTCCAGTCCCACAATCAACCAACCCACCAGGACACAACCTACCTGCTTCCTGAGCATTGATTCTCAGTCACACTTCCTAGGCAGAGCAGGGCAGGGCAGAGCAGGCCAAAGCAGAATGGTAGGCAGATGGGTGAAAACTTCCTGGTGGCTCTCATGCCCTTAATTCTCCTATGGTCCTTCTCATTTCATCCATAAGCATTCCCAGAGGAGCTGTGTCCAGGCCACCAACAATTCTGGAAGTTCTTTCTAGGCACTTTGGGGAGGCCTTGAGTTTCTCCCTGGGTCCCAGAAAAGTTCCTTCCTTTTTAAAAAATATATTTTGTTTTCCCCCATTCACATGTAAAATAACATTTTTAATCCTTTTCTCAGTTTTGATTTCCAAATTCTATTCCACCATGCAACTTTCCTCTCTTCCAATCTTCCCCACTCCCAAAGAGTGTAAGCAATCTGATATCTCTTTTTCATAGGTAATCATGTAAAAAAATGTTTTCCTTTATTAGGCATTCTGTGGAAGAGAACTCAAACAAACAAAATAGTAGGAAGTGAAACACAGTATATTTCAGTCTGTGTTCAGGTTCTAGTATTTCTTTCACCTGGGCAAATAGCAATTTTTTACCATCATCCTCTGGGTTGTCTTGGATCACTTCATTCTAGACCATTCACTGTTGTTTCTCAAAAAAATTTGCTGTCACTGTATACAGTGTTCTTCTGGCTCTGCTCACTTCACTTTGCATCAGTGCAAGTAAATCTTTCCAGCTTAGAAAAATTCATTCTAAATAAGGGATGGGGAATATACTCTGGCTACCTGGGTTTTCTCAGGATTTATACTCTGAAACTTTATAGGCCAATTTTTTTTAAAACATTATTTTATTTGGTCATTTTCATACATTATTCACTGGAAACAAAGATCATTTTCTTTTCCTCCCCTCCCCCCCGGCCTTTCCCTCTCCCATAGCCGACGCATGATTCCACTGGTTATCACATGTGTTCTTGACTCGAACCCATTTCCCTGTTGTTGGAATTTGCATTATAGTGTTCATTTAGAGTCTCTCCTCAGTCTTATCTCCTCCAACCCTGTAGTCAAGCAGTTGCTTTTCATCGGTGTTTTTACTCCCACAGTTTATCCTCTGCTTGTGGGTAGTATTTTTTTTAGATCCCTGCAGATTGTTCAGGGAAATTGCATTGATACTAATGGAGAAGTCCATCACCTTCGATTGTACCACAATGTATCAGTCTCTGTGTATAATGTTTTCCTGGTTCTGCTCCTTTCGCTCTGCATCACTTCCTGGAGGTTGTTCCAGTCTCCATGGAACTCCTCCACTTTATTATTCCTTTTAGCACAATAGTATTCCATCACCAACATAAACCACAATTTGTTCAGCCATTCCCCAATTGATGGGCATCCCCTCATTTTCCAATTTTTTGCCACCACAAAGAGTGCAGCTATGAATATTCTTGTACAAGTCTTTTTGTCCATTATCTCTTTGGGGTACAAGTCTTTTTGTCCATTATCTCTTTGGGGTACAAGCCCATCAGTGCTATGGCTGGATCAAAGGGTAGATATTCTTTTATCGCCCTTTGGGCATAGTTCCAAATTGCCCTCCAGAATGGTTGGATCAATTCACAACTCCAACAGCAATGAATTAGTGTCCCAACTTTGCCACATCCCCTCCAGCATTCATTACTTTGCATAGCTGTCATGTTAGCCAATCTGCTAGGTGTGAGGTGATACCTCAGAGTTGTTTTTATAGGCCAATTTTAAAGGAAAAGGCTTTTTCTTATAGGCAAGCCAACTAGCAATCATTTGACAAATCCTTTCAAAATCAAAAAAACAAAAAAACAAAAAGAATCTTGAAGGCCTTCATGAATCCTAAGGTGCTCACCTACAGGGAATTCCTATGTTCAGTATTACAATGACAATTAAGCCTATTTGTCAAAGCCAGAGGATTCCCTATATTTCTAGAGTAGCTATGGTTATTCTTGCTGGGCCTTTTGAAGATTAGCAAAGTAGGAAAGGGTGCAATTAGATGTCTGAGTGGATAGAGTACCTGCTTTGGAATCAGAAGGCCATGTGACCCTGGGCTTAGCCCTGTATGCCTCAGTTTCCTTCTCTGTAAAATGATCAGAAGAAGGAAATGGTAAGCCACTTAATTATCTTTGCCAAGGAAACTCCAAATGAGGTCACAAAGACTCAAACACACATGAACAACAACAAAAATGTCCTCCAGAGCTCTGCTGAAAAAGCAGCTTCTATAAGAAGCTTTTCCTGAACTCTGTCCCCACCTCCTGGCCCTCCACACATTGTATAGTATTCCTATCACTGTTTCCTTTGAAGTGATCAATGTAATGGAATAATCTAGGTAAAGGGAAATGGAAAAGAGAGGATATACCCAGGCTTTCTCCTCTTTCTCCCTCCCCTCCTGCATCTTCTCCCAAGATTGGCCCCTTATTTCAGCTTGGAATCCTGAATATTTAGTATCCACCAATATACAAATGCTATTATTAGCAGAGCAACTCTGCAGATGACAAGAGGCATGAACAACACTGTAACTAAAGTCAGAGAATCTGGGTTCAAATCCCATTGTGAAGAGTAAATTTCTCTGTGACCTTCCAGAACAATAGCCATAATAATAGCTAGTATTACGGGGCATTTAGTAAGCACTTTACAATCATTATCTCATTTGAACCTAACAACACCCCTGATAGATGAGTACTATTATTCTCCCCATTTTACAGATGAAGAAACTGAGACTTGCCCAGGTTCACACAGCTGATAATGTATCTGAGGGAATTTGAACTCGGGTCTTTCCTGTCTCCAGGCATGATGCTCTATGCATTGGACCACCTCAATGACTAGCCAGGAGAAGTCACTTCACCTCTGAACTGCAGTTTCCTAAGCTATAAAAGGATGAATTTGGACCAGAGAATCTCTGATATCACTAATAGCTCTCCATCAATTACATGACTCTGTGACACCTTCTGCATTTCATGAAATACCCCCTTTCAGGCATTCAGAGTCCCATGCCTGCCTTAATTATATTTATTGGCTTGTTTTCTTGAGTATTATTACATACACATAAATATCAAATGACAGGTTTAAAAAAGGACCATTTGTAAGTAACTCTGGAATCACTTTCCGTGAAAATAGTGCCTTATAATTGAGATAGGGATTGGGATTTGTTTGGTCTGGATAACTCCCAGTGTGGGGCTGCTTCTACCAATCCAGGTCAGCACCGTCTCTGAAACTTGGGATCTTCAAGTCTTAGCTGGATCACAGCTGATATGTGTCTGAAGCAGAACTTGAATGCAGGGCTTTCTGACTCTATATTTGACTGATTGACCTTCATTCCACCCTGCCTCACATGCCTTGAAGTTATAGAAAAAAAAAACAAAAAAAAATCCCTCCTCTTTCTTCATAGACAGTAGCCTCCTGCATCTTCAATTTAACAGTGTAGTTTAACCTTTATGATTTCTCCTTCCTCTTTCCATTTTTATGATTCTCTTCAGTTTTTGTTTATGAGTCAATTTTTCTAATCAGCTCTGTTCTTTTCTTTAAAAAATCTTCTAGTTTATCCCCATTGCAGATTATACTTGCTGGTGGTTTTAGATATATACTGTTTATTATTTTTAGGAAAGGCCCTTCTATTCCTATACTTTCAAGTATTTGCAATAGGAATGAGTGTTGTATTTTGTCAAAGTCTTTTTCTGCATCTATTGAGATAATCATGCCATTTCTGTTGGTTTGGTTATTGATATGGTCAATTATGTCAATGCTTTTCCCAATATTAAATCATCCTTGCATTCCTTTTCTAAATCCCACCTTATTATAGTGAATAATCCTCATGATCACTTGCTGGAATCTTTTTGCTACTATTCTATTTAAGATTTTTGCAGGTAAGTTCTTTAAGGAGATTGGTCTATAGTTTCTTTTTCTGTTTTTGGTCTGCCTGGCTTTGGAAGCAGTACCTTATTTGTGTCTCATGAAAGGAATTTGGTAAAACTCCTTTTTGGCTTATTTTGTCAAATAGTTTGTATAATTTTGGGATTAGTTGTTCTTTAAATGTTTGATAGAATTCACTTGTGAATCCATCTGGTCCTAGGAATTTTTTCTTAGGGAGTTCCTTGATTATTTGTTCAATTTATTTTTCTATTTTATTTGTTTTTTAAAAGTACCAGATCCTAGTCTTATAGTTCAATAGTTCATTTACTTTCAATTTTATTAATTTCTCCTTTGATTTTTATGATTTTCAATTTAGTTTTTATTTGGGGATGTTTAATTTGTTCTCTTTCTAGTTTAAGTTGTATGCCCAATTCATTGACCTCTGCCCTTTCTAATTTTTTGATATATTGACTTAGGGGTATACATTTTCTCATGAGTACTGCTTTGACTGCATTCCATCGATTTTGATAAGATTTTCCTCATTGTCATTCTCTTCACTGAAATCAGTAACTGTTTCTTTGATTTGTCCTTTAACTAGTTTTGAAGAATTAGATTATTTAGTTTCCAAAAGTTTTAAATCTGCATTTCCACAAGCCATTATTGATTATGATATTATTACACTATGGTCTGAAAAACTGCATTTATTATTCCTGCTTTCCTACATTTGATTGCAATGTTTTTATGACCCAGTTTATGGTCATTGTTTATGTGCCATGTGCTGCTGAAAAGAAGGTGTATTCTTTTCTATGTCTATTTTTCTTCAGATATCTATTAGCTCTAATTTTTCTAATGTTTCATTTACTTCTCTTCTTTCTTTTTCTTTTTTTGGTTCAATTTATCTAGTTCTGATACAGGAAGGTTAAGGTCCCCCACTAGTATGGTTTTATTATCTATTTCCCCCTGAGGTGCAGGGTTTGTGGCACATGGGCCATGGAACGCCAGTTGTTACAGGAGGTGCAGAAAACAAGTAATGTCCTGATGTTCCATGCTCCTATTAGGAGTTTCTTTGTATTATGTTTTCTTTGGTTTCGACCACTTAAGGGGATGACCCGCCAGCCACAGTGTGCTGACCGGGTGTTTGTAGGGCAGGCAATGTTTGGGACACCTTTTCTAGTCCCCTACCTTGATTAGGGTGAGCAGTGCTGTCCTAGAGAGGGCTGCTCAGTCGCTCAGGATGCTGCCAAATGTCCCTGCTGCCCACAGGGCCGAGCAACCACTGGTCTGTGGGCTGCCTACGTGCAGGATCATGACTACAACTGCCAGTGGTCATCTCCACCTGTTTTATCACCACTCCCCCATCGCCGCAGTTCTTGAAGAGGGTGGACGGGGTCAGGATAGATAAGTGTGCACAAAGATACTTGTGCGTGAAAGAGATTTAAGTGGAAAAGTTGATGCACAGAGACAGTCCCACTCTCTCGGCGTTGGAAGCCTGGGGCCAGTGGCACGAAAAGTCGTTACACCTGGAGACTTCCTCAGCTGCATTGGATGGCTGTGTTGTCTTCTGTGCTCCAACCTGCCCTAAGCACTCCACAGTGCTTTGCTGCATCGCCATCTCAGCCGTTGAACCTTCTTATTGGTTTCTTCCGCCTGTTCCGCTGAAACAGTCTTCACATGCTGGGTGAGCAAAGCCCTGGTTCACCAGAGGTCGATGACCCAAAGGCTACCCTCACAAGGTTTAGCCGGCCTGTCGAAGCCATTGCCCGGAGTGTGGCTGCTGCCACATGCTAGCAGTTATTGGGAACCACAAGTGAGAGCTGGGTGTCAGGTGGGGGTCAGAGGCTGGAGAGCTACCCTAGGCAGGCATGACAAGCCCTCCATTACAGAGATACTACCCCTCCCTGAGCACCCCATACACCAATATATAATTATGCATGTAATTATATGTACATTATATATATAGAGAGAGAATAAAAATGAGAGAGAGAGAGAGAAGTTAGAACCATGCTTTAAAATGCTTTAAAACTATGAATACCCTTTGTTTAAACAACACCACTATTATGTCTGCATCCTAAAGAGACTAAAACAAAAGGGAAAAAGGACCTATTTATACACACCTACCTACATACATACATATATACACATATGTAATATATAATTATGCATATAATTATATATATACATTA
The DNA here is from genome assembly GCF_027887165.1 of Monodelphis domestica. Lineage (NCBI taxonomy): Eukaryota > Metazoa > Chordata > Mammalia > Didelphimorphia > Didelphidae > Monodelphis > Monodelphis domestica. The sequence goes on along the minus strand of NC_077232.1, from coordinate 109,886,289 downwards.
TATGGAGAGAGAGAGAGAGAGAGAGAGAGAGAGAGAGAGAGAGAGAGAGAGAGAGAAAGAGAGAGAGAGAGAGAGAGGTAGAGAGTACATATCTTTTTTGTGGTAACATAGAATTTGAAATTAAGGGATGTGCACCAACTGCAGAAAGGCAGAACAAGTTGTGGTAGAGGATTATGATGAAATACAATTATGCAACAAGAAATGACAAACAGGATGTTTTCAGAAAAACCTACAAAGACACAGATTGATGCAAAGAGAAGTGAACAGAACTAGAATACTGTACATAATAACAGTAATATTGTACAATGATCAATTGTGAATGACTTAGCTATTCTCAGCAATATAATGATGCAAGACAACTCCAAAGGACTGATTTTGAAAAAGTCTTTACACTTCCAGAGAAAGAATTGATGGAGTTTTAATGCAAACTGAAACATACCATCCTTCACTTTGTTTCCTTCATGATTTGGGGTTCATTCTTTGTTTGTTTGGGTGATATGTGTCTTTTTCCACATCACAAATATGGAAATGTTTTCTATGATATCACAAGTATAACCCACATCAAATTGTTTAATACATCAGAGACTAAGAGAGTGAAAGAGAGGAACTCAAAATGTTAGAAAAATGGTATTTACATGTAATTAAACTAGAAAACTAAAAAAAAAGTCTTTGTGAATAATCAGATGATCATAATGAAATACTTGGAAAATTCAAATCTTGGGTTTTTGTCTGAGCTGGAGAAGTTCTGGACCCAGACATTTTATAATTTAAAACTCCTACAATTAAATGTCAGTTTGAGCTCAGAAAATTCCTCTCCAAAATTATTTATTTTTTAGAATTTGGCACCCAGGTTGGACTGATATTTTGGGACTCTGGGTTCTCAGTGGTGTGACAAGGAAATCACTTTAAAAGACTGATATATATTAATTTAAGGTCACCAAGGAATTCAGCTATGTAATTCCTAAATGAAAACTCAAGTCAGCAGTTAACCTTTTATGGAGTTTTTAATTACAAACAGGAGGAAGCAAGGTATTAGAGAGAGAGAGAGAGAGAGAGAGAGAGAGAGAGAGAGAGAGAGAGAGAGAGAGAGAGAGAGAGAGAAAGGAGAGAAGGGAATAGGGCTTAAATACCCCCTCTGTTTAGGCTGGACCAAAAGGCCCAAGCCCTTAGATAGCTGAGGCAAAGAAAAGAGATCAGTCCCTATCACTCACGTGACCAAAATGGAGAAACAGTCTCAGGGGCCTCCACCTCCAGCCTCCTTCAGAGCAAAACTTCTCAGAGCACAACCTCTCAGAGCAAAACCTCTCGAACTCCCTCAGTCCTCAGACCCCGCTATCTTTAAGGAAACCATCTAAGTTCCCTCCCCTCAGTTCTCACATCTACCAATCACTGTCCATGTCTTCCCTGTGCCAATGGTGGCTCTAGCTTAACCCAGGACCGCCCAGAGGTCTGTGGCTTTGCACGTGTCTGTTGAAGGTCATATTCTCAAATAATTAAATCTTGATCCTTTGCTGCAGCCCTTCCTAAATCCTTTTACTCTGAGTAGGGTGGAGATTGTATTTTCCAAGACCTGGTTTTGTCATTCCAAGTATCTCTATTGTATTAATTCTAAAATCAATCATGACTCAAAGAACTTCCTGTTCTATGCTTAAGCATAGGTCAAAGCCCTTTCCATTGTTCAGCAAAAGGTTTCTGTCCTAAAGCAGTCCCAAGTAGGGAGGAGAAGGATCCTCCCATGCCAAGGGGGTTCACATTCCAATAGAGTTCTTACTATCAGTAGGAAATTTTTTCCAAGTATGGAACTTTCCAATGGTGAAATTTCCAACATTCATAAGTCTAAGAAATTTTAAGGTTTACAGTGGACACCTTTGGAGGAACTTCCCAGGAGCTCTATTGTCCCCCTTATGAGGCCCCTGAAGCCTGGATTTCTATCTCATCAAATATCTAATCACTTCTGAGCTACCAGTAAAAACTTCTTGTAGGAAATACTTTCCCTCTTTGGGCTTCTCTATTGCATATTCTGTGTTTTATGGTTTTCAAGGGGCCATTACAATCTGTAATTTGTTGCAAGTTCCATCTTTTCTTAAATATTTAGCATTTGAAGGGTCAAGCTGTGACCATTTGAGATTCAATTTGTGACCATTTCAAGAGTCATTCATAGGTTTAATTCTTTTTGTTCCAAATGTATTGTGACAAGAGTTCTTAGATTTATTTTGTGAGTGTGTGAGTATTTCTGTGTGTGAGTATTTCTGTGTGTATGTATATCTATGCTTTAAAGGGCTAATGAAGTAGACATAGATAAATTCATAGCTTCCATCCTCATTAGTCTATATGTATGGGTTTAGAGTTCTAATTGTTAAAAGTTTCTCTGTCTTTATGACTGTGTCTGTCTCACGTGATTTTTGTGGTTTTTTTCATCTTTCTCCCATCATCAATGCTTGCTGCATTGAAATGGAACAGAGACAAAATATAGATATTAAAATAATTGGAAACTAAGAATATGACAAAGAGAAATAGTTTGACTTCTCCAGTGGAAATGTCAAAATTATGCTTGTTTCAACACAATGAGTCTGGGTATTAAGAGTTAATAATCTTAGATTGGTAGATTTAAATTGTTTTTGAAAGTGACAGATCTTCTGAATTGTGCTCTGAATGTTTAGAATTTGAAGCTTGGAAAACTTTCAAGTTCTGGATATGGAAATCATGATTCAGGATTGGCAAATTGCCTAAGAGATAAATTATCCTTCCATCAGACCTTAGAATGTTAAAGATATTGCTATGAGCCTGCAGAATATTGACAGTATTCTTCTTTTAATTTAATTGCATTCTATCCCTATCAACAAATAAAATTGTAAGGGAAGTGTGTGTTGATCCTATTACATGATGAGATTGAATTTAAATGTTATAATGTTGACATAGGATTTTCATGTAATGAGAATAGGAAAATCTGAAAGGCAAAAACTCAATTCATGTTTAAAGGTTTAAATAAGTTATAACAAGTTGATGAGTATCAAAAAATTAATTGAAATAAAGTCTATATCAACATGGTGTCAACTACAACCTTTAAAAGGTTTTTTTAACCCATATTTAGAATGTTAGAATAAATACTGCGCATTGGTTCCAAGGCAGAAGAGTGAGTGATAAGGGTTAGGCAATAGGGCTTAAGTAACATGCCAAGGGCACTACTACTAAGTAGTTACTGAGGCCAGATCTGAACCCAGAACAACCAATCTCTAGTACTAGTAAAAGTCTTTTTAAAAGAGAAAATTAAACCGCCTACAATGTATTAACATTTTCTTGGTTCACAGAAAGGGAAAAGGCATATGACTTGGGAAACAACAGCAACAAAAAGCACTACAGTTTTGATAAGAACAGTTAGATAACAAGAAGCCTTACTTGCTGGGAAGAACACATGTATCTCCTATCTATTTTGTAATTGGTTCAATTGAACTTTAAGGATTTTCTTGTTTCTCCCTACCAAAAGAAAAACTTATTTATGGGCAATGAAGAACAAGCCCATGGCCCCCTGGGAACTCCTGTCAGGTCCATTATAGAGTGACAAGACTCAATGAGGACTTAAAAATATTGTGGAAAAGAAGAAAATACTTTTTCATCATGGTTGAAAAATTAAAAGAGAAAGAAAACTTTGCCTGTAAGCATGTACATCTTCTTAAGGCCATCTGTATGGACAGTGATCAGCCTTGTACCAAGAGCCTGTTTGGGTTAAGGAATTTCTAAACAATGAAATTAGATTTCTGAGCATTTACAAGTTTGTCTATATTACAGGATTGATTACTCTGCCCAGATGAGTTATAGTTTAAGAAGAGGAGAAAACCAAGAGAAAGATGTGGAATAAAATCTTACATAGAGTATAGGAATCTTGGGAAATTACTACCCTGAGCTATAGTTGGTGTAACTTGCCATTTGAGGCAAAATCTCCTGCAATGCTATCTCATATTATTTTAAGTTTTGAATTCAGATTTAGTTGTCTGGCATTGATCATAATGTCAGTAACCCGCGTTAAAGAAAAAAGCCACAGGTTATTCAGAAAGAGTATAATTCTGAACTGCCATGGATGGAGATCTTTATCTGGAAAAGGTCAAGGGATGACCTTCAGCACACCTGAGGGTAGGACCCCTTTGGGAGTCAATATCCCCATTTGCTTTCATTTTAATTAGGAATGTCTCCCTATTTGATTATTGCTGGGTCTAGCTGGGAAGTGAAATTGTTACTGAATGATTGATTGCCAACTGTTAACTCTTACCAGAGGTGATACAGAGTTACATGTGTGCTAAATCACTCTATGCCTTTGAGACTTATGCCTAAAAGAATCGATTTTGATACTGTTATTATGCTGTCCTCTTCTAGCAAGTTTCTATATTTAGAGCAAGCAGTCAAAGGAGGATATGAGTACAACACAAAAACATAAGCTGTTACTGTTTTCAAGTCATTCTATAATCCAAACCACCATGTCAATTGCTATTTGACTATTAATGCTTATACAGTCATATATCAGATTAATTAATTAATCAGAATGAAATATCTCATTCTTTCAGAATGTAATTGATATTTGTGCCAAATCTTCTCCATTTGAATGTGATTAAGAACTGAATGGATTTTTTACAGGCAACCCATTTAATATACACTGTACTCTATGTATATTTGGAAGTTACCTATTTGAGTGCATCTGTGTCCCACCCAAGTTCTTGTTTCAGTTGGAATTAATTCAACTTCTTGTAAGTAAATTCATTCCTATACAATCGCTGAATTTAGGAGTGAAGAGACTCTCTTTTAAAGTATTTTGCATATGTTTTATATAGGAGTAGATCCCTAATAGTATCTGATCTTCCTAAAGAAAATGGAATTAATTGGAGTAGAAAGTTTTGAAAAACTCAACATATTTGACTACCCTGTATGTCAAAGGACTCTAATGGAGCATGTAAAAAACCTAAATTTTCTAAAATTCAAGTGCATTGTGAGTTCCTGCTCTATTGTTAATGAGATTAAGAGCATAAAATTTTGGATGATTTTTAGCACCTCAATTTATTATTAGAAAAATAATATTTGAAAAGCTGTAGTGATTTGTATTGAGATCTGCTTTGTGAAAGATTTTAGCAGGAATATCTAAAAAATCTCTATAGGCAACTTAGAACCAAGGAAGCAATTTTACAGAAGAGGAGACCTATCCCTGAATGTTTGAGAAAAGATGGTTTGGGAGCTGAAACAACTACATGGAATATCTAAGATCTGAGATGAAATTTGTCAACATTGAGTATGGGCTACTAAAAATTCAGAGTGCTAAGAGTAGTTCATTTTAATAATCATTGTTGTATTACCTTTGCTTTCTATTTCATTATACATACATACATGTGTATGTATATATGTACACATATATATAAAAACTGTTTACAACTTGAGAGGATGAACGGGGTAGAAAAGGGACATAAGAACATGATATGGATACTTTGGGCTGATATCTAACATTTAGCTCTCTTCTACCTGTGGTAGAGACAAAGGGAGGAATTATATGTATCATCTTAGAAAATGCTGCTCCCCCTTCTTTCTGTGCTGAACTTTCTCCCAATGTACACTTCATTACTGGGAGAAGACCTTTCTGGTTCCTCTTGTATCAGACTACTCCTGAGATGGCTAAAGGAGCCACATGAAATAGGCCTCACTATACAGCTTAAGTCTTTTGATTATTATAAATATATGATGAATCTGTATATACAGATTTTCAATCTGATGACCAAGACTAAATTAATAATTTCCACCAAATTGGAGGAAAGCAATCAGCACAGGAAGGACTGATTTAGCTATTATTAATAACTTCCACCACTTCTAATGTTGAAGTGTTAAGATTAAAATTTAGTTTCTCTATATTATATTTTATGAGGTTTATTAAAGATTAAGAAATAAAGATAATACAAATATAGAAAGCATGTGCAATCTACATTTTGCCATCTAGGTACAGAGCAGCCTGTCCCTAGAAGCCAAAGCTGAGAGAGAGAGAAGAAGGTGGAGTCAGTTTTAATATCCCTCTCTGCTCAAGGGCCATTTGAGGACCTCACCTGGGATTATGGGGAACTCTGGGAGCTATCAAGGACTTCTGGGAATTGAAGTCCGTGGTTTAAATCTCCATTTTTACAGAAGGAAAAGACTTCAATCCATTGCTTTCATACTAAAATGGCATTGACTTGTTCTTGCCTTCCTCATCATTGCATAAAGCAGGGCTTTTGCCATCATTAATCAGTCCTGTTAACACAAACTTCTCTAGTTACATTGGCACTGATGTCTGCTCATTTGAAGAGGTTCTAGCAGAAGTTCACCAAGTTATAAATGAGACTCATGTTTTCTCACCTCACCTGTGATGGGAACTTGTTTTCTTATCTCTCTTCAAATTTTTCTGGCTTTTTGGGTACTAGAATTCTGTCTATTATTTTCAGAAGGCTACTCATTGTTCTAGCCATTATCTTTGCCTCAATGTGACTTGTAAATTGCTTTGGTTTCTGTATTAGATTGTATTCAAAACTATGTGTCTTCCTCTTTACCTTTATTCCCAAGAAACTTGCAAGGCCCAAAACATTTTCACCAGACTCTAACATGATGATTTACTGACCTGAAGACAATAATAATTACATGTTCCATGAGTATGAATACCCAACGATAAAGATTTTTAGATTATTGCTCCCTCAGTGAACCTGATTTTAAGCCTTTCCCCCCTAGTGTTTGATAACATTAAGATGGGCTAAGAATCTTCAGAGCCACTAACATTTCCAGACTATGAACTTATTAATATTACCAGCAACTTTTTTTTTCTGACCAATGTCCTTCAACAATCAGCTTTCTAGCAGAGAACCCAGGAAACAGGAGGCAATTCTGACATCACTTCCAACCTTGAAAACCCTTGGTCCACCATCTACATTTTTTTAGTGACCATTAACTCTAGATTTATCACATTGTAGTAGGTTGCTTTGATGTAGCTAATATGAAAACTGTTACCCAATTTCCTTTATAATCTTTGTCTCTCAGTAGGGGATTAACCTCTCTGGAATTACTTCTCATAAAGACTATATTCTATATGGTTAGATTGTATTGACCCACTCTTTATACTGGGTCCAAAGGCAGGCTTAAGGGGAAATTGTCAAAGATATATAATTAATCAACTTCATTTTACACACACTATTTCATGCCTCTGTATAGCTATATATCCTCTCTATATTATCCTATTAGATAAGTAATTTAGTGATAAATTATATGGAATTATCATGATTATTAAGTGAAAAGTTGTGTGTGAGAATTAGGAATTTATAATCATAATATGAATAAAATAGCATGTTAAAATCCCTTGTGCCCTGAAAAAAATACCTTTGCCAAGGAGAATCCGTATATGTATTAATCATCTTAGAATATAACCAGACGCTTAAGGACTATAATATCTCTTTTGGATATGAACCCATGGAATAATGTTGGCCACTTTGCCATATATGATATAAGGGGACTATATGATTCCCCCAATAAGAAGATATGGAAATAACCTGACCCGCTTCAGAAAGAATGAAAGGAGGGGGGGGAAGGAAAGAAAGGAAAGAAAGAGAAGGAACAAAGGAAAGAAAGAATCAAACCCAACCCCCCCAAAAAAAGACTTTATTTAAACTCCAAGTAGTGCACTCAACTAAGGGCCTAAGATCTATAGTATTACCTAATACATTAAAGATGGAGTGAGAGGAAGAAAGAAGGAGTGAAAAATAGAGGACTTCATGGTTTAACACAGAGGAAACCAAGGTTATGTTGTAGGAAAACCAAACCCAAAACAATAGTTTCCTTGATGTTGTGGTCTTTTTAATTGACTTCAATTACACATACTTGGATCTTTCATCTGTTCATATCACATCAATTCCAAAGCACCAGACTGTGAGTAACATGATTGGGTCCATTCTCACCACATTAATCCAGTGATTTGAAAGGAGTTATAAATTCTTGGTTGGAAGAGATGCACTGGTAACTTAGAACTTTTATCTAATTTCTTCTTCCTACTCAACCTCCATGCCAAACATCTTCAGCCACTTGGTAAGTAGTGCATTGTTATGTCATGGGGAATGTGGTTGTTAGTTCATTATAGGCTTGGAATAGTAGAATTATGGAGTCATTGAGAGATTATTCTCTTCCTATCACCCACTCCAAAAATTTCATTTTCAGAGAAACTGCCAAGCCTGGAAAGAACTTTGGAATGAAATCTTCAAATATAACCATCATATAAACTGTACGGAGACTTTTGGCACATCTTATATGTAGTGAGAGATAACATGGTAAAACAGGAAACAATAGCAGCTTACATTTATATATAATTTCTTTGCTATTTTAATTTTAAATATTAACTCACAGAAAGACTCCTTTCCAAGGTGATGGAGTAGAGGCAGAACCCCATATGAACAAAGATTCATTGGCCAAAGAAAAAACCCATGCAGAGAGGGAGAATTCAAAGGAACATGGAGTACAACACAATGTGCTTATTTGTTGACCATAAAAAAGCATTTCTGAAATAATATGATGCTGTAAAAATGATGATTAATACAAACAAGTTTGGGAAACTGTGAATGAATTGGTATAAAGTGAAGTACTAGAAAGAATTATTTGCAATGATTACAAACAACAATGAAAATGGAAAAAAGAAAAACAAAATAATCAAAATGAAAAGCTGCAAAATTCTAGCAGTCAAACTTGGCTCCTAACAACATATAGGGGAAGAAACTTCTCCCAAGTCTTTGTAGAGATAATTGACTGTGGGTATAGAATACTGAATTATCAGCTTTTTTAAAAAAAAGTTAATTCATTTTGCTTAGCTATTTTCCCTCTTTCTAAAATAAATCTGTCTTATCATAAGGTAATAAAGAATCAAGTCTTTGGTTGGGAGAGGATGAGGGATACAAAGGAAAATATAGATGATAGAAAACAAAAGACCACTAATTTTTTTTAATTTTCATTTCACACCCCCATTCCACTCAAAAATCTTTCAATGGCTCTTTTGCTTATTGATTACAAACTACCAATGATTAAAGCCTTCTAAGAATTTACTTTCCCTACCTAATCATTTTGTAATGCACTCCCTCTATTCATTGTTTGCTCTAGTCAAACTGGCATGTTAATTGTTGCACATACAAGACATTCCATTTTACTCTGCTTTCCCTAGATCTGTAATGTACTCACTCCCAACTACCCCATTGCAGAATTCCTGACCTTCTTCAAAGAAAAGTCACCACCAACTCCTATATGAATACTTTCTTGACCCTCTCTCTCCTTCCCTCCTACCCTGGTTAGTTAACACTGTCCCTTAGAGACAGCTAATAGCTACAGTCGACAAAACCCTGGGCCTGCATTCAGAGAGATCTTAATCCAAATCTAGCTTCATACACTTACTAGCTCTGTTGCCTCAGCGAGTCACTTAACCTTCATTTGCCTCAGTTTCCTTAACTATAAAATGGGGATAATAAATGCCTCCCAGTGTTATTGTGACAACCAAATAAAACATTTGCAAAATGCTCAGTTGAGTACTTGACACAGTAGTAGCTGCCACACATTTATTTCCTTCCTTCCCTTCTTAAGTTATTATGTATCCTTTCTATTTAATTGTATTTACTTGAACCTCAATTGTATCTTGCTAATTTATGAAAGCTTCTCAAAGTCAAAGACTGTTTTGCTTTTGTCTGTACATATAGAACCCAAAGATTCACTAAGTAATTGGGGCAAATTTGTTGATCTTTCTACCAGGTAACTAAGTTGTGGCAAAAATATACCCAACACTGATGAAATCATTAGTGTAGTTAAAAAAAAAAATCTAGACCGAGCTCAGAGTCTTGCAATAAATGTCATTATTATGTAATGAGGAGAATGTATTTATTGAGTTATTAGATGTTTACTGAATAGTTTTGAAGTAAGGTACTCACCTGACAGAAGAGGGATGACCTCAAGATTCAGAATGAAAAATGAGTGTTTTGAATGTGGCCAGTGCTGGACTTTGTTTGGTTTGATTATTTATATTCATTCCAAGACTTGTTTTTTGTCTTTCCCCCCAAGTGAGGACAGGAGTAGCAAGGCAAAGGGGACAACATGAATGTTTAATCGTTGAAAAAAAAATTGAGTTCATAAAAGTTGTTTCTTGAACTGAATGAAAAGAGGAAGAGGGAGGACATCAAAGTTTGAGTAAATTCTCTATCGAGGATTTTAAGAAGTTCATAAAGAATTAGCACACAGGCTTAGAAAGTACAGATGGATTGTTCATTCTGTAGGGGTGCTAGAAGAACCCACCTGCATAATCTAAGTAGTAAACCATTCCAGTATGCTTGCCAAGAAAACCTCCAATGGCAGAGGCACCTGGGTAGCTCAGTGGATTGAGAGCCAGGCCTAGAAACAGGAGGTCTGAGGTTCAAATCTGGCCTCAGACACATCCCAGCTATGTGACCCTGGGCAAACCTTTGCCAACCTTTTACTACTCTTTTGCCTTAGAATCAATACATAGATGGAAGGTAAGGGTTTAAAAAAAATCAGACCTCCAATGGGGTTGTGAAGAGTCAAACATAACCTATAAGGCCAAATAATATTAGTCAGGTTCCACATGTCATTAGATAGCTAGGTGGTATAATGTTTGGAGCACTAGAGCAGAGGCAGTTTCCCAAACTGTAAAATGAGGATAATGATAGCATCTACCTGCCAGAGTTGTTGGGATGACCAAATGAGATATTTAAATGCCTAACACAGTGATGGCAAACCAATGGCACATTGCCAAAGATGGCCTGCAAAGTGTTTTCTACAGGCAACAATGCCACCCTCTCCCACCACCACACCCCAGAGTTTGTTACTAGAAAGGCAGAGAGACTCAGGCAGAGCCACTCCCTTCTCCTACTCCACCTTGCCAGAATAATTTTTTCACATTATTTGCTTCTCTGCCACACAGCCCAATGAGAGAGCTGACTCCCTCCCCTATGTTGGTAAAGGGGAAAGGATGAGGGTACACCAGCAATCTGGGGGGCAGGGGCAAGGTACACAGTCTCTGGGGGATACAGGGAAGAGGAAATAGCATGCAGTGTCTAAAAGTTTTGCCATTGCTGGTCTAGCACAGATTGGGAACTTAATAAACTCTGTTTTCCCTTCATCTTTGTGTGAAGAATAATAAGAGTTAAAATTTATATAGTATTTACTCTGTACCAGGCACTGTTTTAAAAACAATGGGGAAGCCACTGAACTCTATCACCCACCCTTATTGATCTTCTCCTGTGGAGCTCAAGCCTCCCTACTTCCCTCCTTCCCTCATATGGAGGAGCATTGCTAACTCCAGTGGATTACTCAATGTGCCCCATCTCACTAAAAACTCTTGGGAGGAGAGAGCCTCAGATACACAGAATGGGCCAGAGTTGATACTGATATTGTATTTTCAAAGCTTGTGAAGCCCTTTCTCATTCTGGTCTTAATATAAGCCTGGGGTTTGGGGGTAAAAAACAGGTGTATTATCCCCAAACTTTTTACACAGGGCACTGTCCCTCAGACCGCTGGAGGACCAGACTATTTAAAAAAAAAAAACTATGAACAAATCCATATATGGCTATCTGGGATAGCAGAGGCTGCAGTGCTGGCTGGGATGGGCCTGTCACACCTTGCACAGGCCCATCACCACCACCACTATAGCGGGCAGCAGTGTACACAGTGGGGAATCCCCTCCCCCATATTGCCACTCACCATGCTGATGTCTGGCATTGTGCAGCCATATAATGCTTTGCTCAGCACCTCTTTCTTATTCAGTTACTCTCAGAACAAGGCACCATTCAAAGGATTATGTCACCAGAAGTAGTACTGTACGTGAGCAATGCCTTGCCTTGGCACACCACCACATAGAATGTTCCTCTCACTGATCATCAATGAAAGGTTCCCATCCCAGAAGTGTGGTGGGAGCTGGATAAATGACCTTAGGAGGCCTCATGTGGCCCGCATGGTCATAGTTTGGGTACCCCTGTGTTAGGGGGTAAGAACCAGTTGCATTATATCCTGGCCCCATGTAACCTTAAAATTTCTTAGACTTATGAATGTTGGAAATTTCCCCATTGGGAAATTTCATGCTTGAAAAAATTTCCTGATAGTAAAAATTCTATTGGAATATGAAATTCCTTGGCATAGGAGGATCCTTCTCCTCCCTACTTAAGACTACTTTAGGACAGAAACCTTTTGCTAAACAGTGGAAAGGGCTTTGGCCTATGCTTAAGCATAGAACAGGAAGTTCTTTGAGTCATGATTGATTTTAGAACTGATACAATAGAGATACTTGGAATGACAGAACCAGGTCTTGGAAACTACAATCTTCACCCTACTCAGAGTAACAGGATTTAGGAAGGGCTGCAGCAAAGATCAAGATTTAATTATTTGAGAATATGACCTTCAATAGACATGTGCAAAGGGGACAGACCTCTGGGCGGTCCTGGGTTAAGCTAGAGCCACCATTGGCACAGGGGAGAACTCAGGAGGTTGCTCTATTTGCTCTGAAGGATGACTGAGAGGTGAGAGGTCCTGGAGGGAGAGCTCCTGGAGAGGTCTTGAAGGAGGCTGTGGAAGGAGAACTCAGGAGGAGTCAGGAGGAGAATTCTCTGGAACATTTCTTGAAAGGAGGCTCTCTTGAAGGTGGAGCCTGAGGTTGGCATGAGAAGCCTTACCTAGAGAGATCTTGGGTGAGTGATAAAACCAACTGACTGATTTATTCATTCTTATTCCTTTCTTACTTTCTCTCTGTTTCTATTGATTAATCAGTGTATTATAAATTAAATTTCTCTATAAAACCCAGTTGGCTTGGGCATATTCATAAATTGGGAATATATTCCCTGGCGACCATCTTATATTTATATAAAACCAAGACACAGTAGAAAACATATTTCAGCAGTCATAATTGTTATATATTTCCCTTGCTCCCAAACATTTTAATTATCACATTTTATGGCTCCCACTCTCTTATCTACAACTATTTAATGCTCAAAACTAATTTAAATCTAACAGTTTATGGCTGACCATGAATTTGGTGAGAAAATCCTCAAAATATTTCTGTAAAATCTCTTTCCTTTATTTTTTTGCTTTATTACTTGCATATCAGTCAGTTTTGTTTTCTTTTTTTTTAACTTGACTTCAAATTTACAGGTGCAAAAACTGGTGAGTAAAAAACTTTTTTCTCCTTAAATTAAGCTATTTAGATCTTAGCAACAGGGCCCTAAGGTCCTGGCTAGCAATTGCCTAAATTAAGACTAGAAAAACCTGGGAAAACTTCTTTGGCCTTGTCCTGCTTCCCACGTTTTTTACTTTAGAAATATGGAGTCACAGACAGTTCAGAACTTAGTTAACAACTGGAGTTTCAGTAAATACTTTGTTCTTTTCTTAATACAAACATTGGTCTGCAACTTACTTAGCAACTGGCTCAGCAGCCCCATGACCAATCTTATAAATACAGAATTCCTTGTCTCTCTGAAAGGGCTCATCTCATGGAACTTATGGCAAAAACTAATCAACATACTACTTTCCCTTGAGTTTTTGATTATTGTAATTTTAATATTGTATTTCCTTAAAGAACTCAATTCTCAGTCAAACCAACCAATTGCTTCCCCTACCCCCTTAGTCTCAGAAAACTCTAATTCTAATCAATCAACTCTAAGTTCATACCCCACCCAGGCTTCCAACACAACACAATCAACTTTAAGTACACACCCTACCTCTGAATTTTCTGGCACAATGGGATTACAACAAACCCCTCCTTTTAATGTGCCCAACCCTTCTATGTCTCAGACTTACCCAATTGAAAATGGAGCAAGATGCCTAGAAACAGGAGTGCCAAATAATTCAGATAGCTTATTTCATTTAAGGGAAGTACCCACTTTTAATAAAAATGGAAACTTAATATCTGTAAGGCATCATACACCTTTTACCCCTGAGGATTTAAAAAAATTGAAGGAAGATATGCCATCATTTGAGGATGAACCAATATTAATTATAAAAAAATTAGAGAAAATATTCAGAACTTTTGACCCCACTTGGTTGGATGTTGAGAATATATTAGATGAATTATTAACAAAGAGAGAGAAAAATAATATCGTCTCTCTGGCTAATAAAAAACAAGGTAGAAGAGGACATTATTGGCCAACTGAAGATCCACATTGGAACCCCAATGTTGAATTAGATTACACAAAATTAAACCAGGCCATAGAAGCATTATTGACAGCCATGAGAGCTAGCTCTGATAGACCTGAAAAATGGTCAAAATTTGAAAAAACCCAACAATATATTGATGAAACACCCTCCCAGTTTATGGACAACTTATTGACATAGGGAATACATATATGGACTTTGATTTATCCAGAGAAAGAGACATTAGACAACTATGTAGACGATTTGTTAAGAGTTGTTGTTCAGTGGTAAAGGACTACTTTAAAACTAGCTGCCCTAATTGGGACGCTGTGGACCTAGATGAACTAAGGAGAGTAGCAACCTATGTTTATAAAGGTCGTGTAAAAAGACCTGAGGAAGATGATACAGCAGTGGAAGATTTAAAGAAAGAAATTGAAATGTTAAAGAGACAATTGAAAAATAAGGGAGAGACTATAGCCCCTTTACGGGAATTCACAAATAAATCAGTAACTTGCCACTTCTGTGAGAAGAAGGGCCACAAAATGATGGAATGTAGAACCTTTCTTAAGATAATTGGAAGGAATACACAGTTTAATAATAGCTTTAGAAATAATAACCATAGAAATGATGATAATGGTCATAGAAACCAGAACAACTATAATGATGATAATGGTCATAGAAACCAGAATTCTAGAAATTCTAGAAATTATAATGATGATTATGGAAATAACTATAATGAACATAGAAATAAGAACTTTAGAAACCAGAATTCTAGAAATAAGAACTGGGAAAATAATGACAATGCTCCAAATGAAGAAAATTATAATACTCAACAACGATATATGAGAAATGGTGCTCATCCAAAAAATAGTCGAGGTGCCCTTCAGGGGGGTGCCCAAGGAATATCCTAAACACAATGATGGTGTCTGGGGGGGGGCTGGGGCACAGGAATCAGAGAATACAACCTTTGATTTCCCATACCCTGATGTCCTACTACCCATTGTCCCTATCCACTGCCCTCCCCAAACTAATGAACCCCATGTTACCTTGAAGGTGGGTAATACTTATTATGATTGCCTATTAAACACTGGAGCTACCAGGTCTGTATTGAAGAATGTACCAGATTTAAATTGTTATTCTGTTGATTCACAAAGTGTAATAGGAGTATCAGGAATACCCCAAAGAGTTGATAAACTTGCCCCTAGAATGGTGTCTGTAGGACCCCTAGAGGTACAACATACCTTTCTTTTGATGCCTGACTCCCCTTTAAATTTGCTGGGGAGAGACCTTCTATGCAAACTCAGACCCACAATAACTTGTTCACCAGATGGTTCTTTATCATTGGAAGTACCAGAGGAATCTTTAAATTTACTCCCTATACTTCTCTCAGAAAACAAGGATGCAAAAGAGCCTTCCAATTTTGAAATACCTAAAGATATACCGGAGTCTCTTTGGGCCACATCTTCTTCCGATGTAGGCTTACTTAAATCTGCTGTTCCTGTGCAGATAAAAACTAAATCTACCCCACCTCATTCTATCCCTCAGTATCCCCCCTCAAAGGAGGCAATTGAGGGTATTACACCAGTTATTAACTCATTAATAGAACAGGGAATAATAATCCCTTGCAAATCTGAATACAACACGCCCATCCTGCCAATTAAAAATCCAAAAAGAGGGCCCGATGGCAAGCACCTCTATAGATTCGTACAGGATCTAAGGGCAGTGAATAATCACATTATAAAGAGACACTCCGTAGTTTCTAATATACATACTATCATTTCATCTATTCCTAGCACAGCTACATACTTTACAGTAGTAGACTTGTGTTCAGCTTTCTTTTCCATACCTATACATGAGAACTCCAGGCATATTTTTGCTTTCACCTGGAAGGGCTCACAATATACCTGGTGTCGGCTGCCACAAGGTTATGTCGAAAGTCCAAGCTTATTTGAGCAAATTTTGAGCCAAGACACAGACAATATAACATTTAAAAATAGCAAATTAATCAAATATGTAGATGATCTACTCTTGGCTTCAACAGATGCAAAAACATGTCAAGAAGATAGCAAACACCTTCTTTTGGAATTGCACAAAAGAGGACATAAAATCTCTAAGGATAAAGTTCAGTGGTCTCTCCAAAAAGTAGAATATTTGGGATTCATCTTGACTGCGGGTGCTCGTTATATTTCTCCAAAACGAATTGAGAATATTCAAAAATTGAGTGCTCCTACCACTAAGAAATAGCTGAGAGCAATTTTAGGAGCAACAGGGTTTTGCAGACAATGGATTCCTTTCTATGGGGAAATTACTAAACCCCATATAGCATTAACAAAGGATTTGGTTCCTGAACCCCTCAAATTAGAGCCTGAACACTTGTCAGCTCTATCAGATCTAAAAAAGGTTATCATGTCTGCCCCTGCTCTAGGCATCCCAGATCACAACAAGCCATTTACTTTATATGTGCATTAGCAAAAAGGAGTAGCCTCTGGCATGTTAACTCAGACTTTGGGACCTTCTCAGCACCCAATTGCTTATTATTCTGCCCAACTAGAACCAGTAGCAGCAGGAGCACCACCATGCCTTAGAGGAGTAGCTGCTACAGCCTTACTAGTAACAAAAACCGTTGATTTAGTATTGGGATGTCCATTAACAATAATGTGCCCACATGAGATAGAAGCATTATTAATAAAACAGAACACAGGCATTCTCGGATCAGAGAATTACAAGGTATGAAATAACCTTATTAAATAGTGAAAATATTACCTTGAAATGCTGTTCAACTCTTGACCCTGCCACCTTGCATCCAGATTTACCTACTTCCGGAGAACCATTACATAACTGTGAAACATTAGTGTCCATGGCAGAAAAGCCTCAAGATAATCTCTTGGACACTCCCTTAGACAATGCAGATCTGATTTTATTTACCGATGGTTCCTCTTTTATGAGGGATGGCATACGTTACACTGGAGCTGCCGTAGTCTCAGAATTTGCCACTGAATGGTCAGCTTCACTACCTTCTAACATTAATGCTCAAGGAGCAGAACTCATAGCTCTGATGCAAGCTTGTATAATTGCCAAGGATAAAAAGGCAACAATTTATACGGATTCTTGATATGCTTTTGGCATTTGTCACTCAGTCGGGATGCTATGGCTCCAGAGAGGATTTTTAACCTCAGCTGGAAAATCCATAGCTAATGCTGAAATTATTAATGAAGTTCTTTCTGCTCTCAAACTGCCTAAAGCCCTAGCTGTAGTTCATTGCTCTGCCCATACAGGTGGCTCTGACCCTGTCTCTAGAGGAAATGACCGAGCAGATGCAGCTGCAAAACTAGCAGCCATAGAAGGACCTGGATTAATTTTAACATTAACAACCACTGATAATTTAAATTTATCACTTTCCTATAATGAAAAGGAAGTGGAAAAATGGAAACAAAAATTTAAAGCAAAACAGATTAATGGAGTATGGGTGTCATCTGAAGGAAAACCCATGCTCCCTAGAAGTTTCTATAACCAAATTTGCCAATCTATTCACAAAAATGGTCATTTTGGCACCCAGGGCATTGTGGACTCTGTCAAGAGAGTATGGATAGCCCCTTGTATAACTACTATAACCTCTAAAGTATGTTCAGCCTGCACTATTTGCCAGGCATATAACCAACATGTATATCGTGGAAAAGTCTTTGGGGGACATCCTCTGGCTTACACACCTTTTGAACATCTACAGATAGATTTCATAATGATGCCAAAGGCTGGACGTTATAAATTTTGTCTGGTCATAGTAGATCAACTAACCAGATGGCCGGAAGCATTTCCTACAACCCGAGCCATCGCAGATTTTGTTGCAAAGATACTTTTAAAGGAAATTATTCCTCATTTTGGCCTGTCAGCACTTATTGACTCCAATGGAGGGAGTCATTTTACCAATTCTGTCTTAAACCAAATATATTCTTGCTTGGGAATAACTCCCAAATTCCATGTTCCATATCACCCCCAGAGCTCAGGCCAAGTGGAGAGGATGAATAAAGAATTTAAGACTATGATTGGCAAATTATGCACTGAGACCCATTTAAAATGGACTAAAATTCTCCCTCTGGCCCTATTTTATCTTAGAAGCAGGCCTAGAGGAGACTTACATATTTCACCATTTGAGATTCTTTTTGGACATCCACCTATACAGGCTAAGCCTTTTTCCCCAGCTTATACAGTAGTATTAGGGGGAGATATTACTATTGCTTCCTACATACAGGAGTTACAGCACAAACTACATGAACTTCATGAATCCGGAGCTGCAGTACAAGCTGGACCATTAGACTTTTCTCTGCATGACCTGAACCCAGGAGATAAAGTTTATATCAAGAATTTCAAGCAAACTGGAACAACTCAACCTTCATGGGAAGGACCATTCCAAATATTATTAACTACTCCAACATCTATAAAGATAGGAGAAAGAGACTCTTGGATTCACTGCTCACATGTGAAGAAAGCATCTTCTCCTGAGACTGATTGACTATATCTTATCATATGAATTGGAGATAATAATCCATAGACAAATGGATGCTGTTTTTTCAAGAACACATTGAATTGCTGATTTTTTTCTTAATTTTATTATTTTTTATTTTATTTTTTGATCAGAATATTTGATTTTTTCTCATTTTTTGTACTGAAGGTACACATAATTAATATTAATATTTTTTCCTGCAGTAATACAAGTTAATATATATACTCTTGCTATAATATCAATATATGCCTAAAAGCTTTAAACTATGGGAACCTGCCATTTATTGATAAAATATGATAGGACTGTGATTAATGTTTGTGTCTGATTCCAGAAAAAGGGATAAAAACAAGGAGCACTGACTAAACCTGGATAGTGCCAATAGAGCACACAAGAAATATTAAAGTGAGACTCGAGGTTGCAAAGCTTAACTTATGTTTAAGTAGTAGGACTTCCTTGTATCTACACTCTACGAAGTACTCAAACAAGTACAAAGCTTGACTATCATGCTGGCTCCCTATATCCCTGAGAATGACCAAAAAAAATCAGACGAGGGAATGACATTTCCCCATCAAAATAGAATTCTAATTCTTTTCTTCTTATATTATGGCAACTTTCTGTAGTCTTGGCTGCAAATGGCTAAGTGAAATATTACTGCATTCTGTCCTACATACTTGTGGGATAGAAATTACTTTAAACTGGACCTATACAAGGCCTATTTTGAATTTTTCTTATGTTTTTGATTATTTTTCTATTCTTTTGATAATTGACTCATACACCCCCATAACTCAACATTGCATTCTGAGTAAAACTTGATATTTTTTAATACTTACTTTGGGGGGAGTTGCATTTTTATTTAAAATCTAAGAATTTTTGAATTTTTTTGAGATTGTATTTTTATAAAAATCCAAGAATTTTGAATTTTGTTTAAGATTTTACTGTTATAAAAAATCAAAGATTTTGATTCTGTTCGAGAAAAGATCTTCAAGCAAGAAACTTTTATATTCAGAGAATGAACTGTTGCAGAAAGATGCCGAAAACCTACACTTCATCAAGAAGATCAAGAATGAACCTTGGATATGATTGATTGGACTGAACTTTTGATTGAATATTTATTGTAATTGTACACATTTATGCCAAAAGGGACTGCCCCTAATTTGGCTTTCTGTCAATGCGCCTAGCAAAACATTGGTTTTGCTTTCTTTTCTTTTCTATTTTCTCTCTCACTACTCTAATTCTCTTTTAAAAAATTGAATATTGTGTATATCTATAGTTAGAATTGAATTCAGAATTACAAAATTGATTATGTTGCTTGATCAATGGGGAGACTGGTCTCCCATGATCATCAGGGGGGATTGTAACCTTAAAATTTCTTAGACTTATGAATGTTGGATATTTCCCCATTGGGAAATTTCATACTTGAAAAATTTCCTACTGATAGTAAGAACTCTATTGGAATGTGAAAACCCTTGGCATGGGAGGGTCCTTCTCCTCCCTACTTAAGACTACTTTAGGACAGAAACCTTTTGCTAAACAATGGAAAGGGCTTTGACCTATGCTTAAGCATAGAACAGGAATTTCTTTGAGTCATGAGTGATTTTAGAATTGATACAATAGAGATACTTGGAATGACAGAACCAGGTCTTGGAAAATACAATCTGCACCCTACATACAGTAACAGGATTTAGGAAGGACTGCAGCAAGATCAAGATTTAATTATTTGAGAATATGACCTTCAACAGACATGTGCAAAGCCACAGACCTCTGGGAGGTCCTGGGTTAAACTAGAGCCACCATTGGCACAGGGGAGACATCGACAGTGATTGGTAGATGTGAGAACTGAGGGGAGGGAACTTAGATAGTTGTCCTTAAAGATAGCTGGGTATGAGGAGAGAGGAGAGCTCCTGGAGAGGTCTTGAAGGAGGCTGTGGAAGGAGAACTCAGGAGGAGTCAGGAGGAGAAGGCTCTGGAAACATTTCTTGAAAGGAGGCACTCTTGAAGGTGGAGCCTGAGGTTGGCATGAGAAGCCTTACCTAGAGAGATCTTGGGTGAGTGATAAAAACAACTGACTGATTTATTCATTCTTATTCATTTCTTACTTTCTCTTTTTCTATTGATTAATCAGTGTATTATAAATTAAATTTCTCTATAAAATCCAATTGGCTTGGGCATCTTCATAAACTGGGAATATATTCCCTGGCGACCATCTTATATTTATATAAACCCAAGACACAGTAGAAAACATATTTCAGCTGTCATAATTGTTATATATTTCCCTTGCTCCCAAAACATTTTAATTATCACACTACTTAAGACTACTTTAGGACAGAAACCTTTTGCTAAACAATGGAAAGGGCTTTGACCTATGCTTAAGCATAGAACAGGAATTTCTTTGAGTCATGATTGATTTTAGAACTGATGCAATAGAGATACTTGGAATGACAGAACCAGGTCTTGGAAACTACAATCTTCACCCTACTCAGAGTAACAGGATTTAGGAAGGGCTACAGCAAAGATCAAGATTTAATTATTTGAGAATATGACCTTCAATAGACATGTGCAAAGGGGACAGACCTCTGGGCAGTCCTGGGTTAAGCTAGAGCCACCATTGGCACAGGGGAGAACTCAGGAGGTTGCTCTATTTGCTCTGAAGGAGGTCTGAGAGGAGAGAGGTCCTGGAGGGAGAGCTCCTGGAGAGGTCTTGAAGGAGGCTGTGGAAGGAGAACTCAGGAGGAGTCAGGAGGAGAATTCTCTGGAACATTTCTTGAAAGGAGGCTCTCTTGAAGGTGGAGCCTGAGGTTGGCATGAGAAGCCTTACCTAGAGAGATCTTGGGTGAGTGATAAAACCAACTGACTGATTTATCTCTTAGGACTGAGGTCTAGGCCTTATTGGCTTGAGGCCATTCCTTCTTATTCCTTTCTTACTTTCTCTCTGTTTCTATTGATTAATCAGTGTATTATAAATTAAATTTCTCTATAAAACCCAGTTGGCTTGGGCATATTCATAAATTGGGAATATATTCCCTGGTGACCATCTTATATTTATATAAAACCAAGACACAGTAGAAAACATATTTCAGCAGTCATAATTGTTATATATTTCCCTTGCTCCCAAACATTTTAATTATCACATTTTATGGCTCCCACTCTCTTATCTACAACTATTTAATGCTCAAAACTAATTTAAATCTAAAACCCAAATTCATCACTCTTCCTGGCACCCCACAGCTGAGCAGCCATGGAGGAATGGTGCTCCCAAAAGGGGAAATGCCCTCTGCCAAGGGAGGAAGAGGAAGTCCCTAATCTCAGCACAGAGCTGGCACCAGAGAACCTTTGAGTCTCTTTGATTAACCTCAGCCAAGTGAGAGGGCATAATTTCTCTCCTGACAGCTTAAGATATGCTCCTCATGCTGTAAGAGCTAGTTACCCAAACTAGTGCCAAGTGTGACTTATTCACAAACTATTATCTTCTGATAGCAAAGTTGATACTTCAATAACATACTCCACTATATTAATGTGGACTACAAAAGAGCTGCTGGGCTCATGCAAGTCAATTAGGAGAGTTACATTTGCATATCTTTCCTTGCCTACTTCTGGCCCATCATCTGACAGACTCCACCTCCTTTTTGAAATCAGGCCCATAATGCTTCTCAGGGTACTATTTACATGGCATTTCCATGCTTTCTGGCTTGGGCTGATGGCAGCTCTCTGGCCTGACCCCTGATCCTGGAAATGGTCAATTAGAGAGAAACATACAGGAAAGAGTACCTTCTGCAACGATTTTATAGATTAATTCAGACTGAAACTGGAATAAGGAAAAATAATGATCTGTTTATTCTCTCCTAACTTAAGAAAGGATCTTGCAGGGTAATGGAGCACAACTCTAGCTCTAAGATTCCTGATCAGGTGACAAGCAGGAAAACTTATCTGACACTTATTTTTGCTAACTGGGTAGGGAACCAAGGAGGAACAGCTCATATGAACAAACAACATCTTAGAAAGAAGATGTTAGAATGAATCAAAGTAACCCACTCCCTAGCCTTCAAAAATGCATCCTTTTTGGTTTGAATATCTGTTTTCTTTCAAAAAATATTGAAAATTGCAACTTGCAAATAGATCACAAGCATAATCCAACTGGGAAAAGGCATATAACCATGCAATGGGGACCAATGAGGCATTTAACTTCTGTGTTTATAGTACGATGTAGACAAGTTTAAAGATACTACAAAATAATTAATACAACCATTCTGGAGGGCAATTTGGAACTATGCCCAAAGGGTGCTAAAAGACTGTCTGCCCTTTGATCCAGCCATAGCACTGCTGGGTTTGTACCCCAAAGAGATAATATGGAAACAGACTTGTACAAGAATATTCATTGTTGCGCTCTTTGTGGTGGCAAAAAATTGGAAAATGAGGGGATGCCCTTCAACTGGGGAATAGCTGAACAAATTGTGGTATATGTTGATGATGGAATACTATTATGCTCAAAAGAATAATAAATTGGAGGAATTCCAAGTGAACTGGAACAACCCCCAGGAATTGATGCAGAGTGAAAAGAGCAGAACCAGGAGAACATTGTACACAGAGACTGTTACACTGTGGTACAATTGAATGTAATGGACTTCTCCATTAGTGGCAATGCAGTAATCCTGAACAACTTAGAGGGATCTATGACAAAAACACTATTCACATTCAGAGGAAAAACTGTGGGATCAGAAACACAGAAGAAAAACAATTGCTTGAATACATGGGTCAAGGGGATATGGCTGGGGATGTACACTCTAAATGAACATCCTAATGCAAACACCAACATGGAAATAGGTTTTGATCAAGGACACATGTAATACCCAGTGAAATTGTGCATCAGCTATGGGAACAGTGGGGTTAGGGGAGGGAGGGAAATAATATGATTCTTGTAACCAGGGAATAATGTTATAAATTGACTAAATAAATTAATTTAAATTTTAAAAAGTAGAACCTTAAAAAAAAGAAATAAAGATACTACAAAATATACAGATATTCTTGCTTCTATATACCAATATGTATATTATTTATGAATGTTTTCTTTTTTCCCAATATAACCAGCCATCCAGCGGCTGTTATAAAAAGAATTTTCCTTTGTAGGTTGGGGCTCGAGAAGGAGCAAGGAGTCTGAGAAAATAGGTGAAGAATAAGGGAACACAGACAAATCAATATTTTTGATAGGGAAGGCATGAATCCCTATGACATTTTCCTTGGAAGAAGAATTAAAGGAAAATGTGAGAATTTTGCAGACGTGGAAGTAAGGATTCTGAGATAGAAAGCATGTGGCCAAGAGAGGACTTAGGAAAGAGAAAGAGAAAGACAGTAGTGAAACTTCAAGGTTGCAGGAACAAGAGAGAGGAATCACACCTTCACCTCAGGCTTTATTGAGGATAGTGAGGATAAATGAATACCTAACAAAGCATAGTTAATTCAGATTGGATGGGATGGCAATGATGACACCTTTTGGGCATGTTGACTTCAACCCCCACTTTACAAAGGAATTTGACTCCACACAAAATGTTAATGAGTTTGCCTTGAACAAAGGCAGCATGGCTAGGTCAAGAGTGTGCCCACAAATATCAGAGTTCAAACCTTGTGTCTGAAGATACAATATCCATACATCATTTATATTTCATAGATGTGAATATGCTTGGAATGCTACACCCAAGATGAGCAATATAAAATTAGAATCAAGTTACTTTCAATATAACACAAAAAAGCTATACAACTCAGTGACTATATAGAGAGAGAATTTATTGGCATCTGCCTATGAAGAATTATGTATAGTGGAAGGTCAGGGTAAGGTTCCATATGACCAGAAATGGACTAACACAGGATCTGAGAATGGGCTGGCCTTCCTCAATCTATATTTCACTTTTTTATACACTTTGAAGTTGAGGAATTTTTGGTAGAGCCTAGATAAATAGGATCAGGTGAAAATATTGGACAGGCTGTTTTAGAGGGAAGTAATGGATGTGACTGGTTGAAAGGCAAGAGAAGGCCATTCTTTCTTTAAAGGAAACCCCATGAATGGCAGAGAAGGCATTTGAGCTGCTAGAATACAGGGGCTCCCTCACTCTACCCATGTGCACACACACATATCCCTGTACACCATTATGAAAATGGTTCTGGGGACCAAGGCAGACAGACAATTTAACCTTCAGGTTTATGCCCTGAGAGTGTTCACTGGCTCCAACCTTTCCATGCTCACCAGTCTCCTTTTAAAAGCAGGATTTTAAGGGCCAATGATGACAGGAAATGGAAATGAACCACACTTATTCCTGAAAAGTGAACAAAAAATTGGAAGGTGGTTCCAGATTAGTCTTTAATGGGTCACCTTAAAGCTCAAGGTTGACAAAGGTGCTTCGTGTCCTGTCAGATTGTTATCCTTTGGGGATACAGAAAAAAGACTGCAGTTTATCTAAAGAGGGTCATGCTTTTTTAATCCACATTTTCCCTAAGCATGACTACCTACCAGTCTATCTCCTCTCCAAAGGCCTGGCAGGTTTTCTCCTATTTGAAAGAGATAGAGATGCAGGGACCCAGAAAGAAGAAGGGCTTACAGCAAGGCCATTCACCTCAGAATCCTTCCAGTACTACCCCACTTCACTAAAGGGCTAGGTGGCGAATACAATAGCTCATCTCTCTGGATCAGATAAGACACCAATTTTAAGACACCTTCAGGAATACCTTCTTGGTGTTCTAGAAATTAGTTATAGACTGCCCAGAACTGCAAGAAAGAAGATCAGGACATGGAGGGCATAGTCACCTATGAGAGTTTATCTTTGGTATTGGTCATCGTGGTCATCAGCCTTTGGAAGCAGCCCAAACATACATGCCCAGCCATTCCAGAGAAGCTGGAACATCACATTCTGTTGACCAGCTGCAGATTCTCCTGAACGTGAACAATTCTCCACCTACCCCTTTCTCCAAGTTCCTGTTGCCAGGAATGAACACATGGCTTAATAAGTCTGGGCTGGGTGGCACAGATCACTCGCTAGCGTCTTCCCCACTCAGGAATGCCCTCTCTGCCAGCTTTGTGGGGCCAGGGAAGTTCTATTTACAGTCAGGACTTTTCTTGGGAAAAGCCATGTGCCTCAGTAACCAAACAGTTACTTAAAAATAAAAGTAGAGCTAAGTCTATTTGAGCCATGGAGCTCTTTCCTTGGGCTTTTCCCTTCTGAAGACTGTTTAGGGTTTTAAAACAAGGCCTTGTTAGGTTTCATCTTGCAAAATCCCTCTGGTTCTCTGTTGTCTCAGGTCTTTCACAAACCACATGAGAGAGAATTGTGGTCCTGGTAAGGGTGGTATTTTGAGCCCTGTTTCTGCCAATGCTGCGCCAGCCCTGTCTGCCAATACTTTGGGTTCCAGAGTTAAGGGGTGGGATGGCAAAGGTTCTTGGCTTAATTTTTGCAGTGAATAATTATCTGCCCTCACCATGACTCACTCCAAGGGAGAAAAGGCCTGTGGAACAAGAAATAATCCATCTTTTTTCCTCCTCTTCCCTTCACTTTAATACTCTGCTGCTATGGGATATCTTTATGTCTCAGCCTTTCTCCTAAAATTGGATCTCAGAGTGGGACTTCTCAGCTATGACTTCAGAGTCATCAAATTTTTCAGAAACTTTGTTGGGGATTATTTTGTCCTTCTCTGGACCACCATGTACTTAGAAAATGTCCAGTTCCAGGGCAAGAACAAAAGTCAGCAGCAAATGCAGAAATAGGAGCAGTGGGTCTACTGCTGTGAGTGTGAAATCCCCTACCCTCTCTTTCACAGTTATAATAGTATTAGCCTTTATGATTATTTTCATAATGCAATCATTTGTTTTGGAGTTAATAGCCAAATAATATATATTACTTTATATGAACTAGCAAGGAAAAACAATGTTTAGGGTGGTATCAACTCTTGTTTATATCTTGACCTATAGACCTTGGGCCTATAACCCAAGAGATTCCACATAGACCACCACACCAGGTTTTTGTTTTTGTTTTGTTTTGTTTTTAGGCTTGTTTTTTTGTTTTTTGCTTTTTTTTTATAACAAGATAGTCAGATAGGTACTCAACTGATAACTTCTAGTATTTCATAATAATTATCAACCACTAGCTCCCAACCCCTTATTGTAGAGGCCTTGGAAAGGTCAGCCAATAACAACAGATATGTTACCACACATAATGACTTTTTTATACTTTCTAGCTTAATCAGTACTTGTATCATTAATTGAGAACTCTCAATTTGTTGGTTGTATTTCTGTCACTGTGTCATTTGTTGATTCTATTTCTTTCACTGTGTCATTTGTTGATTCTATTTCTTTCACTGTGTCATTTGTTGATTCTATTTCTTTCACTGTCTCATCAGATTTCTTGACATAAAAAATACTTTCTCTTATGAAACTGCGTCTCTGGCTCTGATCTGGACCAGGGTCTGGCTTTATTGTGGGGAGTGGTCTCCTTGCAATAAATCTATTGAGCTTGGAGTTTTTGCATTTGTGTGATATATTTTCATTACACTGCCTGCATAGGTCCCTGATGCTCATTATCAGATCATCCCAGGGCTTCAGGGATGTCATCCACAAGGGTAGCATGTGAAGAATATTGAAGTTATGTAGGTATACTATCAAGAAGGTCACAATAATTAGGGGTAGCCCTACAGATAGCAACAGAGACCTACTAGCAATGGAAAGGCAAAACACCAGGGCCGGGACCAGGAAAAAGCTGCAGATCACGTGGACAAAAGCAAACCAACGGTAGGTGGCTGTCACATTTCCTAAGCGCCTGGCAAAATGCATAGGCAGTCGCAAGAATGGGATTGGGTACCACAGAAGGATTCCGAAGAAGTTGAAGAACAAATGGCACAGGGCGATCTGAAAGCAAAAGGATTAGACAAGATGAAGGCTCATCTAGCACATGCTGGGAATCAATTAGGGAAGGAAAATGGAAATCAGGAAGTATTATGGAATGAGAAGGGAAAGTAAGGATGAATGGTGTCACTGAAACTATCAACACAAATATATTCATCTTGGGCTCATAACATTAAGAGCCAGTAAACTTTTGAGATCTGCCATCAGGGATTTATTTTTTTAATGAGTAGGAGGGAAGCTATTGAATGTTATGTCCAAAGAAGAAGAAAAAATAGGAAGAGGTTCTTTTGAAGCATTTTCTCAATGTACAGGAAAGATCAGAAGGAAGTTCTGAAGGACAGGTAGACAAAACAACGTTAAAACTGGCCTTTTAAAAGAAACTAAGATGGGTTTTTTAGTGATTTGTAATTTTTCACTATTCCTTTTTGTTCTTGGTGTATGGAAGCATTTCTGGTTATTTAACAAATTCAGATTAATAAAAATGAATTTATTTTTTAAATAAATGAATTTAAGAGCCAGGAGGGACTTAAAACAGTCATCTAGTCCATTCCCTTCAGTTTTGCTAGAATACCAAGCAACAGTTGATGGATAGATGTTATTAGTGACCTCGTAGGTACTGGACACAGTGTCAGGAAGACTTAGGCAAGAACCTGCCTTTGCCTCAGTTTGCTCATTTGTAAAGACAACAACAGAGCCCTTAATTCACAAAGTTATTCTGGATATCAAATAAGATCATTATGGAAAGTGCTTTGGGAACCTTAATGCACTCTATGAATTGGAGTGCTCATATATAGGATGTAACGAATAGAACAATGCACATGTGAGTTTGAAGACCTAGATACTCTGTAATTAAGCAAGCATTCATTAAGTGCCTCCTGTATGAAGGGAATATTGGGCAGTTCAGTGGTACAGCGTATAAATATTAGGTCTGGAGGCAGGAGGATCTGATTTCCAATCTGTCCTGAGACACTGGTTGTGAGACCCTGAGCAAGTCACTTGACCCTCTTGGCTTCCATTCCCTCGTTTGTAAAATGATCTGGAGAATTAAATGGCAAATCATTCCAGGACCTTTGACAAGAAAATGCCCAGATGAGATCAGAAACAGAAATGACTGAAAAACAACAAATATGCAAGGCATCATGTTAGAGATAGAGAAAGGAAAAGTACCTGTCCCAAACAAACTCGCACTCTGCTCCTTTGAATTCTGGTTATGCCGCTTATTACCTGCATGACTGTGTTCTTTACCAAAATGCATTTTTTTTCTACAAAATTATGACTACAGGATTTCAAAGATCTCTTCCATCTTTAAGTCCTATGAAAATTGGCCTATTTGCAAATAGACATGCAGAAATGAAGCAAATGCAACAAATAGCTCAATTCCTAGCTTACAAACAGAACAAAGTTGATATTTAAAGCCATTTTTACCCAGTTCGAAAACAGTGATTTCAAAAACAATTTAGTTGATTAAAGGCATCATCCTGAATGCAATTAAGTGACTGAGTAAAAAATAATTAAATAAAAAAATTGTTGCATTCCAGAACCAGACACTTTTAATATAACTGCTTTTAAAATCAGTTTTAGAATTCTTTCTTTTACAAAATTAATTTTACAAAAATTGTCTCATCATGCTTTGAATCAAATTCTACTTCTCACCCTACCTAACATACTCCTTTGTCACGTGTCTCCAACTCGTAGCCATTATCTGGCCCGTCCATAGACCAACAGATCCAATTGGCCTCCTTTGCCAGGAAGAGAAGGAGAGGAAGAGAAGACAGGATAATACTAAGGTAAAAGTCACTCAGGAGAAGGTTAAGGGCACCAACATCATGCCCTCATCAAGGCTGCAAATCTCAAACTTGACCACTGCTTTCTCTTTGCCTTCCATGTGGTCACTCTTGAATCCTTCTGCAGGATCTTTTCTATTCTTTCCATCATTTCCATTCCTAGTGACACCATTAGAGCTTCATTTTTTGTCACCTGCACTTGTAGTATTGTAGAAAATGATGGTATTTTCCTTCTGATTAGTATTATTTATGTTACCTTGGGTAAGTCACTTAATCACAATGTCCTCATCTATAAAAATGAAGGAAGACTGGACTGGATGATTTCTGAAGTCTCTTTTAGCTTTAGATCTATAATCATATAACTATTTCAAAAGCCTCCTTCTGGCTGGTCCCTTAGATGTAATGCATCACACACACACACACACACACACACACACACACACACACAAACACACACACACACACACACACACAAACACATTTCTTGAATCAAATCTCTGATAACATGCTACCCTTAATTCTAACACTTGCCTTCCTGGTACTTTAAGGATAAGAACTAAAATCTTTTTTTCAGTGTTCAAGGCCCTCTAGAACTTGATCATTTGCCTTTTCAAAGGTTACCTCCCATGGCTTAAAGGAGATGGTGTCTATTAAAGTACTATTATCATTATCAATAAGATTATTTTGCTATTCTGTACTTCCTGTTGTGTTTGTTTAATCTAATTTCATTTATAGCTATTGGGATGGATTCATTTATTTTTAAATAAAACCCCTACCTTCCATCTTGGAATAAATACTTGATTACAAAGCATGAAGGGTAAGGACTAGGCAATGGGAATTAAGTTCAATTGTGTACCCAGGATCTCCTGTCTCTAGGCCTGGCTTTCAATTCACTGAGCCACCTACCTACACTGCAGGAGATAGGTTTAAACATCCAGTCCACATAGATGTCCCAATCTATTAATTCCACATTTGACTCTTAATAGACATTCCAATAAGTTTGAAAAATTATTGTACCAGCACCAACTATTCAAACGAAACTGCTCTTCAAAGGTACTCATTGATGTTACATATCCCTGGGACCTATGTTCCATTTCTTCTCCCTCTCAGAATGCTTTTCCTCCTGCTCTCTGTCCAAATAGATCCTAAACATCCTTCCAGGAACAGGCTTCTCTTCTCTCTATGAAACCAACCTTCATCTCTCCTCTCAACATGAATCATTGATCTATGCCAGTCATCTACCAAGGGACAGAGCTCAGACTCAATGTCAGGTCTTCTGACATCAAAGTCAAAAAGCACTTCTTACACTATCACCTTTTTGTGACTGATAGGAGGGAACAAGGCAGGGGATGGGGAGCTTAGACTGTTCACCATCTGAAATTGTTTAATTATTGAAACAAGGTAGAGATATCTGGTCACTCCTGAGGAAACACAGCTTCTGAGAATAGGTAGGAACACTGCTCTAGTCCACTGGTCACTACTCTGAGGCAGGTGTGACCTCAGGAGTAATAAATGTGATATGAAGCATCTGATCAGAAATAAACCAGGGTGTTACATAAAGGAGGATTTAGTAGTAGGTTAAGAACAGAGAGTTTAATGGAAAGAGGTAACAAGTTACAACTGTGCATCCTGACCTGAAGTGACTTTTTAAAAGTACGTGGAGGGCTAGCTAATGCAGCCAAGATGGCAGTGGTGGTGCTGCCGACGTTGGAGCCCAAGGTTAAAGAGTAAGCTCTCTCGAGGCTGATCACACGAAAGCCTGAGGAAAAAAAAAGACATTGGATTCCTTCCTGGATGGGAATGATTGTGTTTGGCAGACCAGATGTAAAAATGGAGACAGGAGCATGTAATAAGGAAAACAGGCAGAAAGGGAAGACTTACCAACTAGAGGAGTGATTGTAGAGATGAACACGGAACTACTCTGCACAACAATGGTCAACACGGCTCCAACAAGAATGGCAATGTAGCCTGCCAACCAAGTCAATGGGAAGGGAAAATCTGGGAAATAGAAGTAAAGGAATAGAAGAAAAACGCACCACTTCTATAAATGTTCTGATCAATGTTGCACTCATACAGAAATAAAAAGTTCATTCTAAAATGTCTAGCCCAAACAGTTCCTGAGACAATTAAAAATAGTAAAGAGTTTCCTTGGGTGTCTCAGGAGTTCCCAGCCAAACTCCTAGAAAGGACTTTTATACTCCTCTTTGCACAAAAGAAATAATGTTTGTACAAAGCACCTAACACAGTGCCCAACACCTGGTTGTCATAGTACAGATACTTATCCCAATCCTCATGCCCATTGTTTACACAGCTAGGTAGATCCAAGATCAATTCAAAATGTCCCCCTTCTGAACCTCAACTTCCTTGTCTGTGTGTAGATGGAAAATTTGTAACACCTGACCTACATTCCCAGCATCCTTTTAAGTTGTATCCTCATATTATGTAAGGATGCTTATGAGATAAATTTGTCCGAGACCCACACAGAGGGAGCTCATTTTTCCCCTCTGAGCTTGTGGTTTTAGTAAAGTGCTGCAGGTGTGTGAGTCTTTGTCTCTTTGCTCTGCTCCCTAGACTGAAAGAACTTTTTTTTTTCCTTTCCCTCTCTTATTATTATTAAAATGCTACATTTTATATGGAGACCCCAAAGAGACTTCAAAACTAGAACCAGATTTCTTCTGCTGCTGTGGTTTTCCTTCTCCCCTTTTCCATCTCCCTTCTCCCTCTGAGAAACCCTTCAAAGTTTTCTCAGGCTCATTGCCTACACCTGCCCACCAGAAGAGCCAGGTAACTGGGTCTCTCCCTCACAGAGGCTATTCCTGCTAACTCCTTCTGCTGTTCCTGCACCTGGTAAGCTTTTAAATTTCCTACCCCAAACACCAGCCCAATGGAGGGAGATACATTTTCCGTTTTTGGAGGGGGTACTCATTCTATCTCCTAAGTCCTATTCCAACAAAACACCCCACCAAGGTTCCTATACTACTCCTTAGCAAAAAACAAACAAACAAAAACAAACAAAAATTTCTTCCCACTCCAGCTGAAAAGAGTCCTCAATACTTAAAACCAGTATATTATCCTAGACTTAAACCTCCTCACCACTGCTACTAGACATTAGTATTCAGGACTCAGTAAAAAACATCCAATATAGCTTGGCTATATCATTGTAGAGAATAAAAAATCACACAACATAATCGCTTCTCCACAAGAAAGCCTTTTGGCTTTTCTCAAACTGGAAAACCTTATGGTTCCCAAATGGCTCCTTTTCCTAATGCAGCTAGGAAATCTTCTTTTCCTAATTATTATTAAGACACAAAAGCCTACAAATTGGAAATTGCAGGCAAAAATACAAGAAGCTTTACAAATTCAATAGAAAATTCCAAACACTCTTTACATGATTCAGTAGAAAAGGAGGATCCCATTCAAATGTCTAATTCAAATTTTTGAAAGCCTGTTCCCAAACTACTCACAGAGGAAAGTTTTATTTCTCCTGAAATAGACAGACCCTTATCATATGTCTCAGAAGGAAACCCTTCTCTCTTGTTTTGAGTAACACCTGGCTAACCCTCCCACCCCTGCTCCTTCACCTGATGCCCCATCCTTCCCTGTCTCTTCTCCCATGTCATGACCAATCCCAGCCCCCAGAAACACATCCTCCTACCATACAGGTTCCATTATGCACACAGATACCTCCTAGAAAACCACAACCATTGACTGATTCCTAAGTATCTTTTTTTCCCTTAAGGGAAGTGCCCATATTAGTACCAAATGGGGATCCTTAACATTAAGATAACATAAACCTTTTACACCCCAGGATACTAAGGAATTTAAATGAGATGTTACCAGTTATGAAGATGAACCTATGCTTGCAACAAAAAAGATGGCCAATATATTCTTTCATTTTGATCCTTCTAATAAGGATGTTGAATAATTGCTTCATGCCTTTTTGACAGAACATGAGAGGGTTCATATCATCTTTCATGTTAACAAGGCCTGAGGGCCCAATGCACCACACTGGCCACCTGTAGATCTTCATTGTGATTATAATGATCGCGATGAGCATATGCAACTACAACATGCTAATGTAGGGATGCCATTCTAAAAAGCAATGAGAGAGTGCACAGAAAGACATGATGGTTGGACTAAATTTGAATTCCTTAGACAATCTGATGATGAGAGAGCCTCCCAATTTATGGATAGACTCATTGTACTGAGAGGTAGGTACTTAGACCTTGATATTTCCTCCAGAAAATGATATTAAAAATATAAAATGACATTTTGTAAATAATTGTTCCAGAGTAGTCCAAGATTACTTTAAAACACATTTCCCAAAATAGGCTGAAATGGATATAGATGAGTTAAGGCAAACTGCTACTTATGTCTTCAAAAGCAATAAAGAAAAACAATAAAAAAACGAATGATCTCCTAGCTGTGTGAGCTTGGGCCCTTACTATTCTTCTGCCTTGGAACCAATACACAACATTAATTCCAAGACATAAGGTAAGGGTTTAAAAAAAACCTAATGATCTACAAGAAAAGATCCAGGGGGCATCTGGGTAGCTCAGTTGATTGAAAGCCAGTCCTAGAGATGGGAGGTTGTAGGTTCAAATCTGTCCTCAGACACTTCCCAGCTGTGTGACCCTGGGCAAGTCACTTGACCCCCATTGCCTAGACCTTACCACTCTTCTGCCTTGGAGTCAATACAAAGTATTGACTTTACAATACAAAGTATTACCTTCCTAGATGGAAGGTAAGGGTTAAAAAAAAAAGCAAAGATCCAGAAAGAATTAAAATCTTTAACTGAAAGAATTGAAAAATAAGAAAAGGGAATGACACTCAACCAATGGCACTTGCCCCTCTCCAGAACCTAATTATTGATCCCATACCTACCACTTCTGTGGAAAGAAGGGCTATGTAATGATGAATTGTAGAAATTTCTTCCAAGCAATTAGAAACAATATTCAATGGAATAATAGATATAGAATCAATTATAGAAATTATAATTACAATAATGAATTTAGAAATCACAGTTTTAGAACTGATAGCTTTTCTAGAAATTTAAATGAAATAACAGATAAAATATAATGTTGAGGGGTCATTTGGTTTAAGTTAAGTGGAACTTGTCCCCAAATTAATCAGGGTGCTTATGCCCCTCAGTGTTCCCCAAGTAAGTACCCAAATATTATAAAGATGTATGGGGGTAGGGGTGTTGGGACACAGGAATCAAAGGATATAACCTTTGATTTTCCAGACCCTGATGTCTTACTACTTGTTATCCCTATTCCCTCCCCCCCTCAATAGTGATGAACCTCCTGTGACTTTAAAGGTTGATAATACTTATTATTGCTGTCTTTTGAACACAGAAGCCTCCAGGTCTGTATTGAGGAACACACCTAATTCAGATTACAATTCAATCAGCTCAATGTAGTGGTGGTATTGGGTACACCACTAAATGTTCCAAATTTTTCCCCTAGAATGGTGTCTGTGGGGCCCTTGTTAGTGGAGCATTCTTTCCTCTTGATGCCTGGTTCCCCTATAAATCTCCTGGGGAGGGATTTACTATGTAAACTCAGAGCCACAATAAATTGCTCTCCAAATGGCTCTATCTCATTAGAGTTGCCAAAGGAAACCTTAACTTAGCTTCCAGTCCTTCTTTCTGGAACTCAGGACATACAGGAACCTATTACTTTTCAAACCCCAAATTATATACCTGAGTGTCTCTGGGCCACATCATCTTCTGATGTTGGCTTACTTAAATTAGCAGGCCCTGTCCAAATTCAAACAAAATCTAGCCCACCTTCATTTCCTCAGTACCCTCTCTCAAATGAGGTAATTGAGGTTATTACACTAGTAATAAATTCACTAATTGAACAAGGTATCAAAATTCCCTATAAATCTGAATACAATACACCCATACTCCCTGTTAAGAAATCAAAATTGGGGGCCAATGACAAGCATCTCTATCAATTTCTCCAGGATTTGAGAGTGGTTAAAAACCATCTAATAAAGAGACATCCCATAGTTTCCAATATAAACACTATTATTTCTTCTATTCCTAGCATGGCTACATGCTTTATTGTAGTAGACGTGTGCTCTGCTTTTTTTTTTTTTTCTATACCTATACATGAAAATTCCAGGCATAGCTTTGCTTTCACATGGAAGAGTTCCATAGTAGACCTGGACATATTTTCCCCAAGGTTTTGTGGACAGCCCTACATTATTTTACACAATACTGAACCACTGATACTGATGCCATTAAATTTAAACACAGTTGATTAATAAAATATATGGATATTTGAGTTGCAATTTGGACATGTACCTATTCAGGCACAACCATTTGCGTCTGCCTAAACATCATTGTTAGGAGGAAATACAACCATCGTCACATATATCAGACATAATTAAAAACTAAATTGTGAGAACTCCGTGACTTTGGAGCTACTGTTCAGGCAGGCCCGATAGATTTCTCACTTCATGATTTAAACCCCAGTAATAGCATCTACATAAAAAATTTCAAACATAATGGTTCAACTGAACCTGCTTATGACTGACCTTTTCAAATCCTATTGACTACACCAACAGCAATTAAAATTGGGGAGAGGGACTCATGGATTTGTTGTAGCCATGTAAAATGAGTACCTTCTGTGATAACAAATAATTGACTGTATTGATTTTATTTGACTATTGATCATGATAAGATTCCCCTATTGTTGGATCTGTATTATGTTCTTACACTGTAATTGATCCTCCTACTTGAACAAATTGCCCTTATAGAACAATACATATATGACCTCAAAACAACAACATATTAGTGACCTATATTGACCAGATGTGTCTTTTATAACATTTTGTACATTCTGTAAATTTCTTTTTCCTCTTAAATGTATTATTGCTGCTATACCTCCATTACTTTATCTACTTCATTTTGCACTCACACCGCGAATCATGGCAAGTTAAAGAAGAAATTTTTCAGCAAGTAGCCTCTATATTTTACCTCGATAATTGTGAAGTATATACAATTTTTTTTAATTTTTTTCATTATTTTTTCATTATTGTTTTTCTTCATACATGTGCAATACAGTATTTGAGTTTTATCCCTCATTTTTTATATTTAAAGTACATGTCACCAATATTGAAAAGATTCTTTTAACTGCTTTACTTTTTGCAGTAGAATAAGCTAAGATGTCCATTTGCCTAGCATACACCTGGGTATGCAAAAAGCTTTGGACTTTCAACCTACCACTAACATATCATGAGCCTTTTGCTCAATGATTGCATCTGAATCAAGGAAAAAACAGACCACAAAGGACCACAGAGGTTGACCTGAAAAGTGACACATAAGCACAAAAGGTAAAAAACCAAACCAATCCTAGAGGAATTGATGACATTCTGCACAAAGAACTCAAGGACTTGATCATGTGAGATTCGAGATTGAAGCTGTTTAACATGTTTAATGCAGTACTTCCTTGAACCACACTCTTCATCAAATATATAACATTGATTGTTCTGGCTCTGGCTCCATTATCCTTCAAAGCAGAAATAAAGGGTCAAACCAGGGAATGCAATTTCCTATTTATTTCAAGACCTAGTTTTGTTTTGTTTTGTTTTTTCTTTTATGACGTGACAATTTACTGTAGTCCAGACTGCTAAATTGGGTTAGCAAGTCATTGTCATTGCAGGCTTATGGGACACTGATTGCTACAAGAACCTGTTGTGATTTGTGAATTTTCTTCCCCTTTTTCCTAGAATTTTTTCATGTTTCTGATATTCTAGATCAAAATTTCATTCAGAGGTTAATTTTTAATTTCTTTTATTTCTTTGATGATTTTGATAATTGATTCATATGCCTTCTAACTTGACCATGTATTCCTGTGTGATTCCTATGTGTATCCCTGTATCCTCCTTGGAGGTGAAGGTGGGATGTTTTTATTATGTAATGAAAAGTTTTAAGTTCATTTTGAGAAAAAAAATTTTAGGGTAAGAAATTTGCTGCTTCCCAGTATAACCGCCAAAATGTGGTTGCCAACACTGTGAATGTTAAAAACTGTAAATGCGAAACTCTATAAAGGTTTTGGCCAAATTGTAAAGAATAGTTTTTAGTGACTTGACTTAAAATAAAAAATAAGTGGTCGCCATGGGAAATTCCCAAACATAAAAAATACCCAAGTCAGCTGAGATTTATGGAGATTTTTAATTAATATAAATGAAGGAATTAAGGGAAGGAGAAAGAGAGAGAGAGAGAGAGAGAGAGAGAGAGAGACAGAGACAGAGACAGAGAGACAGAGAGAGACAGAGAGACAGAGAGAGACAGAGAGAGAGAGAGGGAGGGAGGGAGGGAGGTAGGGAGGGAGGGAGGAAGGGAGAGAGAGAGAGAATAGCCAAGCAGTAGAAAAGGGCCTAGCCTGAGCCTAAGGGAGAGCGAGTCAGTCTTTATCATTCACCAGAAGATTGTCTCCAAGCAAGCTCCAGTCCTCACTTCAACTCCAAACTCCAACCAACTCCAACTAACTGACTTCCAGTCCAAAAACTAAATTCAATTGCCTAAACTGACTTCTCCTTTTAAAGAAATTTTCTCTTATGTCACCTCCCCTAAATTTTCACATCTACCAATCACAGCAGGCACTTTTCCCCAGGACTGCCCATTTTTAGTTCACATCTTCTTTTGTTCTCACCTTCTCTGGTTAGATAAAATCTACTGAGTACTTCACATCTCCTTTGTTGAGCTTGCCCTTTGTAAGTTGCTTAACCTTTTAGTGATTAATTTAACCTTTATAAGTACTTAGAACCTTTTTGTATTCGATCTAAAAATAGACCTAGCTTAAGGTTCTAGCTTTACTATAAGGTATGAGTTGGAGACTTTCATTGTTCAATCAGGAGTTTACAACTCTATCTTCCCCTAAGGCACTGTCTAAGCAGGGTGGAGTAATTTTAAAAGTTTTAAATACATTACTGATCAAGTACCTCCATTGTTATAATAGGGGAAAAACTTAACCAAACCTTCTAAGGTATAGTCTGAGCAGTTTTAAGATTCACACCAGAATCCAGAGACTGAATTCCTTGTGGAAGATGCCATGGAGATGCCCATGAAGACCACATGCTGTTCCAGGAGTTTCTAAGAAAAACTAATGTGCAGAACTGAACTTTGGGGATGGGGGGTTAAATATATTTGTTTATATGTACTTTGTTGTGTCAAAGGGAACTGCCCCCTAATTAGTTTTGTTCTTGATGCCCTTTTATTTCTTCATCCCTAAGTTGTATTTTTCTCTGTTTAAAATTGTATGTACCTCATTTAATTATATTTAAAATGATCCATTAGGGAAATTGGTTTCCCAAAAGCTTAGTAGGGAGAATGTGCACAAAGAAAATTTGCAATACCTGAGCTACATTCCCAGCATCCTTTTATGTAAGGATACTTAAGAGGTAAATTTGGCTGAGACCCATGCAGCAGGGTTCTTTTTTCAAAGCTTGTGCTTTTGGTAAAGTGCTGCAGGTGTGAGTCTCTGTCTCTCTTTGCTCTGCTCACTTGATTAAAAGAACCTTTTTTTTTCCATTTCCCTCTCTTATTATTATTTTGTTATTATTGTCAAGATCCTACATCTGTAACAATCCAGGTATGAGTAGAAGGGGATTGGAAGAACCAACTCCTCACAAATCCCATTGGAATCCTAATTCACAACAACCCAATTAAGAAAAAGGTGAGCTCTGAGACCAGGAAGGGAAGCTGAGGAAGAAAAGGGTTCACTTGGCAAATGTCCCAGTCATTTCCTAGAAGTTAATTGTGGGAACTGGCACATAGCAGAAAGAAAAAAAAAATAACATAAAGCAATAGGAATTACTTGAAAGTGTTAAACCTCTGCATGGTAGAGAAGAGGGGAGGGAGTTAAGCATTTATTAAGTGCCTACTATGTGCCAGGTACTATGCTACTCACTTTGCAGGCCTTATCTCATTTGATCCTCACAACAACCCATGGAGGTAGGAAACAGAGTAAACTGAGACAAAAATAAAGTGGCATGCTCAGGGCTACACAGTGTTTTAGACAGGATTTGAATTCATGTGTTCCTTCTTGAAAGTCTAATATTTTATCTACTACCTTGTCATATTATATGATCAGCCTATATCTCTTCCTCTCAAGAAGTAGCTAGAGATGGCCATCAAAGCCAATGCCTTGCCATCACCTTCCTTGTTCTTCTCCAACACTCCTGCTTCTGTGGTTGTATATGAAGAAGCAGGGATATGTTCCAGTTTGAACCTTTCTTCCTTAGTCAACTATTGGTGACAGTGAAATTTCCAGAGCTCTTTATCATTTACAGAATCCTAGTAGAATAATACATGGACAACACTTTTTTTCAGATTCTCTTTTTCTACAGAAGATCATAGGACCTTCAAACTTATGAAGTGGAAGAGACTTTAAGTCATCTGTTCTATCCCTCTTCATTTTACAGAGGGAGAACTGAGGCATCATAGACCTCAATTTACTTGCCCAAAGCCACATAAGCAGAGCCAGCATTTGAACCCAAAATCTCTGACTCCAAATTGAAAACTCTTTTCTACTGTACACAAGGATCATCTGGGTTTAGTGGCTCATCCAGGATTACACAGCTAATATATGCCTGACCAACAAAGATGGACTTCGGCATCCAAAAGACCAAGTCAAATCCCATCTGAGATGTTAGAGCCCTAGACATGTTATTTAATATCTTCCAGGTGTGGCTGCCTCACAGGACTGCTGTGAAGGTTCAATGCATAGATATCTGTAAGGGTTCTGCCAACTTTAGAGATCTAGAGAGTTTATTAGGGGACAGGTTTTAAGACTTATCCTATGATTTCTGTGGTATAGGGATTTCTCTGGTGGGGGAATTCTGCCAGCTGGAAGATTCTCTGTATTACAGAGTCCTGAAGACATGCCTAAAGTGTCCTAAAGAACTTTTAAAGTGTTGTTCACACAACTAGTATGTGTCAGAATTGGGATAAGAACTTAGATTATCCTAGTTTCTAGGTCAGCTTTCTATTACTATACCACGCTATCTCTCTTCTTGTCATTAATTATTGCTTTCCTTATTCACCCAAAGGGAATAATCCCACTATAGTCTTGGGAGTATTCTCCCTGTGGAAAACATGGTAGAATGAAACTCTTTTCCTTTTTTATCCTCACTCTCTTATTATCTCATCTTTGGATTAATTTTATTCTCTTTGTTTTTTATTTTTCTTTTCTTTCTATTTTTAAAGCCTTTTCTATTCCAAATTGTATAAAACCAAATGAAATACACATTTCTCTTTTATATGTTTAGCTTACTTTTCTTAATATCTTTATAATAAATCGCACCCATGAGTGTTCCTGCTCCTTCCCACCATCACCAAATCATAGTAGTCATCATACTGGAGACCAATGTGTACCCATAAGTTAATTTTTCATTTTTCACCTTTCAGTTCACTTTCTGGAAATAACAATCGCAGTTTATTCTTCCCAAATTAATTCTTTAGTTGTGCACAACATGCTCCTGGTTCTACCAATTTCACTATTCTGGTATAGTTCTTTCCAAGTTGTTTTGTTTTAAATCAGCCTGCTCATTACTCTCTATGGTACCATACTGTTCCATCACAATCATATGCCACAATTTGTTTAGCCATTCCCCTATTGATGGAAAGTTTTCAATTCTTTGCAACCAGAAAGAGATGCTATAAATATTTTGGAGCATATGGGCTCTTTTCCTTTTTACCTGATTTCCTTGGGAGACACACCAAGCAATATAATGGGTCTAAGTTTTATAACTGCATTTCCAAATCCAAAATCAGTTCACATCTCAGCCAACAATGTATTAGTGTCCCCATTTTTCCATATTCCCTCAATCATTTTTCCCTTTTGTCATTTTAACTAGTCTGATGAGTATGAGGTGATATCTCAGAGTTATTTTGGTTTTCAATTCTCTAAGTAATCATTTTTTAGAACATTTTTTCAGATACCTATATATGGCTTTGATTTTTCTAACTAAAAATTGTCTGATCATATCTTTTGCCCATTTATCAGGGAATGGCTCTCATTTATATAAATTTGACAAAGCTCTCTCTATATTTCAAATATGATGTAAAATTTTTTTCTACCAGTTTTCTGTGGCTACTCATATTTTCCTAGACCTCTCCATACAGGTAAAGCAGGGCCTCCAGGGCAAGTTCTTTCTTTTTCAGTGAACAACATCAGAGCAATGAGCTTTCTCTTGGCCTCAGAACATTCCCAATGCAATAATGCAAATTCAAAATAAACAGACAATATGGATTCCAAGGACTGTTAATCAGTAGGAAAAAAAAAAAACAAAACAAGTGGAGACCAAGGTCAAATAGAGGACTTATTTCTAGACAGTGTGTCAGACATGTACCTCAGTAAGCACAATGTGGGGAGAGCTACTGGGTGTCTATTTTTCTAAGGGCTCTGCCCGTAGAAAGGTTCAGGGACGTTAAAATGACTACCTGTGTTGGCGTACTTCTTAATCACTTCAGCAACTGGTCCCCTGAGCTCAGAGTTCAAGACCCTGATAAACAAGATCAAACAACTGCACAAGATGAGCAAAGAGAGGGATAGAAGAATGAATCCGATGACCAAATCTGAGAGGTTGGTGTTCACAAATACGTGTTTGCCTGCAGGGATCAGAGGAACCATTTATCAAGAGGACTCAGGGCCAAGAGGGTGAGTCATCTAGAAGGTTTTCTTGGATTTTACAATGCCTTCCCTAGAGTTCAGCTTTGTTTTGTTTTCTAAGACTCATTGTAACCCAATCATCTTTCTCTTCCTCCTTATCTACAGATCTGGATACATAGTGTTGTATAAAGCACTATGTCTTATGTAAAATGATTCTAATTCATAAAAGGTTTAGAGACTCAGGAGTAACTTTGCAAAATGTATTTAACTTAAATCAAAATAACACTTAACCCTGGGACTCTGCTTTACAGTCAAGGTCCCTAATCTTTTTTTTTTTTTTTAAGAAGCCATTTTTCATTCCTAAAAAGTCTTGATACAGGAGTGTGGGGAGGTTCCCTGTCAGTTAAGCTCCTGTATACCCAATATAACAGTGAAATATAGATGTTTTGAGTTAGAATCTTGATTCTCCTCCTTTCAAATTTCTTCACCTTTATGGGTGTTGGGTCTCCTGCTCTTTGAAAGATAGGGTTGGATTAATGACCCCAAGGGATCCTTCCTGATCCAACATTCTTTGATCTTTGTACCATCAATGACATGTTCCCCTTCCTAGGAATTGACTTGTCTGAGTTGGTACTACTTACCTGCACTTTAGTTTAATTGTGCAAGATTAATAATGAAGTGATTTGTACACTGAAAATGTTATGTAAATCATAATAATAGAAATAGCCAACATTTTTGTTGCATTTTAAGACTTTTAAATGCTCTACAAAGAGAATGTCTTTTAATCGTTGCAATACCTCTGAAAGGTAGATGCTACTATTTTCCTCATTTCATAGATGAGGAATTTGAGATGGACAGAGATGATGTGACTTACTCTGGGTTATGCAAATAAGTCACTGAAACTGGATTTCTACTAGATATTCTTGACTCTGGATCCCTAAAATCATCCATTTCACTTTATGAGGAAATCATTCAAACTGATGGGACCATGTTTGAGCCTCAATTACTAAATTCCTCCCTAGTAATGAATTAGACATTTAGGTAGGTAGAAATTGGTGTTTTTCTCTGAAACCATTACAGATTTATTTCCAATCTTGCACTCTATAAAGCAGAATGCCTATTGCTGGAAGGGAACTGGGAGACCCTTTAATCCAAGTTCTCAATTTAC
Organism: Monodelphis domestica; assembly: GCF_027887165.1. NCBI lineage: Eukaryota > Metazoa > Chordata > Mammalia > Didelphimorphia > Didelphidae > Monodelphis > Monodelphis domestica. Next base: position 109,843,187 of record NC_077232.1, on the reverse strand, counting down.
AGATGAGAAAAGCAACATCAGAGAGAAGTTAAGTGATTTGCCCACAGTCACAGAGTGAATATGCATCAGAGGTGGAATCCAGGACTTCTGACTCTAGCATTAGAGCTCTTTCCATTGTGTAGTGAATCAGGAATTCAAATCTAAGTATCTGTGTATATTTCTCTGCCACAGAGAGATATTCTCTCTCTCTCTCCCTCTCTCCCACATCCCCCCCCTCTCTCTCTCTCTCTCTCTCACACACACACACACACACACACACACACACACACACACACACACACACACACACAGATTTATATGCTTCCCTATCTTGCCTCTCAGGAAGGAAATTTTTGTACCCTAAGGACCAAGACTCAGTTACAGTCTTTACTAAATCTCACCCATCTCAGTACATTGGAGTATCCCCACAATATTATTAATAAATTGACTAAAAAAGGACTGCAGGAAGTTATACAGATTTTATTCTGGAAACATCATAGAGTTAATGAAACTCCCTAGAGTAGCCCCTATCCCAGGTCTAAAATAAATCCAGCAGGGGAGGGATCAGGCCTGGGGAGAAGAAGAGCAAATACTAATAATAGCAGCAACAGCTCTCAGCTCTGTTCACATCATTGGAGCTAGGAATGGTACCTGAGTCCCAGTGGGGCGTCATGCAAGGAATGTCCTAGCCTCAGCTCTTCCGTAACTGGTTATGGGACCTTATGGATGTCACTTATCTTTTAGAAAATGTAGATAGTAATATTTCACTTCAGGAAGGCAAGTTATTGCTCCCTTTCACAAGGCTACTGTGTCAGGCAGGTGCAGCACTTGGAATGTCAGGACTATTGACAATGCCCTGCAAATGCTGGAGGGTCAGAGGAACCAAGATGGTCTAATCCTCAGAGGCAGCTGCTTCATGACCCCAGTTTTGTAAGAATTGCATGAGAGAGCAGATGTTTTCCTCTCTAGCATCCTATATTTCTAAGAGCTGTGTGTCTTGTTTTAGACTTTGGGCCAATTCCTCCAAATGCCTCAGGGGCAGGACTGGACTGGTGTCATGGAGAAGACCAGACAAGTTTGCTGAGGATTTACATAGTGCTTTGCTCTATCTTCTCTATCACAGGTAAAGAAGGCCCCATTTGTACCAGGCAAAAAGGAGCTATGTTGTTCCTTAGGGAGACCTAGCCCACTTTCTCTTTCCCCAAGGATATGGCCTTCAATGCTCCTTTTCCAAGGCTGCCTTATTGGTCTGGCAATCTATTCCCAAATCAAGGACTATCTATCTCGCTATCAATTGCTACCAGAGGAGGAATAAGTACAGAAGGTGACTGAACAGTCTGGACTCTACATCTTCCAAGGTTTCATACACCTGTACCTCATAGGTCTTATTTACCCATGACTTCTTTGGTCCTGTCCTTGGCTCTAGCAACAATTGAGAATGGGGTTAGAAATTCAGCAGAGTCTAATTTCTAGCAGATTTCCTACTCACATTTTGCAATGTTCTTTTCATACGTTGTGTTCATGAGTGTCCAAGTCATGTTCCCTTCAGTCCAGCAGAGAGTGGGAGAGGTACAGTTTTCTGGTGAGGGAACGGTAACATTGCTTAAAGTCTAAAAGACACCATAAAGAAAAAAAACCTGTTACTGAAGATAGTAAAAGGGAATTCTTAATCCCTTGCTCTAACCTAACTGGGGAAAGAGCTGGCTGGCTTAGTGGACAGAGAACCAGGCCCAAAGATGAGAGGTTCTGTTACCATGGAGACCAGCACACAGTTAAAGGAAATAGAAACTGCTCTCAGAGAGGAAATGAGGTAAGAATGACAGTTGGACAGTGAGCGATAAAGTCAAGCATCAAGAGTGAGAAAGAACTTTTCTCTCTAAGGTTTCCTGAGGGAAGGGTGCTGCTGGCAGATGCTGGTGACAACTGGCTGCTGGAGAATCTGATTGAAGGAGAGTGTGTGGGTTGCTAGCTGTCCATTGTTTAGTGAGTTCTTTAGAATGTGTTTATATATTATATACATATACATAGGTAGTGTAGGTTCAGCCTGGTTAGCTAGGCTGAAGAGTTATTAGTGAGACTCTCTCAAATGAGTTTTTAAGTAGTTTATAGGTTGATATAATTATATTTATATAATATTATATATTATATAACCAATAAGAAGGTTCAACAGCTGAGATGGCGATGCAGCAAGGCACTGTGGAGTGCTTAGGGCGGGTTGGAGCACAAAAGACAACAGGGCCATCCAATGCAGCTGAGGAAGTCTGCAGATGTAACGACTTTTCGTGCCACTGGACCCAGGCTTCCAACACCGAGATAGTGGGACTGTCTCTGTGCATCAACTTTTCCACTTAAATCTTCATGCACAAGTGTCTTTGTGCACAAAAACACACAAAGACAATAATCATCCTCGGTTACCGAGAGACTACTACTACTACTACTATAATTATATTTAGATAGTTTTTAGGTAATAAACCTAGGGTTGATAGGTAAATATCTTTCTCTCTCTCCTATCATTTTGTCTTTACTATTTTTTCTCAATTAAAAGTAAAATTTGTTAAACTGCTCTCCTATCTTTGGCAAACTCCTAATTTTAACCCCTATAAACTATCTAAAAACTGTCCCCAGTTAAGTTAGAGCAAGGGATAGTTTTATGTGAAGATACAATTCATACACCTAAAGTTGTGACCACTATTGGCCACTGAATCCCCATCTTCCCCTTCTTCTCTACCTCATCCTCTCCATAGTCCCCAGAGAAGACTTTTCACCTTCTTCCTTTGGGGCACTTGCTGAAAGAAGAGAAAGTAAGCTATACAACATCTGGCTCATTTCTGAAAGCCAGCTGAGCTGCGCCCAGGCTGAGCTGTTACCCCAGAAGGGAGACTCATGCAGATAATTGCTTTATCCCTATCTTGGAGAAGTCTTATTCTGCCCCTTAGTCTGAGTTTTAATTAGAGCAGAGTGACTAGAGCTTTGGTCTAGGGCACTGAGTTCATAGGAAACCCACAGCAATTGTAGTCCTTTAACATCACAGGAGGAAGCACTGTGTATGCCCATGGAATCATTTTCTGATACTTACCACATTTTTAAAAGTTTTACACCAAATCTTTGTTAGCCTCTTGTTTTTTGCTTCGTCTTTTTGTGTAACAATTTCATGGAAGACTTTTTCATCCAGCTGTGGGAAACAACATATATGAGGAAAAGACTTGCCCTGTTTCTCAACTATGATTTCTGAATGAAAAGTTAATTACGCTCCTAAGGGCTCCAGTGTACAGAAGAGAAAGCCAGAATGTGTGTAAAGGGGAGACAGATTGACCACATTTCCAAAGAAGTGCTGAATATATACAACTTTGCTTATTGATTAGGATGAGGCCAGCTAAACCCTTTTACACTGTTTAAGGTACCCAGTACACTGTCAGCTCCTTGGGGCCAATGAATGCCTCATTTTTGTCTTTGTATGCCCTAATGCCTGGACTGTGGTGGGGCTTAAAGAATGCTTCTTAGTTGATTGCTATGCAAAGAGCAATGAAGCATCCTTTTGAGAAAGATCTTCTCCTCTGACCTCATTTGAAGGCAATCCCATTATGTCCACATCATGGAGGAAAAAAAGGCATCAGGCACAAAATGGTAGCACAGTTGAGTCTCTCTTTGGCCAGAGTGGTAGAGGGGAGAAGAGGGGAGTAAAACTACTAATGTGGTACCAGAAGCAACTCAGTGCATGTTCCTTATCTCCATTCTATTTGGGAATGAAATGAAGTAGTTGTAGTATAAGGATAGCCAACTAGATTACCAACTAGATGCCAGAGGACATTTTTAACTGCCTTCCCAAACAAATGAAGTTTACTCCAGGTGCTATTTCACCTTCTTAATGACTCAGATTCAAAATCAGGCTAAGTCCTGATGCCCACCTGGATGATGATATTTGTTAAGAGACTTGTTAGGGCTTTCAAGAGTTCGGGGCCATCATCATCAGCAGCAGCAGCAGCAGCCTGGAATTTAAAGGATCTTGTTATTCCATAGGAGAGGTGGTAGAGGAAGCCAGTGATCAACTCCAGAGGCAGCAGCACCAGCATTGTTAACCAATTAAAAAAACCATGGAGAGTAGCTCCTGCAAAACCCCTAGAAGATAACATCCAAAGAAAGAGAATGACAAGTCTGTTATTTGAATGCATAGCATGAAGTGCTTAGTGTGTGCAGAATGAGAAAGCATGACAAAGTCAGGAAGACCAGGATTCTGGGCCCACCTCTAGTTTAGACCAAGAGCAAGTCACTTAACACTTCCAGTGACCCAAACTAGTCCTGTAGTTGCCAATCAGCATCAGCACTGCAGGATTTCCACACTGGAAGCTTCTACACACCAGTGACCCATAGATCTAGGTCACCTCTTGGTTACCCTCCCAAAAATGGACAGAGCACATGGAGAATAAAGATCCCACCCTCTTCTTGTGCTATTGCAGAGCTTCCTGTTTCAAAGCTCTTTTGTATCTGGGAGAACACCTCTGTGAAGCAGGTAGACCACATCGTTGATGTTTTCATTTCAAAGACAGGGAACACTTCTTGGAATTTGCTCACCAATGTCACACAGAAAGGGGCCTCCTCATTTCTCATTTAAGCGTTCTTCCCTCCCAGGTACCATGTTGCTGTCCCAAGCAATCATGAGGGGAAGCAGGTGTGTTCATTGTATGAAGGGCCAATTAGATCAGAGACTTGTAACATAAATAATACCAGAGAACCAGGTAGGTGTTGGGTACTTAATAAATCATAATTCTTTCCATTTTATCATTTTTTATTTATATTCTAATGTTTAATTCAGTTTCTTGTTTTAGCCAGGAGTACTCCTTTATCTCTATTTTCCCTTGAATTTGTGAGGATATCAATTTGTTAACCACTGCATGCTGATTGTCTAACAGACCAATCCAGTCCTCTCCAGCTTTGGCACTGGTTCCTGAATACAGGGAGAGACTGATTTTTATTCATTTTCCCTGCTTAAAACTTTTTTCTTTCTTATTAAGCTTATCCTTCTCTTTCCCTTACCAAAGAAGGAATCACCCAGGAAATATATAGATGATGTCTTCCATATTTTCACATCTCTGTTCATTCATAATTCTTCAAATTTTAAATCTGTCACTCTCTATAATGTTTTCTTTGTTCTATTCATTTCACTCTTCATTATCTCATTTAGGTTTTTCTAAGTTTTAAAAAATGTATGTGCTCATTGTTTCTTACAGCACAGTAGTTTCTAACAGAGTTATATTCATTAATTTGTTTAGTCATTCTCCAATTGGACATTCCTTTGATTTCTAGTTCTATGCCACCACAACAAGCTGCTATATATATTTTGGAATGTATAGGTTCTTTTCCATTTTCCTTGATCTCCTTGGGAAATACAGTTTTATAGTTCTCTGGGCATAATTCCAGACTGGTCTCTAAAATGGTTAGATCAGTTCACAGTTTTACCAAAAAGTGTATTAATGTCCCAACTTTTCTATATCCTCTCCAACATTTGTCATTTTACCATTTTGTTATTTTAGTCAATCTAATGGGTGTGAGAGAATAACTCAGAATCGTTTTAGTGCAGATTTTCCTAATCAGTAGTGATTTAGAGAATTTTTTAATGTACTTATATATAGTTTTAACTCTATTTTAAAATGATTTTTTGTTTTCAGTGCCAAACTATCTTCTTTCCATCCTACTCCCCCATTCATTGAGAAGGCAAGAAATATGTTAACAATGATAAATATATGAAATCTTACAAAGCATATTTACACATTGGCCACATTTTGGAAAAAAACTAAAGATAAAAAGAAATGACAAAAAAAGAAAGAAAAATATGCTTCAATTTGTTGTCAGAATCCAAAATTCTCTCTCTGAATGTGGATAGCATGGATCACTGTTTTCATTAGAGTAGCTAAATCTTTCATAGTTAACTATTATTACAATATAGCTGCTGATGTGTACATTGCTCTCCTAGTTATACTCACACTTCACATTGTATCTTTATTTTTAACCCTTAACTTTCCTCTTGCAATGAATACTGGGTATTGGTTCCAAGATAGAAGAGTGATAAGGGCTAGGCAATGAAGGTTAAGTGACTTGCCCAGGGTCACAATACTAGGAAGTGTGTGTCTGAGGATAGACCTGAACCCAGGACCTCCCATCTCTGGGTCTGGCTATCAATCCTCTGAGCCACCAAGCTGCCCCCATTTTGCATCAATTCTTTCAGGACTTCCCAGGTTTTTTTTTCAGATATTCCCCTTCCTGATTTCTCATACCACAATAGTATTCCATCTTAATCATATCCCACAAGTTGCTCAGCAATTTCCCAATTGATAAATTTTCCCTGTTTCCAATTCTTTGCCACTACAAAAAAAAAGGTTACTATAAATTTGTATATAAAAGTCTTTTTTCTTTTTTTGTGATATCTTTAGGATACAAGACACACAGAAGCAGTACTGCTGGGTCAAAGAGTATGTATAGTTTTTATAGTCCTTTGGGTATAGTTCCAAATTTTTCTCTTGAATGGTTAGATCAGTTCACCACTCTACCCACAGTGCACTGATATCCATCCCTCCTTTTCCATATCCCTCAAGGGGTTGTTATTTTCCTTTTCTGTCATGTGAGCTACTCTCATGAGTATGAAGTAGTATTTCAGAATTGTTTTAATTTGCATTCTTCATCAATAGTAATTTAGAGCATCTTTTCATGTGAATATTGATAGCTTTGATTTCTTCTAATGACATCTTCCTGTTCATATTTTATGACACTTATCAATTGGGGAACGGTTTTTGGCTTTCATAAATTTAGCTCAATTCCATTTAAATTGGAGAAATGAGGCTTTCATCAGAAAAAAAAATTGTCAACATTTTTTCCCAGTTCACTGATTCCCTTCTAATTTGACCTTCCTAGCTTTTGTTGGTACAACAATATTTTAAATTTAATATAATCAGAATTATACATTTCATCCTCTATAACTCTTTATCATTTCATTGTCATGAAGTCTCCCCTTATCAGTAGATTTGATAGGCAATTTCCATAAGGTCCCCTCATTTGTTTATGATATCATCCTTTATGTCTAAATTATGTACTCAATTTGAGCTTATTTTGTTATGTGGTGTAAAATGTTGGTCTATGCCTGGCTTCTGCTGGACTGCTTTCCAATTTTCCCAGAAATCTTATTAAATAGTGAGTTCTTGCCCAAATAGTTGAGATCTAAGTGTTTTGAGCAATGGGCCAGCCTACAGACTACATAGTAATAAAGGACCCAAATATCAAATATTATAGGGCTTTGATTTTGTTGGAAGTCATTACCATGGAAGAGGTAGACACAGTCATGAATGCAAGACCTCACAAAGTTGATGGCAGAGTTGTTGAACCAAAAAAGACCTGTTTCCAGGGAGGACTCTCAAAGGTCAGGCACCCACTTAACTATGAAAAAGATCTTCCTGGGTGACATTAAGGCAGATACAAAAAAGCAGCACTCATGAGACTACTTTGAATAATATAAAATAAAATAAAATGATTTAAACCATGACTGATTGAGACAGTGGCAAAAAGATATTTTGCTTTTGTTACTTTTGATGACCATCATTCTGTGAATAAGATTGTCATTCAAAAACACCGAACAGAGAATGGTCAGAAATGTGAAGTAAAAAAAGCCTTTTCAAAGAAAGAAATGGCCAGTCTGTCCTTCATCTACTCAAAGAGGATGACATAGTTCTGGATTTGTTGGTGGTGACTGTGGAAATGGCTTTGGTAGGTAAAAAGAACTTTAGCTGTGGTGGGAACTTCAGTGGTGCTCTTGGTTTTAGTGGCAATCATGCTGGTGGACATGGAGATGTCAACAATGAATTTTGAAATGATGGTGGATATGGTAAAGAAGGTCCTTGTTACTCTGGAGGAAACAGAGGCTTTGGAAGTGGTAGACAAAGTTACAGAAACTAAGGCAGTGGCTATGGTGAGAGTGTCAGCTATGACAACTATAAAAGCACAGAATATGGAGGCAGCTTTGGAGTGGTAATGGAAGTGACTTTGGAGAGGTGGTTATAGTTGTTCTAGTAGTAGCAGTAGTTATAGCAGTGGTGGAAGATTTTAATTACTATTAGGAAACAAAGTTTAGTAGAAGAGCTTCAGAGAAGTGACAGGGAAGCTACACCTTACAACAGATTTGTGAACTCAGAGAAGCAGAATGATAATAGGACCTAGCTACTATAAGAAGACAAAACTGTTTTAGATAATGCTTTTGTTATTTGGACAAGACAAACAAAGAAACAAACAAAAAACCAGGGCTGTATTTTGACTAATTGTATAACAGATAATTTTAGTTTCTCTTCTATGGAAAAGCATTCTAAGAAAGGATTTATGTGAAGTTTTTTTTTTTTTTTGCATGTATGCTATTAATGTTAAATATAATAGTCTGATAATGTTGCTGAATAGAAAAGGGAGGGAAGAAAGCTCCATTTATTCCATTTTCAAGTGGAATAATAGATGTATTCTGTCAAGAGATTTTTCTACATCTACTGATCTAATCCTGTGATTTTTATTGTTTTTCTTATTGAAATGGTACATTTTGTTTTTTTCTCATTATTTTCATTACTTTTTCTAATATTGAATCAGCACTAAATTCATAGTATAAGTTCCACCTGGACATACTGTTTGTTAGATCTTTTTGATATATTTCCACCATCTCCTTGGTATTATTTTATTTAAAAATTATGCATTAAAATTGATAGAGAAATTGTTCTTTAGGTTTTTTCTGTTTTTTTTTTCTTTCTCTGGTTTAGGTATCAAAATAATATTTATAGCCATGTCCTGATATATGTGCAAACGTTATGAACAGACAGTTTTCAGATGAAGAAATCAAAACCATATATAGGTACATGGAAAAATGCTCTAAATCACTACAAAATGAAAGTCAAAATAATTCTGAGGTATCTCATGCCCATCAGTTTGACTAAAATGATAAAAAGGCAAAATAATAAATATTAGAGGGGATATGGAAAAGTGAGAACACTTATACACTGTTGGTGGAACTGTGAACTGATCCAACCATTTTGGAGAACAATTTGGAATTGTGCCCATAGGACTATGAAATTGTGTATGTTGTTGCAACCATACAATACTCTATTTCCCAAGAACATAAAGGGAAAAGGAAAAAGAACTCATTTGTTCCAAAATATTTATAGCAGATCTCTTTGTAGTGGCAAAAAAAACTACAAATCAAAGTGAATATCCATCAATTGCAGAATGACTAGTCAAATTATAGCATTCGATTGTGATAGAAACTATTATGCCCTAAGAAACAATGAGCATATATTTTTTTTGGAACATGGAAACACTTACATGAGATAAATAAGAGTAAAATGAATATAATCAAGAAAATATCATATATAGTGACAGATATAATATTTGAAGAATATTTGTGAATGTTCACCTCCAGAGAATGAACAGAGAAGTGAAAATACAAAAGACATCTATATATTTCAGGATGACACCTTCTATGGTGTGGGGAGACAAGGGAGAAGCTGAGATACCTGGAAATAAATTCTATTAATTTTTAAATTCCCACCTATGTGTCATAGAAGGAATTTGGTAGAGCTTGTTTAATGCCTTTTTAAAAATTATTGATATAGAATTAGAATTAATTATTCTTTAAATGTTTGATAGAATCCACGTCTAGCCCCATCGGGTCATCAGTTCTGTTTGTTTGTTTGTTTGCTTTTCTTGAAGAAGCCTATTTGTAGTTTATTCAATTTCCTTTTCTAAGATAAGATTATTTCAGTATTCTATTTCCTCTTCCATTAATATAAGCAATTTATATTTTTTATGAATAATCATTCATTCCACTTAGGTTGTCAGTTTTATTAGCATATAATTGGGCAAAATGACGCTTAATAATTGTTTTAATTTTAAAATTGATTTTTTTATTGATCTCTTCTTTTGCTTATATCACCATAGTACCCTATATTTCCCTTCCTGGCAGCTCTTCAAGAACCCTGAGTGGGTGTTTTTTAGAGAGAGAAAAAAATAAACATAACCAATCAATTTGTTGAGAAAGTCCCAAAACATGTACAATGTGTAAAACCTGTGGACCTTTCCACCTTTCCCAAAGGGTAGGAAAGGAGTATCTTCTCTTATCTCTTCTGTTAAAATCTTCTTGATCTTTATAATTTTGAAGCATATTGAGATTTTTTCCCTAACCTTGGCTTCCTTGGGATATGTGCCTAGTAATAGAGTCTCTGGTTCAAAGGCATAGACATTTAAGTCAGTTTATTTGTATAATTTTAAATAGTCCTCTAAAATGTTTAAACAATTTCATTGCTCTATCAACAATGTATTATTAGTGCGCCCACAATTCCTCCAACACTGACTGTTGCAATTTTTTGTCATTTTTGGCCATTTTTAAAATTTTAAATTAAAATTTATTTTTAACATTCATTTTTTTTAAAGTTAGAGTTCTAAATTCCCTTCTCTTTCTAGCCCCTCCCCTACCTATGGAGAAGGTAAGTAATATTATCAAATAAAAATTTGAAGTCACACAAAACATATTTCCATATTACCCATGTTGAACAAATTTTTTAAAAGAAACATAAAGAAAAGTGAGAGGGTAGGCTTAAATCTGTGCTCAGCGTTCTCTCTCTGGAGGTAGATAGCATTTTTCATCAAGAGCCTTTTAGAATGATCTTGGATTATTATGTGGATCACAGTAACTGAATCTTTTATAGTTCACCATCATTACAATAATGTGATTACTGTGTACCATAACCTCCAATTTCTGCTCATTTCACTCAGCACCAATTCATATAGATCTCAGTTTTTTCTGAAACTTATCCTGTTTGGCATTTCTTATAGAACAATAGTATTTCGTCATTATCATCATATACCACAGCCATTCCCCAACTGATGGGTATTCCCTTAATTTACAATTCTTTGCCAAAGAAAAAAATAGCTGCTATAAATAGTTTTGTACATATAGATCCTTTTCCTTTTATTTTAATTTCTTTGGGATATAGACTTTGTAGTTGTATTTCTAGATTAGAGAGTATAAACAGATTTTGTAACCCATTGAACACAGTTCCAAATTGTTCTCCAGAATGGATGTATCCACTGATAACTCCATGAACAATGCCCTATCAATCATCCGTATTTTTCCATATATCCCTTTTAGTATTTTATGTAGCCCCAGTACGGACAGTGAACCCAGATCAAGGTCTCTAAGAAGCCATGGTCTGGCCAGAATCAGTCACACAGCCTAGGTATCACATGAGGCCCCCCAAACCCCAACTGGTTGTACTTGTTCTACCCACTGACGCCAAATATTTCCCTAAGAATATGGACTAGATGGTTACACAACTACATAGTGAATTATTATCCAATAGAAAACCCTAAGTTTCAGTGAAGTAAACTAAGTGATTGTACTAAGATTGTTAATAATTATTAACCATTGTCCCTACAAAAGGCTTACCCAATCCCTTAGCTGACATCACTTTCTCTATAAAATACTAGCTATGATCAGTACATTTTGCCTCTTATTGCTACCAGCTTCACTGGTCCTCCTGACACATGTCATCCTTCTTCCCACATCTCATTCTCCTAACCCCTTCCAGACCCCTGACTGTTTGTTAGGACTCCTTGGGACCTCTCAGTTTGCCATTTTCCTTTTCTATCATGTGAGCCACTCTCATATGTGTGAGGTACTTCAGAGTTGCTTTAATTTGAATTTCTTTGATCAATAGTACATTAGAGCATTTTTTCATATTACTATTGATAGCTTTGATTTCTTTTTCTTTTGAAATCTAAGGATAAGTTCTTATTTTAATAAGTTGGTTCAGTTTTCTGTATATTGGAGAAATGAATTCTTTATCAGAGAAACTTCCTGTTAATACTTTCCCCCACTTTTCTGCTTTCCTTTTAATTTTGTCTGCATTGGTTTTGTTGATGAAAAATTTTTTAACTTTATGTAAGCGAAATTATCCATTATATATCCCATGATCCTCTCTTTCACTTTTTTGGTCATAAATTCTTCTCATATCCATAGATCTGACAGGTAATTTTTTCTGTGCTTCCCTAATTTGCTTATAACTTTTTATGCCAATATATACAAATTCAAACCTTCTTGGTAGGACATATGAAAGGTTGGTCATTTTTACCAATTTTCAAAATTGGTTATATATCTTGAGTACCAAACCCAACTGTAAGGAATTTGATGTAAAGATATTTTTTCTCATTCAAACACTTCCCTTCCTTTCTGATATGCATTCATGTTGTCTGTGAAGGAGCTTTTCAGCTTCAAAAAATCAAAGTTTTTATTTTATCTTTTCCAATTGCCTCTATTTCGTCTATGCTTAAAAATATGCCTCTAAGACAGCTATGTAGGCCATTAAGTAGAGCAAGCAGACCTACAAATTTTAATAGTCTGGTCTGCTATGAACTTTATTGGAGTTAGTAAAACCTGAAGTTTACCCATTTAGAAAAAAATGCTGGTGATATTCCCTTCACAAGGAAGACAAAGATTCCCTTGCTCATAATCACTCCTCTCCAACATGACTTGTTAACAATTTCTAGACCATTTCCCTAAAAATATGCATTTTCTTTTTGAGACTAGAACCATATGTAATAGGGAATGTACCAAAAATGAAATCACTGCCAACTTATAATTATCTATGACTAAGCTGAGTTATTTGAATTGCTCAATGGATATATGTTTATCCCACAATCTTCACTATAATATAAGAAATCCATTGGAAAGTCAGGCAGGTATCTCTGGACCTGGGTGAAAATCCTCAACTTTGTTCATCAAAGGTAGTTACTGCAGTTATAGAGAAAGCAATGACTAGTAAACAATTGAGGCAAAACTTCCTACCTTCCAAATACTTCCCTGTTTCCAGAATACATGAGAGCCACCAATGCATTGGTGATTGTAGTCCCAACATTGGCTCCCATCATTATAGGAATTGCTAATTCTACTGGAAAAACTGTCAAAGGAAAAAAAAGGTAAATGAAGAGGGAAAATGGCAGAAATTCATAGGAAGAAGGCTTAAACTCTCCTCCTAAGACCAAGTGCCCAGAACTATAACTAGAGCAAGGGAACTGGGGCTTTTGCCAATACAAAGAAACCAGAGATCCGTGGCAGCAATGTCGAAGAGTGTGGACAATGTTGGCTATCATAACATCCTGGTCCCACAGTTACCTCTTTCCCTTTCAGTGACTTAGAAACCTCTGTCTTCCATGGAAGGGCTTCATCCTCTTCTCTCCTCCATAGTCACACTCTAGGGAAGCCTAGCTCCTGACCTCACATCTGTCCCTTGCATTATATGCTAAACTGACATATTTCCACCAAAAAAAAGGGATGTGGAACTTGGTCATGGAATATGTAGAGATCTGTAGAGATCTGGTTAAACTCAAACTCATTTGAAAAATAAAGCCCTGATAGAAAAGGATCTGGCCTGAATTATCTCTAATTAAAAAAGAATCCATTCAAACTGTAGCTATATCAAAGACACTTATTCAGACTCAGCTGGGTTAAATATCAGACAGGAAAAATGGAAAGAAGTACTTCACTTTGAGCTCCAGTCTTCCAAAGCAGATCTTCCAAAGCAATAAGCATTGAAGATTCCACCTAAGAATACACAACCCAATTCTGCCAGCTAGAGCTTAATTTTCTGACTCTGCCACAAGAATAGGGGGGGGGGGGCAGATGATATCAGAGGAAGAGATTCAGCCTGACAGATGGATGAAAAAGATGAAGCTAAAAGGCCAGGGCACATTGCAAACAATTATGTGATTATAAAATTTGAATGAAACTCTTTGAATGGATTCAGGCTTGCCTAATTAATGTGGCTCTGTGCATGTGTGTTTGTGTTCATTTCTCAGGACTGACTCACCTGAAGATGACACCAGGCTGACGATGATGGATGTGCATATGCTGGAACTCTGCACCACAACAGTTGCCAGCAAACCCAGCATTGCCCAGGCTATGGGGTTGAAAAGTACTAGCCCGCCAAAGAGAAATTCTCTGGCCACTTTTCCTAAAAAAGTAAAGACATTTAAAAAATGCTATATGGTGGATGTTTGAAACTACTAGACTACACATCAAAGGCTGGGGGCCACTGTGTGGAATGAGGATTGAGTGAGGACAGTCAGCTGGTTGCCAAAGCTGTCACCATGGCAGAGGGCAGTGAGGACGGAATTTGGTTTTAGGTAGCCATGAGTTCAGATCCTGCCCATTTCCCTCTATTAGCATAGGTTAGGCACTTTGCTTTTCTGTACAAATTTTAAAGTGCCACAAAATTCCTCCTATTATTATCTTTGGCTCTGAATGTCACTTTCTCTCACTCCAGTTTAGCATCTCTCCTGTTTTATAACTAATTCACTTGCTGTTCCCCTCATACGTGGCTTTCTTGTTCCTGTTCCTTGGAAGAATTACTCTGACCTCTAAGGGCCTCTTCTCTCTCTTTCACCCTCCTCCCCAAAGATTCTCTCAGTTGGAGGGCAGGGGCACTCTCTGTCTCTTACTCAGCATCTCTGTTGTCTGAGTGGCCCTAGGACAGCCGGGTGGTGCAGTGCATAGAAAATTGGGTCATGAGTCAAGAAGTCATCATTTCAACTCTAGTCTCAGAGAGACTTATTTCCTATGTGACCCTTGTCAAATCACTTGACCATTTTTGGTCTCAGTTTCCTGTATTGTAAAATGAAACTACCTCCCTGGACTATTGTATGAAATGAGAATATTTCATTGCTGAGCACAGTGGCTGGTACATAGTAAATGGCATATAAATATTTATTTACTTCCCCTATTTGGATTATTTAAATTATATACATTTGTAAAGTTTTTCATCTGCTTGTTGTGTTATCTCAACAAAATTGCAAAGTTCCATCCTGAAGATAAAGATGGGTCTTCCATTTCCTTTCTATGACTCTATTCCTGCTCCTGAACTTATTGAAAATGCATTATTAGTTTACTGAGTGAAAGCATGAAGGCCAGGCTTCATACAAAGGAAATGGAGTGACAGATGAAGTCAATTATCCCAGTAGTTGGAATAAAAAACAATTGACCATAAAACCATGAGACTAATTAAAATCAACAAGATAGAAAAGATGCTAGACTAGGTTAGAGAATACACACACACACACACACACACACACACACACACACACACACACACACACACACTGACCTATTCCAGGATCTCTATGGAAATAATATAAAGAATGGTGGGAATAGGAAAGCCCAAAAGGCACACCTATTTGGACAAAATGAATCCAATTCTCATGTTTACATTTTTTGGAATAAATCCAGCGTTTCCTTTTTCTTATAAAAAGTCACTCCTGTTGCCAACAGAACACAAAACATACACAATTGCACATTTCCTAGATTCAATCTATATAAAAAGAGAGATTATGCTTAGACATCAGTAGAGGGATCAAAATGCACATTCTCACCACAATACTTTAATGTGTTAGCAATATATCTGTATCAAGATAGATAAGCCAGAGAGATAGAGACAGAGAGTGATAGATAGGTAGATATGGAGAGACAGAGACAATGAGACTAAAAAGAGAGAGAAAGAAAAGAGAGAGAACAAGATATGAAATATAATCCCTAAACTATCTCATTTCCAGAGACTAGAGTTGAAGTAAGGTGGTTTGGATCCTAGGTCGGGGGGGGGGGGAGAAAATGGTGAAAAATATGAGTCAAGAATCATCCAAGTCAAAATATCTCTTGAGTGGATGAAAAAGTGAGACTCCTGAGAGTATAGTTTAAAACTGGAAGACTAATTAGATTGAGATTGTTTATTGATTGACTATGAGCTGAATCAAAATAAATTTGAAAACAAACAAAAAAAAAGCCACCCACAAACCTTTGACCCTTCCTGAAATTGTTTTTCATACCTGCAATCAGCTGGAAGGCACTGCTGAGAATATCCAAGGAGCAGGCAAAAAAGAAGACAAATAGCAGAAATAAAATCCCTTTTATGATGACTTCATAGATAAAAAGAATTATTTTCTTTTTGGATGTAATCTCTGCAAAAACAATAGATGCAAAAAACTTTTATGAAAAATAGCACTCATTCCTAATAAAACACTTAAAAGCATAGGTATAAATTGATTTTTCTTTAGATTAATAAGTATACATTTTGAACCAGTAGCAAACAATATTTGTATCTGGAAGACTTCCCCATAAGACAGAGAGTAAAACAAGGATGCCCATTATCACCAATTTTATTTCATTTCATACTAGAAATGCCAGGAATAGTAATAACAAGAAAAAGAAATCAAAATATCCAAATGGGCAAAGAGATAACAAAACTATTTCTTTTTGAAGATGCTATGATAATGATAATTATATATATATATATATATATATATGAGAATCCTAGAGGTTCAACTAAAAAATTAATTGACTTTAGCAACCTACAGGATATAAAATATCACTAATGATATCTTTCAATGGCATACTAAGAGATAATCCATTGAAATAAGCAATAAATAGAATAAAATATGTTCCAAAGCAAATCCAGAAAGCATATGAACACAATTATAAAACACGTTTCATACAAATAAAGTCAAATTTAAATAATTGGACAAATATTCATTGTTCATGGGATAGCCAAGTGAATATAATTAAAATGACAATTCTACCTAACCAATCTACTTATTCAATGCAAGTCCAATTAAACTACAAAAAAAATATTTTTTGAACTCGAAAAAATATCAATATTGATTTGGAAAAAAAAACAGCAAGAATATCAAATAAGTCTTCTGGAACTCTCAAACACGGAGTCATACAACTACTTGGAAGGAGATTACAGGGGTCCCTTTGCTATCTTTGAATGCAACACTCTTGTTGTATTGCCCACATGGAAAACCATAACTCAGTCTTGAAGCACAGTAACAGTATGAGGAGGATTACCAACACATATCTGTACTTGTAGCCAAGAGGGAGCAGGAGACTCTGGTAACAGTTCCAAGTTGGAGTAAGAGTGCTTAGAGTTACTCACAGACCAGAGAATAGGTGGGGATAGTATTAAACACACCTGTCCTTAACATCATTCCAGCTTGGAAGAACTTAAAGCAGAGAGATTCCCAGTGCCAGCTCTGAAGATAGCTACAGAAAGAACATAAAGCTTAGAAAAGTGCTCCTTTCAGCACTGAGAAAAACCCCAACTTAAACAGTTTCTTAAACTAAAAGAAAAGGAAAAGGCAGGAAGTTGAGCACATAACAAAAGAAACCACATAGTTATTTTGGTGATGGTACATTGAAACTAAGAACACAATGACATCAATCTTGCTACATCCAAAGTCTCCAAGAAAAATATTAATTACTCTCAATCCCAACAAGAATTAATGGAAAAGCTCACAAAGGATTTCACAAATCAAATATGAGAGGCAGAAGAAATTTTTAGAAAATAAAATGAGAGTGATATATATAAATCATGAAAAAAGAGCCAATAGCCCGGTAAAGGAGGCACAAAAAATATTGAAGAAATGAATATCTTAAAAACCAGAATGGGCCTATTGGTAGAAGAGCCACAGAACTCCAAAGATGAGAGGAATTTCCTAAAAAGCAGAACAAATGGGAAAAGTTGTTTTTTTTTTTTTAAATGCACTGAAAAGAAAGGCTTCTTGAAAGACAGAATTGGCCCATTGGGAAAAGGGGTACAAAACTCACAGAGGAAAAGAATTGTATACCAAGTAGAATTGTCCAGATGGAAAAGGAGATACAAAAGCTCAATCAGAAAAACAATGCTTTAAAAACTAGAATTACACAAATGGATGCTAATGACTCCACAAGATATGAAGAAATAATGAAACTAAATTAAATGAATGAAAAAAAGAAAAGCAAATGTGAAATGTTACGGGAAAAACAACTGACCTGCAAAATAAATTCAGGAGAGATTATTTAAGAATTACTGGGCTTCCTTAAAGTAATAATTTTAAAAAAGAGCTTAGGCATTATCTTTTAAGAAATAATCAAGGAAAACTGCCCTGATATTCTAGTACTAGAGGACAAAATAGTCATTGAAAGAATCCACTGGTTACCTCCTCAAAGAGATCCCAAAAGAATAACTCCAGGAATATTATAGCCAAATTCCAAAACCTTCAGTTCAAGGCAAAAATATTTCAAGCAGCCAAAAAGAAACAATTCAAATATCATGGAACCACAGTCAGTATAACACAAGACTTAGCAACTTCTATACTAAAGAATCAGAGGCCCTGGAACATTTTTTTTTTGTTTTCACTGTGCATTGTACTTTATTCTTCCAGCAGTCTTAATCACACAGAGTATCACTGATCAACTGAACAATAATACAGCATACCAGCAATCTAATGAGGAAACTATGAAAGGGAAAACATTAAGAACCAGATGGAACATAAAATGAAAACTTATCTGGAATGTCTGACAGTAACATTTAAGGTGTAAAAATAGCACAGATCTTCTGAGGCCCTCTTAGTTTAAAAGCCCTACCAGTAGGACCAGAGTACTATCACACCTATGCAAAAATATTTATAAAATACATTCAACTCTGTAAATGTCTCTGAAATTTAAATCTAAAAGGTTCAGTTAAACCTACTATAAAATATGTACAGATAATAAAGTCTCTAACAATCTAGTGTCATATATGGTCATGACAGCAAATGGGTACAAAGAACAAAATGGGAATGGGAATATATTGACTGACTTTCAAAATGGGGTTAGGAAGGTCAGTAGTACTCCTGACTGGCCATTCTCAAATGGAAGAGTAGTAAGTGCTTTGTTCCATAGCAAAGTAATTTTTTTCTTAAAAATCATGTCAAATGACTGAAAATATTGTCAATGCTTGGGGTAAGTTGATTTTCTTAAGAGTATGTATGGCGGGTGGGAAAAAAAAAGCTCTTTTCTCTATACCTTAACAGAAGAAATAAATACTGTAGTATTTTGGCATCAGCTGAAAAGCTGACCAAGGATCTTGGGCAATAAGTTTCTAGCAAAATATCAAAGGAAATGGTGAAAAAAAAAATGTTGAGGAAGGAGGTTTAGAAATACTAGATTTGAAACTATATTCTAAAGCAGTAATTATGAAAACTATCTGGTATTGGCTAAAAATTAGAAGAGAAGGTCAGTGTAATAGAATAGATATACATCGGAATGTTGTAAAAGATTATAGTAACCTTGTGTTTCACAATGGTAAAGTTCTAAGTTTTTGGAATAAGAATTTACTATTTGGTAAAAATTGTTGGGAGAACTAGAAATCAATGTTACAGGACCTAGATTTTGATCAATATCTTCCTTCATTCACCAAGATAAGATCAGAATGGATACATGATCTAGGTCTAAAGGGAGATGTTATAAACAAATTAGAAGAACAAGGAAATATTACTGAATAAATGATTGATAGCATTATTGAAGTGTTGAAATGGCTAATTTTGAATGCATTAAAATGAAAAGGTTTATACAAATAAAATTAATATAGTCAAGATTAGAAAGAAAGCAATAAGTTGAGAAAAAATTTAAATGGATTTTCTCATATCTAAAATATATAGAGAACTTAGTGAAATATAGAAGTACATGAGTAATTCAACCATTATTGATTGGTCAAAACATTAACAGACTATTTTTGGATAAAGAAATCAAATATATGTGCAAATGCATATATATATATATATATATATATATACAGAGAGAGAGAGAGAGAGAGAAATAGAGAGAGACATGAAAATGCTCTAAATCATTCTTGATTAGGCAAATGCAAATCAAAACAGCTCTGAGACATCATCTTACACCTATCAGACTGGACAAAATCATAAAAGGGCAAAATGACAAATGTTGGAGGGGATGTTGAAAAAAGAAGGTCACATACATTTTTGGTGGAACTGTGAAGCAATCCAATCATTTTGGAAAACAATCTGGAATTATACGCAAAGCATTATAAAACTCTGTATATCTTTTGACCAAATAATACCACTATAAGTTTATTTCAGGAGGTGAAGAAGGAAAAAGGAAATGAAGCCATATGTTCTTAAATATTTATAGAAATTCTTTTTGTGGTAGCAGAGAACTAGAAACTAAAGAGATATCCATCAGCTGGGGAATGGCAGAATAAGTTGTGGTATGTGGTTATAATGGAATACTATTGTGCCATAAGAAATGATAAACAAGATGATGACAAAAAAACATAGAAAGATTGATATGAAATGATTTAAAGTGAAGTGAACAGAATCAAGGGAACATTGAACACAGTAATGATACATGTGATGATCAACTGTGAATGAATTAACTTATCAACAAGGCAAGGATCCAGGAGAACTCTAATTGACCCATGAGTAAAAGTCTATGCATAGTCCTAGAAGGAACAGAGTCCTAATGAAGATTGAAACATACCATTCTTCACTTTATTTCTTTAATGAATGTTTCTCTAGTGTAAACAATATGTGTTCTGTTTCACAACATGGTGAACAGGGAAATACATACTATATGAAAATATAGATAAGCCTGCTGGGGGCCATCAGTCCACGACACCTTGACAGAGTCATGCGTGGTAGCTGGGGAGACCACAGAGTGATCCTTGGCAAGATGTGACTGCCCACTCTATCCCCCTTGAATGACCTCTTTCATCAATGCCCCTTACCTATGAATTGACATGATTATTATTCCCCCTAGTCTCAAAAGGAATAATGCAAGAGCAAAACACCTGTACCCTAATTCTCCAAAACATTACCAAAAGATCCTCAAACCCAATCCCAAAAAGACTATCATGGGTTAACTTTTACTTAGGTACATAATTCCCAGCAAAACCGCAGCCAAGTTTTTTTGGGCCAATCCCAAAACTTTCTCATGAAGCCAGCACACAAATCAATCATAGAGGCCGAAGCAATAAGTACAAGTACATCAAACTTCAGTATGCCTCAGTGACTCAGGAACTCCCTAGAAGCCACCAGTCTAAATTTGAATTGTGTTCCCAGACCCCTCAGCTCCTATGGTATAATTATTGAATTGTCTTCTAAGAACTGCTGATTAATTATTCCATTTTATTAAAAGCCATATGTAATTTTCCTTGATTTTTTGTAAATTCAAAACTTCTAACAGGGTAATGAGAAAATTAAGACATCTGTGATGAAATAATTTATCTTGTGTGAAACCTTTATTCTGTCTGTAATCACAATACAAAAATATAGAATGTTAATCAAGTGATTTGTTAAAAATTAATGTATCACTTTTCCAATTATCTCTCTTTGATTTTGTATACCTACATGCCAAGAAAATGGATATAAAAATAAATCCCAAGCCTGGGAATGTCAGAGCAGCTGAGATGCAAAGCAATCCCATGGCCGTTTTGGTTAAGCTGTCTTCCGTTTGTTATTTATTTTGACTGATTGTTCGCCACCAGTCGGTATATCCTGGAGTCTCGGGCAAGGGTGGATTTTGTCTGTGACATTATCCTATATCCTATTAACTGCTTTCTTGGGGAAGGGTGGGAGGAAGGAGGAAAAAAAGGAATGCTTTCTTTTTTAAACCCCTATCTTCCATCTTAGAATCATTTCTATGTACTGGTTCTAAGGAGAGAAATAGAAAGGGAATGGCAATTGAAGTTGAATGACTTGCCCAGGGTACACAGTTAGGAAGTGTCTGAGGCCATAGTTGAACCCAGGATATCCCATCTCCAGACCTGGATTTCTATCCAGTGAGCCACCTAGCTGTCCCAGGACATAGATTTTGAACATGACTAATGTGAGAATTTGTTTCTCTTGAAGAAGCCTATTAATTATAATTTATTACATGTTTATTACAAATCATATATATTATTATGTTACATATTGTAGGATTTTTTAAAAAATTTAAATGGTAACTCCAAAAAGAAACAAAGGGGAAGAGAAGCACTTATTAAATACCTACTGTGTGCCATACTTTGTGTTAAGCACTTTAAGAAATATTGTTTTAATTATCACATGCTCATGTGTGTAGTGTGCTCACACATGTGTACACACACACATAGTTAATCTGGGATTTTGAATAAGAATTGCATCTTTTTCTAGCCACAAGAAGGCAACCTGGGGTCATCAGCTTTTGTGCTACATTTTTTTAAAAACCTACATTTTCTTAAAAATCATTACCTTCCTTCTCAGAATCATTACTATGTATTGGGTCCAAGGCAGAAGAGCAGTAAGGGCTAGGCAATGAGCATTAAGTGACTTTTCCAGGGTCACAAAGCTAAGAAGTGTCTGAGGCCATATTTGAACCCAGGACCTCCCATCTCTAGATCTGGCTCTCAATCCACTGAGCTACCCAGCTGGCCCCAGAAGGTACATTTTAAGAAGTATGCTATTTTCTTGAAATAGTCCCAAAATTTGACCCCCTCAAATAATAATACATCTACATTTGTGGAGAAGATTTGGCACCAAAGACACTGTGGTCTGGAGTGAAAAGAGAGTGAGCCATAAGAATGCCAAGGCTCTTTATCTAAACTGTTGGCTTTCTAAGTGATGTAGAAAATAGTAGCAACAACCTCTAGGCAAAGAAGTCCTGAGAGAATGACCATCCAAAGTACTTAGAGCTCTCAGAAGGACATTATGGATTACTTCTGAATATTGGGTTTCATGATAAAAATGAGTTTTGTTTTGTAAAAAATTTTTGTAGCCCTCAAATATTATTAATGAGGACTTTGGTTCCATGATCTCAGTTCCTATCCCATTGAGATTTATAGGACCTGCCTAATCTCACTGACTTTTTGACTTCAAGCTGAAATGGGACTTTCACCCAGTAGCCCTACTCCCTCTTTTCCACTTTTCTGCCTTTGACTATTGTCCCTAAGAAACACTCTCTTAGCAAAAGTCCTGTTGCTATTCGCCTTCAGTAACCATGAAAGATGATCATTCATTCATTCGTTTACTCAAAAAGGACATTTTTATGAGCCACTGTTCGAGAAACTAGGGGGACATAAAGATAATTAAGATATACTCCTTGCCCTCCCAGGTTGTAATCTAATGGGGATATAACATATGCCCAAATATGAAAAAGTATGCAAGAACATGAGAGGCAGAAAATACTTTGGATGGAAAGAAAGAAGAAGTCACACTTATAGTTAACCTGTACAGAGTGGTTGAACTTTGACAAAACATTTCACATATTTCAACCCCAAGGAACTAAGGAAGGAAAGAGTGAATCTTGTCCTTGGTCTCACATTTTATAGTACTTTTTCCATGTCACTTCCTATCTCTCCCATTTCATAGGAACCAATCACAGCCTCCCAATTGGCCTAGCATTGCCCAAGGAGGGGAGGGGGTCAGTGCTCACAAGCACTTTCTTGTAGGTGATTTGTGAATTCTCTTTTCTTGATTGATTAAAGAGTGCTGAATTGAATACATTAAAAATAAACAAAGAGAGTTGAATTCTCTCCTCACAGGCATCAGCAAAATGACTGAGTACTTGAACTAATATAAAAACTAGGAGCTAGTTTTGTGCAAATAACAAAGATAAAAATGAATAAAACATTTGTTAATTTGATTTAAAAAAAAGATTACTACTATCAAAAATGAAAAGAGTAAATGCACTACAAAGAAGACATTGAGTCAATTATTGGTAGCTACTTAGTAAAATTATATATAGTAAAACTAACAATCCAAGTTAAACGGATAAATAATTATCCAAAAAATCCACATAGGTGGGATTTTACACCAATATGGAAGCCAGCAAGTAAAGATACACAACAATAACATAAGCAAAGAAAAAATATATTATTTCTCAAGCACATTTAAAATAGATTTATATATGAATGTATATGTTTTCTTATCTACAGCATATCCCATCATGGAATAATTTTTCAAACTGCTACTTTACTTTCCCAATCCTGAGTCTTTCTTCCACCCTCCCAGACCCAACTTCATAATGAAATCACTAATCCTGGTCTTAGTCATTGCCATCCTGAATTTCTTTAATTGATTCTTCATTGTAGATGTCTCATTTAATTATCCAGACCATCTCTCTAAGTGAACAGTTCAGCAATTGTCAACTTTCCCTCCTCTAATGGGTTTTATGTGCACCAGAATTTTGGGGAGAGAAAACACCCCAAATATCACTCTAATGAAGCAGGCAGGAATCTTGATAAGTTGTTGGCAGAGAAAAAGAGGTTTTGTTTGGAGAAAACAGCAGACAGAATAGAAGGATAGGGAGGGGACAGGAAGGGAAGGAAAAGGGATTCTACCCACTCAAGTGGCTGGCTCAGGGCAAAAATGTACTATCTCCTTGTATGTACAATCACAGACTTTTATAATAATCCTGACACAAAATTCTCCTCCTTCCCTCCGTCTAATCCTGTACAAGGTTAGGGGGGGGGCAAGGGAGACCATGATGTTTATAGTCTTGAGCAAGTGATTTTCAACATTATGTACCCCAAAAGTCTCCTATTATCAAAAAACCTGTGACTAGCATCAAATTTTCAGCCTAGCACAGTAAAGATACAATTGAAACTCACTTTTCCTTCTTTCTTCAGCCTATCTCATTGTTGGCATTCTTCTCAGGGTACAGATAAACTCCTTCCAAACTTTTTTGAAAATAGGTCAGGAAAAATAAAAATTCTGTGGGATGAATTCTGTGGGTGGGGCTGTTTTAGTCTACAAAATAGTATACTCGGGTCTTCAAAATTGGAGTTACAAGCCAAATGATACTCTGAGAATTACACATTGAATGGAATCCCACACAAACCTCCCTTGTTTAATTTCAGAGTTGTGTAATTCTCACCTACCTCATTTTCCCCTATATGCAACAACAACAACAACTAATAACATGGATTAAGCATAATTGGACACTTTGGTATTCATCTTTGGAGATCCTCTCCATCTGGGCTCTGTTCTTTCTGTTCCAGTTTGATAAGAGAATTTCTACAGGTGGAGGTGAGGGTGGTAGTGCTCTCCTAGTGACTAGAATTTAATGAAAAGCATGCTCCATCAGTGATCCTCTGAATAGAAGGCTTTACAATCTTGTTCAGCAGTCCTCTCACAGTTGTGCCTTCAGGCTTCAGCAGGATAGGAGGACAGCCTATTGTCTCTCCAGGCTTTGTCCTTATCTTCAGTAAGGCCAAAGGAAGACATTTGGTCCATGGTAAATGAATTTCCATCATCAACTAGGTAAACAATTTTTTGTGCTTTTAATTCATTCTCTCCACCATCCCCAAGGAAGGAGGGTAGCATGGGACATGCAAATCCCAGTCAATATCTAAAGTTCTTGCTAATCCTTTCACCATCTTACGTGTAAAATGAATCTCATCCTCAGAATTTATATTCTTGATGAGTCCATATCTGGGCACAAGATGATCAAGTAAAATTCTGGTCACTGGCTTGGTTGACTCCTGCCAGTTGCTCTGGCCTCAGTAAGTTCTTTAGTACTTGATTTAGTAACTCCACATAAAGTAATGCTTTCCCTTTGCTAGAAAGCAGGCCTCTCTCTTCTAGCATCTTCAAAGCCTAGTGGAATGCACATAAATCACAGTGTGGGGCTGACCAGACCTCTGGAGGGCAGCCTCTATCCATTAGAGTCTCTTTGCTTTACTCGATTATAGTGTATTAATTTCTTCCTTTTTCATCTAAGATTTGTGAGGGCTCATTTATAGATAAGTTCACTTCCCCAAGCAGGGGAGACTCCTGCAAATTCTTCCTCACTTTAGTCTGATCTTTTACTTCTCTCTCTATTTCCTTTTGTTCTTCATCATTTTCTTTCCCAGTTCCCCACAGAGCCTTTGCAGGGTCCAAATTGTAAGCAGATATCAGAACTAGGTCATCTTTCTCTAACAAGATGCCTCATCCTTCAACATGTTTGAGTTTTCGGTCTCAGTGAGAGAATGTCCTGTCTGTTGGTTTGAACAATTTTCTTTCAAGTGGTCTCTTTTTCCATAGTCATCATCACATAGAGCATCTGGAGCCTTTCCAAACTTACTGCTGCATCCCTCCTTCATAGGGATCTGTCCCTCCTCAGTCTGAGTTTTCTGAAAGAGCTCCTTTAATGTATTATTTAACCAATCTTACATTTTCTGGAGCTTTCTACTACTATCTGGAAAGGGGTCAGCCAGCAGTTACATGTAGGCCAGAATTTTTAAAAAATCAGTGGAGGCTTCATTCTTCTCCTCTTTGACTTCATAAACCTGATTCAGGTTCTGATTCTGAGGCACATCAGTTCTTATGCCCAGAACCACATTCTCATGAGGAACTGGAGTGCTCTGGTGTGGAGGGGAACATTCTTGATCATCCTCTCTCTCTTCTTCTAAGGGACTTTCCATTTCTCTCCCAGGAATTTACTTGTGTATTCAATTACTAATTCAGTTCTCTCTCTTAGTGGTATTATCCTGTCCATCTTTCCTCAGTTTTCTCCCTGAAATTTTGGCCTAGCCATAGTACAACTTGTCCTACTACCCACAATCTGTATCTCTTGCTCTTCTCTTGCCATTTGTCAAAAATAAAAAGAATTTTTATTATTCTCTTTCAGAGTTTTAGTGTCTTACTTCCCTAATTCTGTCCCAACTCAGAAGTTTAGTCAAGAGTCTCAAGACTAGTCCAGGATGTCTCCTACTGCTAATCTTCCTAAGCTCCTTAGAACAAAGAGGTCCTGTGTTTAGCCCAAGGACTTCAATGTGTGGCACCTCCACCTTGCCAATTAGCTCAGATCCAGCAATTATTGACATCCTCCACTGCTGTCTCAGCTCAGATCAATACTCTTTTCTGGATCACAACTTTGATAACCAATTCAGGTGCAGCTTTAACCTGTCTTGTACCTATACAGGAAACTGGGAGAACTTCTTCCATTCCCCCTTCCCCCCCCACCCCCCAGAAAACTGCCCTTCAGCATGACCATACACAGGTCTCTGACAGGACCCCAGCTCAGATCAACTAATCATACTTGCTGAATCTTTCTACCTGGCACTGGACACTGAGGGATTTCCCCTTTTTGGTCTGGAACCTCAACTTTACTCTATTCCTCCACTTAGCCTTATCATTACTACTGTCATCTCAAACTTCCCAATTAGAAATCCCCTTCTCTGGACTTGTCTCTCGCTAGGACTTATCTTTTTCTCTTAAAGTCATACCTCACACAAGCACTGCACCTCTTTATTTGTAGCTGTTTTTCTCTGTTCTTCATTCACACAAGCTGAAAGAAAAAAAAAAGCACATACCTCCCACCTGCAAAGATTTCCTGCTTATACTCATGCAAAATGAATGGTCTTCCCATTAGAAATGTTGGCTCAGATCTCTTTTCTTTTTCTCTTGCATCTACCAGCCCCTATCTCCTCCTTTCCTTGCAGAGTTTTTTAGAAGGCTTCAAAATTGCCCATATGGTAAATTGAGGCACTTCTATCACTCTAGAATCTTGGATGGGCCCTCTCCTGTGTGGATTGGAATTTTGCAGAAGCTTGCACCCTCAGAAATCTCTGTAATGAGCACAATGTAGACTTGATAAGATGCTGACAGAGAAAAAGTGACTTTGTTTAGAGAAAACAGCAGACTTCAGGGAAGGGGTAGAGGAAGGGAAGGAAAAGGGATTCTGCCTACACAAGTGGCTGGCTCAGGGCAAAAATGTCCTCTCTCCCTTGTTTTATAATAATCCTGACACAAGATTCTCCTCCTTCCCTCTGTGCAATCCTGTATGGAGTTGGGAGGGGTAAGGGAGGGGAGTTGACTATAACTTTAGTAGACTTAAGCACGTGATTTTCAACATTACTTACCCCTAATGTCCCCCATGATCAAAAAACCTGAGACTAATGATATTTTCAGCCTAGGACAGTAACAGCACAACTGAAACTCACAGTTCCTTCTTCCTTCAGCCTATCTCATAGTTGGCATTCTTCCCAGTGTATGGACAAACTCTTCACAAACTTTTTGAAAAAAAGTCAGGAAAACTAACAATTTGATGGGGTGGGGAGGTGGGGCAGTTTTAGTATGAGAAATAGTCATGCTCAGGGGTCTTGAAAATTGGGGTGACAAGCCAAATACTCCTTTTAAAATTACACACTAAAACTCATCCCACACAGTCCCCATCCCTTTTCAAAACCAAACTCTACTCAAACTTATCAATTGCTTGCGACATGCCATTGATAAACAAGTAAACATCTGATACGTGCACCTGGCATCTTCAGAACAAAAGATATTGTTGGCGAAGGATGTTGGCATCAAACCAGGCGACACTCTTTTCCAGGCAGACATTCAGAGGAGACTCATTCACCAAATCCAACAGACTCCTGCAGAATCCAACTGTTTTGGAATCTTCAGACACTAAATATATCCTGCTTCTGCCTGGTCCCAACATTTAAACTGAAATAAACTCTCAGTTATCCAGGTGGCTGAGTCAGTCTCAGAGTAGACTAGGATGCTTTGGGTTTCTGTCGAACAGCAAGAAGATGAACTCAAGGGTTATGAGGATGAGGGATTCTCCAACTCTACATCAGTGCTTCAAAGCAGAATTTTCTTCCTTTCAGGAACTAAGAGTTCAGTGATGGAGCCAGTAAGTGTGACTGGGAGGGGATGGGAGGAAGCTTGTTGATGTTAGTGGTATAAGTTGCTATAGTCAAGTCCCTTAGATGGCTGAATATTCTAGGAAAGATGGAACTGTGCTGCCCCCTTCACAATCTTTTCTTTAGTTAAGGCAAACCAAGGACTTTGCTTGTAAGCTCTAGCTCTTTAAGTAGAGACTGAATGGTCACATTTTTTCCTCAGTACTGATTCCTCCTGTGTGGAGTGGAAATTTGGGGGAGATTGCACCCCCATAAGTCACTCTACTGAACAAACAGGAGACTAAGATGCTGGCAGAGAAAAAGTGCTTTTTTGTTTGTTTTGAGAAAACAGCAGACAGCGGGAAGGGGGGGAGGGAGAGAGGAAGTTAAAGAAAGGGAATTCTGGCCACACAAGCTGCTTTCAGGGGGCAAAAATGCCCTCTCTGTGTATAAGTACAGATTTTATAATAATATTTTGCAAGATTCTCCTCCATCCCTCTGTTCAATCCTATACAAGGGGAGGCTGTGACGTTCACAGTGTTGAGCAGGTGATTTTCATCATTATGTACCCCTAAAAAGCCCCATGATCAAAAAGCCCTTGACTATCATGGGATTTTCAGCCTGGGACAGTAAAGATACAATTGATACTCCCTGTTCCTTCCTATCTTGCCCTTCTTCCTAGAGCTGGCATTTGTCCTAGACTACAGATAAACTCTTCTCAAGGTTTTTGAAAATAGATCAGGAAAACTAAGAATTTTATCAGGTGGGGGCAGCTCTACTTCAAGAAATAGAACAGTAAGGGGGCGTAAAAACTGGCATTACATACTGAACCTCATCTGACGCACTCCTCTTAATAGTTGGGTCATTAATAAGTGATGATTCATTGATTTATAGCCTGCAACCTGCCTCAAGTAGGAGGGGGAATGCTAAATGATCTAGACCGGACTCTGGCTTTAACTAAAGGAGTAAGAAGAGTAAGTTAACACTACTGAATGTTTTCAGGGCTGAGATCTACCCTTTAATAAATCCTGATTTGTCTGAAGTGTGTTCCTCCACTAACATTTCTGACACTTTTAGCTTCCTTACCTACTCAACGAACATATCTACTTTCATTTGTAAAATGGCCAGATCAGTAGAAAATAGCCCCCACTTTTGCTTGGTCCTTTCACTTTAGATTACTACAACTTATTATCTCTCTCATTTAGCAGTGATTAGAGGACAAGAATAAAAGGAAATGAAAGCAGTGCTGGCAGAAATGAAAGAACCCAACTTCTGGAGACTGGAGTCCATAATTCAACTCCTACCACCAAGGCTGATCATCTTTCTTATCTTGGGCAAATCACTTCACTTCCCTGCATCTCAGTTTTGTCAGCTGTAAAGTGAGGGGGTTAGATTCTATCTCTGAAGTCCTTTCTAACTCTAACACAGAACTGGATTACAACTCTAGGGAAAAGGCCCGCCAAGAAAGATGAGGAGGAAAATTCAGTTTCATGATTATTTGAATTATAAGTAGGCTTCAAGTGATATTTTTTATTATAAAATAAACAGCAGGTTCTTTCCTTCCCATTCTACTTTGTTGTAGCTGTCAGAAAAGCAGAGCTCCATCACTCTTGTACAGGAGCAATGAGGGAGTTTCTCCACCTAGGAGAAATAACTGAAACAACACTGGACAGGGAGTCAACCAAACTGAGTTCAAATCTTGATTCTATCCCTTCCTACCAATATAAAAAGTTGCCAAACCTCTCTGGAACTTTCTGCATTTATAAAATTAAAGGTCTGGACTAAATGGAGGCTTCTTAAAACCCTTCCAGCTCTTAAATTTATGATCTCAATAGAAAGTTTGCACATTATTTTCATCACATTTTCCCCATTTTACAGATGAGGAAGCTGAGGCTCAGATAGCTGAAAGACCACTCAACAAGGTGAGAGGTCATTCAACAAATCATATCCAAGATTTGATCTCAGGTTTCCAGTCTACAAGTATTTTTTAGCAAAGAACCAAGAATATTTAAAAATGGGAACCTTTAGCAATTGAGGGAATTGAAAAATGCTCAAAGAAAAGTTCCAAAGTCTTCCAGATGTGAAATAGCAGGTCCTCTAAATACAAAGCCAGCCCTCTTCCTACT
The DNA here is from genome assembly GCF_027887165.1 of Monodelphis domestica. Classification (NCBI taxonomy): domain Eukaryota; kingdom Metazoa; phylum Chordata; class Mammalia; order Didelphimorphia; family Didelphidae; genus Monodelphis; species Monodelphis domestica. The sequence goes on along the minus strand of NC_077232.1, from coordinate 109,812,637 downwards.
CCTAACTCTCACCACTGGCCTTCCTTGCTATCAACAATGCCTTAAAAATTAGTATCACTTTCTCTGTATTGGAATAAATTAGCCTACTCCCCTCAGCTCTGGGAACTAGGATAAATTCCCAGAAGATGCTTCATACTTCCAACATTTATGTGGACAAATGCTTAAAATGCGAAGACTCTCTATATAAGAACAAAACAGAACGAAACCTAAAAAACTCTTTCCAATCCTGACTACTTGTTCCACATTATCCTGTAGCTGTTGAAAAGTAGCAGCTATCTTACCCTCCATTCTTCAACTCAGAGGGGGGAAAAAGTGTGTGTGTGTATTTATATATATAACTTTGTGTGATTTTTATTTTTATTTTTTTTCCTTTTAAACATTATTTTATTTGGTCATTTTCAAACATTATTCATTAGAAACAAAGATCATTTTCTTTTTCTCCCTACCACCACCACGCCTCTCAATGGCGATGCGTGATTCCTCTGGGTATTACATGTGTCCTTGGTCCGAACTCTTTTCCATGTTGTTGGTATTTTCATTAAGGTGTTCATTTAGAGTCTCTCCTCAGTCATATCCCCTCCACCCCTGTAGTCAAACAATCGCCTTTCCTCGGTTACTCCCACAGTTTGTCCTCTGCTTGTGGGTAGTATTTTTTTCTCCTTGATCCATGCAGATTGTTCGGGGACATTGCATTGCCACTAATGGAGAAGTTCATTACATTTGATTGTGCCACAGTGTCTCAGTCTCTGTGTACAATGTTCTTCTGGCTCTTCTCCTTTCACTTTGCATCACTTCTTGGAGGTTGTTCCAGTCTCCATGGAATTCCTCCACTTTATTACTCCTTTGAGCACAATAGTATTCCATCACCAACATATACCACAATTTGTTTAGCTATTCCCCAATTGAAGGGAATCCCCTCATTTTCCAATTTTCGGGCACCACAAAGAGAGCAACTATGAATATTCTCGTACAAGTCCTTTTCCTTATTATCTCTTTGGGGTACAAACCCAGCAGTGCTATGGCTGGATCAAAGGGCAGACAGTCTTTTATCGCCCTTTGGGCATAGTTCCAAATTTCCCTCCAGAATGGTTGGATAAATTCACAACTCCATCAGCAATGAATTAATGTCCCCACTTTGCAACATCCCCTCCAGCATTCATTACTTTCCTTTGCTGTCATGTTGGCCAATCTGCTAGGTGTGAGGTGATACCTCAGAGTTGTTTTGATTTGCATCTCTCTGATTATCAGAGATTTAAAGCACTTTTTCATGTGCTTATTAATAGTTTTGATTTCTTTGGCTGAAAACTGCCTATTCATGTCCCTTGTCCATTTATCAATTGGGGAATGGCTTGATTTTTTGTACAATTGATTTAGCTCTTTATAAGTTTGAGTAATTAGATTTGTGTGATTTTTAAATAAAAGAAAGAAGAATATTTGTTCTATTTTCAGAGATATCTGTATTCCTCAGTCCTTACTCTCTAGTTAAAACACTAAAGGAATTAGTTCACCAGGTATTCTAGAGCCCTGGGTAGAGAGGGTAGAGAGGAAGACAAAGATATGACTGTCCCAGCAACTCCTGGGCTATCAGCACACAGATCTCGCCCCAGTCCCAAATCAACCAACCCACCAGGACACAACCTACCTGCTTCCTGAGCATTGATTCTCAGCCATACTTTCTAGGCAGAGCAGTGCAGGGCAGAGCAGGCCAAAGCAGAATGGTAGGCAGCTGGGTGAAAACTTCCTGGTGGCTCTCATGCCCTTAATTCTCTTTTGGCCCTTCTCATTTCATCCATAAGCATGCCCAGAGGAGCTGTGTCCAGGCCACCAACAATTCTGGAGGTTCTTTCTAGGCACTTTGGGGAGACATTGAGTTTCTCCCTGGGTCCCAGAAAAGTTCCTTCCTTTAAAAAAATATTTTATTTTCCCCCATTAAGATATAAAATAATATTTTTAATCCTTTTTATAGTTTTGATTTCCAAGTTCTATTCCACCATGCAACTTTCCTCTGTTCCAAGTGTTAAGGTTAAATTTAGGGGATTGAGACTGAATATAATAATTATTGGTCACCAAGAATTTTATTTATGAAAGCCGAAATGAAACACTCAAGTCAGAATGGAGTTTTGTGGTGATTTTTAATTACAACAGGAAGAAGAAATTAAGAGAGGGAGAGAAAGAGAGGGGAAAGAAGGAAAAGAGTTACCTCAAAACCACTCTGGCTCAGGCTGAGCCAAGGCGGGAGTTTAAGGAGAGCCAAGGCAGAGAAGGGAGTCAGTTCTTATCACTCATGTGACCGATCTGAAGGAAAGCTGTCTGCAGGCCTCCTCCAAGCGGGAGCTCCAGGATCGAACTCGCCTCTAGCCCTCTCCACAGGAAGTGATGTGAACTCCAAAGGCAGTTCTCTACTTCACTTCCTGCATCTCACATGTGCCAATGGTTGCTCAAACTTGGCTTAGGACAGCCCAAGGGGGCAGTCAGTTGTTTCTGATTTGTCAGTTGCTATCACATGCCCATGTAATGTGAGTGTGTGTACATTCCTGGGTGCTAGACCAAGCAAGATGGATAGAATTTAAAAATCACAATCCCCCCTGATTATGATTGGGGGACTAGTCTCCTCAATTGATCATTAAACATAAGCATCCTATACCCCAAAATTTTCTAACTGCAGGTGTATACAAAATTTATCCTCTAAGAAGAAAACTACAATAGTTATAGATAAGGGGGAAATAGAGGAGAGAGAGAGAAAGAAAAACAAATGTTTTTGCTGGGCACATTGACAAAAGTCAATTAGGGGGCAGTCCCCTTTGGCATAAGAGTGTACATTCAAAATAAATGTCCAATCAACCTTCAGTTCAATCAACCACACCCTAATGTTCATTCTGGTTCTTCTTGTAGTGTAAGGGTTTAGGTATCTTTCTGCAAACAGTTCATTCTCTGGATTTAGGAGTTAGCAAGCTTCTTCTCTGAAGATCTTTCTCGAACAAAAATTTAAATCTTGGATTTTATGAAAATACAATCCCCCCTGAAAAAGGTGTTGAAAAACACCCAGTTCAACTCAGGATGCAAGGTTTTAGTTATGGGAGTGTGTGAGTCCATTCAAAAAACAAAAACGAAAATGAAAACAATACCAAAAACAAAAACAAAAGAAAGAAAAAAATTAATGAAAGAAAAATTAAACTCGTTCATTATATATATATATATATATATTTATATATAGTTTAAAAGAATTCAAAGTCAGTATCAAAATATCAAAAATCTATATATACAAAATTTTGAGAAAGCAAGAATAGATTTCTAACATGGCCTTGTATTAGGTTCTCATTAAGTACTTTCTAATCCCACAAGTCAGAATGCAGTAATATTTCATTTACCCATTTTCAGCCAAAGTATTAGGAAGTTGCCATACTATAGGAGAGAAAAAAGGACCAGATTTTTATTTTGATAGGGAAGTGTCATTTCCTGGTCTGATTTTACCTTCATTCTCAGGGATAGAGGGAGCCAGGATTATAGCCAACCTTTGGTACTTGTCTGTCACTATTTTCACAAAGAGTGGATATAAGGAAGGCCTATGTCTTAACATATGTTAAGCATCACAACCTCGAGTCTCACATTAGGTTCAAGTCCTTTGTATTAGCTTAGAAGTACATCAATCCTACCTGGACTGGTTTTTTCTTTGTTGACCTGTGTGCTCTTTTGGCACTATTCAGGTTATCTCTTGTTCTCCTTTTTGATCCCATTTCCTAGAATCAGACACAATCATTAATCACAGTCCCATAACAATTACCAATAAATGGCAGGTTCCCAAAGTCTAAAGCTGTTTGGTTATGTATTAATATTTCAGCAAGTATATATAGTTAAACATATTATTGTAGAATAAAATTAATATTGATTGTATGTACCTAAAGTACATAGAAATGAAAAAAGGGAAAAATCAAATATTTTAATAAAAATAAAAGAAAAAAATAAGAAAATAAGAAAAAAGAGAAAAGAGAAAAAAATAAATTCAGGAATTCAATGTGTTAAAAAAAAAAAAAGAGCATCCACTTGTCAATGGATTATTATCTCCAATGCATGTATAGGATACAATCAGTTTCAACAGAAGATGATCTCTTTACATGTGAGTAATGAATCCAAGAGTCCTTCTCTCCAATTTTTTAGATGTTGGAGTAGTTAACAATATTTGGAATGGCCCTTCCCAGGAAGGCTGAGTTATTCCCTTATGCTGGAAGTTCTTTATATACAGCTTGTCTCCTGGGTTCAAGTCATGAAGCAAAAAGTCTAGTGGTCCGGCTTGTACTGCAGCTCCAGATTCATGTAGTTCATGCAGTTTGTGCTGTAATTTCTGAATATAGGAAGCAATTGTAGTATCTCCCCCTAATAGTGATGTATATGCTGGAGAGAAAGGCTTAGCCTCTATAGGCAGCATCTCAAATGGTGAGATGTGTAAGTCTCCCCTGGGCCTGATTCTAAGATAAAATAGTGCCAGAGGGAGAATTTCAGGCCATTTTAAATGTGTTTCAGTGTATAATTTGCCAATCATACTTTTAAGTTCTCTATTCATCCTTTCTACTTGGCCTGAGTTCTGGGGATGATATAGAACATGGAATTTAGGTACACAGGTAGAGCAGGCTGAATACACTTTAGAGGCTGTGGTAGTTATACCAGGGGCTATCCATATTCTATTAATAGAATCCACTATGCCCTGGGTACCAAAGTGACCATTTTTATAAACAGATTGGCAAATTTGGTGATAGAAACTTCTAGGGAGCAGGGGTTTTTCTTCAGACAACATGCATACTCCATTAATCTGTTTTGCTTTGAAATTTTGTTTCCATTTTTCCACTTCCTTTTCATTATAGGAAAGTGATAAATTTAAATCATCAGTGGTTGTTAATGTTAAAATTAATTCAGGCCCTTCTATGGCTGCTAGCTTTGCAGCAGTTTCTGCCTGGTCATTTCCCCTAGAGACAGGGTCAGTGCCACCTGTATGGGCAGAACAAAGAACAATGAAGCTAGAACTTCAGGCATCTGGAGAGCAGAAAAAACTTCATTAATAATGTCTGCATTAGCTATGGATTTTCCAGCTGAGGTTAAAAATCCACTCTGGAGCCATAACATTCCGACTGAGTGACAAATGCCAAAAGCATATCTAGAATCCGTATAAATTGTTGCCTTTTTATCCTTGGCAATTATACAAGCTTGCTTCAGAGCTATGAGTTCTGCTCCTTGAGCACTAATGTTAGAAGGTAGTGAAGCTGACCATTCAGTGGAAAATTCTGTGACTACAGCAGCTCCAGTGTAGCGTATGCCATCCCTCATCAAAGAAGAACCATCAGTAAATAAGACCAGGTCTGAGTTGTTTAAGGGAGTGTCCAAGAAACCATCTTGAGACTTTTCTTCAATGGACACTAGTGTTTCACAACTGTGTAATGGTTCTCCTGAAGTTGGTAAATCTGGAAGCAAGGTGGCAGCGTTAAGGATTGTACAGCATTTTAGAGTAATATTTTCATTCTTTAACAAGGTTATTTCATACCTTGTAATTTGCTGATCAGAAAATGCCAGTGTTCTACCTCATGTGGGCATATAATTGTTAATGGGCATCCCAATACTAGATCAACAGTTTTTTTCACTAGTAACTCTGTAGCAGCTACTCATCTAAGACATGGTGGTGCCCCTGATGCTACTGGGTCCAGCTGTGCTGAATGATAAGCAACTGGGCACTGAGAAGGTCCCAAAGTCTGAGTTAAAACACCTGAAGCTGAAACCCCTCTTTGCTCCTATACATACAAAATAAATGGCTTGTTTTAATCTGAGATGCCTAGAGCAGGGGCAGACAGGATAGCCTGTTTTAGGTCTGATAGTGCTGACAGGTGTTTTGGCTGTAGTTTAAGTGGTTCAGTTACTGAATCTCTTTAGTGCTATAAGGGGTTTGGTATTTTCCCCATAACAAGGGATCCATTGTCTGCAAAATCCTGTTGCTCCCAGAATTGCTCTTAACTGTTTCTTAGTGGTAAGAGCACTCAATTTTTGAATATTTTCAATTCACTGGTGAGAAATAGAACAGGCACCAGCTGTCAGAATGCACCCAAAATATTCTACTTTGGGAAGACACCACTGAACTTTATCCTTTGAGATCTTATGCCCTCTTTTGTACAATTCCAAGAGAAGGTGTTTACTACCTTCCTGACATGCTTCTGCATCTGTTGAAGACAAGAGTAGATCAACTACATATTTGACTAATTTGCTGTTTTTAAATTTTATATTATCTGTATCTTGGCTCAAAATTTGTGCAAATAAGCTTGGGCTTTCTAAGAAACCTTGTGGTAGACAACTCCAGGAGTACTAAGAGCCCTTCCAGGTAAAAGCTAAGATATGCCTGGGGTTCTCATGTATGGGTATGGAAAAGAAGGTTGAGCACAAATCCACTACTGTAAAGTATGTAACTGTGCTAGGAATAAAGGAAATAATAGTATTGATATTGGAAACTACTGAGTGTCTCTTTATAATGTGATTGTTCACAGCCCTCAAATCCTATATGGATCTATAGAGGTGCTTGCCATCGGGCCCCATTTTTGGTTTTTAATGGGCAGGATGGGCATGTTCTATTCAGATTTACAAGGGATTATGATTCCCTGGTCAATTGATGAGTTAATTACTGGGTTAATACCCTCTGTTGCCTCCTTTGATAGAGGATACTGAGGAATGGAAGGAGGTGGGCTGGATTTAGTTTTAATTTGCACAGGTACAGCTGATTTAAGTAAGCCTACATCAGAAGAAGATGTGGCTGGTATATCTGTAGGTATTTCAAAGGTGGGAGGCTCTTTTGCCTCCTGACTCTCTGAGAGAAGTACGGGGAGTAAATTTAAGGATTCTTCAGGCACTTCCAAGGACATAGAGCCATCTGGGGAACACATTATTGTGGCTTGTAATTTGCATAGTAAGTCTCTCCCCAGCAAGTTTGTGGGGGATCCAGGCATTAAAAGAAAAGAATGTTCAACAGTTAGGAGTCCCATGCACACCAAGCGAGGAGAAAGTTTTGGGACCTTTAACGGTGTTCCTGATACACCTACTACATTTAGAGAGCCAATAGAGTCACATTTTTGCATCTGGTTTGCTTACCAAAACTGACCTAGATGCTCCAGTGTCCAAAAGACAATCATAGTATGAATTTCCCACCTTTAAAGTGACATGAGGTTCCTTACTTTTTTGGGGGGGAGATATATAGGGATTATTGGCATTAAAAAATCAGGATCTGGAAAATCAAAGATTTCACTCTTTGATTCCAAGGCCCTCAACCCCCCTTCACTCCTTCATAAAGATGCTTGGGCAGTTTTTTGGGATCCCCCACACTGTTGAGGGTATTCACCTGGAGAATAGTGTGGTCAAGCTCCATTTTTTATATATTGTTGTTGGGCATTTTTTTTGGTATTATCATTTTCCTCATTTGGAGCACTGTCATTATTTTGATTGGCATTATGGTTCCTATAGTTATTATTCCTAAAGTTGTTATTATTTCTTTTTTTCCCATAGCCAGCTCCTATAGACCATCATTGCATGGCCTCTCTTCCCACAGAAAAGGCATATTAATAATTTAGCTGTGGATTCCTGCAAAGGGGCTATGGTCTCTCCCTTATTTTTCAATTGTCCCTTTAACATTTCAATTTTTTTTCTTAAGTCTTCCACTGAGGTATTGTGTGTCTCAGGTCTTTTTGCATGCCCCTTAAAGACATAAATTGCTACCTTCCTCAGTTCTTCAAGGTCCATAGAGTCCCAATCAGGACAGCTAGTTTTAAAGTAGTCTTTTACCATTGAACAATAATTCTTAATGAATTGCCTGTGTATTTGTCTAATGTCCCTTTCTCTGGTCAAATCAAGGTCCATATATGTATTTCCTATGTCAATAAGTCTGTCCATAAATTGGGAGGGGGTCTCATCAAATTCCTTCCAGGACAGTTCAAATTTTCCCCATGTTCAGGTCTATCAGAGCAAGTTCTCATGACTTGCAATAATGCTTCTCTGGCCAGGGTTAGTTTTGTGTGATCTGGTGCAACATTGGGGTTCCAGTGTGGATCTGCAGTTGGCTAATGGTGTGCTCCTTTATCTTTCTTCTGATTAGCCAGAGAGATGGCATTATTTTTTTCTCTCTTTGTCAGAAATTTATCTAACAAATTTTCAACATCCATCTAAGAAGGGTCAAAGGTTCTGAATATATTCTCTAATTTTTGTATTATTAATATTGGTTCTGCCTCAAATGATGGAACATTTAACTTGAATTTATCTAAATCGTCAGTGTTAAAAGGTGTATAGTGTCTTAGAGACACCAAGTTCCCATCTTTATTAAAGGTGGGTACTTTGCTTAATGGAAATGAACTACTATACCAATTATCGAGTGTTCCTGTTTCTAGGCTTCTTGCTCCATTTTCACTGGGGTGGGTAACAGAAGGGAAAGGGTTGGGATGGTTAAGGGTAGTGTGAGCAGGGTAGGTAACATGGGTGGGTGGGGTAGTTAGGGCAAGGGAGTTGGGGATGGAAGCATGGGTGGGGGAAAGGGCTGAGGGGGCAGGGTAGGAGGCATAGGTGGGAGGGACTGGGGCTAAAGGGGCAGAGTAAAAGGCATAGGTGGGGGCAGGGCTGTGGTTAAGGTGGGAGGAGGGGCTGGTGCTAAATTGGCAAGACAGGCAGCAGGAAAAGGGGTGGGGATGAGGGGGCAGGGCAGAGAGCATGGGCAGGAGAGGGTTGGTTAGGAGTGAGAGGTTCTAGGGCTGAGGGGGTGGGGGGGAGAAGTAGGTTGGTTAGGAGTGAGAGGAGCCAGTTGGTCAGGAGTGGGAGCCGAGGGAGCAGGGGGAGAGGCAGGTTGGTTAGGAGTGGGGTGTGCTATTTAAGAACTACGAGCCAAATTGCGTAGGGCAGGGTGGAACAGGGAATCTGATAATGATGGTGTATGGAGAGATAAATCATTCCTATTATGGGATGCCCTTAAGTCTCTTTTAATGCTTTGTATAGAAGTTATGATCTCCCCCATATTTTCCTCTAGAAGCTCAAGCTGAGTATTTAGTTCCGCATATTGTTGGGTAGTAGAAGGAACAATTGTTTGGTTTGGTCATAAAATGCGTTCTTCAGGAGGAAACTGACATAATTCTATTTGTTTCTCCATCTTATGCATGGTATTTTCCAAGGCTCTCTTAGAGAAAATTAGATACAATATTACAGCTCCAACAATTACAATCCCAAGGAGGAGTATTGCAGTGATCAGGTATAGCCATAAATCCTCTGGAATGAGCCATTTTAGAGAGACAAGGAATAGTACATATACAAATTTGGTCATGGAGTTCATAAGCCAATTCTTAAGTAAGCCATACATCTGCTGTAGCCACATTTTTCTAAAGTCAGTCACTAAGTTGCCTGTAACTTTTGCCCCTTGTCAGTAGATGGCTCTCCTTACTGCAAAGGGTCTTATTTTGTTGTAAATTCTCCTTTTTTTCTTTCTTTTTGTTTAGGCTTTTAAATTTTGGGGTGTGAATCTATCCAGTTCTTCAGTGTGTAAGGAAAACAAAAGGAAACCTTTTTCCTGGGACTGAAAAGGTAAAAGTTTGGGAGGAGTCACAAGTAAGAAGGTAGTCAAAACAAAGCCTTGTGCCTAAGGCTAAGACTCCTTTTAAAAGTAAGTTTGGGAGAGGTCACAAGTGATCTTTTCTTAGCCCTCAGGCTAAAATTGGTAGGACCGTGTGCTATATTCTTTTGAGCAAAGCCCACTTAAATTTTTAAAACTAGAGAGGCTGAAAAGCAGGAAAATGTGCTCTAAGTTGGCTCACCACCTTTACTCTGATGATCTAGCTGTTTTTGTTGGGAGAGATAAAAGCAAGGGCTCCTTTTCCCAGAGTTTTCTCGCTGCTAATCAGCAAGGGTCAGCTAATAAGATTCTTCCCTCACCCCTTACCCCACACAGAGTCATAAAGCTGGGAAGTATCTGAGGTCAGATTTGAACCTAGGAACTTCCATCTCTAGGCCTGGTTCTCCCCAGCTGCCCCTTAAGGTTAAAAAGAAAAAAACTGCTGTTTTCAATTTAACAAGAAGAGAAAAAATTGTTTTATACTCAACTGTTCTAGCAGCTGTGTCTTTAAGTTGAGTTAGCTGTTAAAAGGACTGACTGAGTGAGGAGGAAGTAGAGTAAGAGGCAAGAAAATTCAAGAAATTTTTGAGGGGACTCAGCACAACCTACGTGGTCAGCCAAACTGTTAAGGTTCAATTTAAGGGATTGAGATTGAATACAATAATTATTGGCTGCCAAGGATTTTATTTATGTAATCCGAAATGAAACACTCAAGTCAGAATGGAGTTTTATGATGATTTAATTACAACAGGAGGAAGAGAGAGAGAGGGGAGAGAGAGAGAGAGAGACAGAGAGAGAGAGAGAGAGAGAGAGAGAGAGAGAGAGAGAGAGAGAGAGAGAGAGAGAGAGAGAGAGAGAGAGAGAGAGAGAGAAGGAAAGGAGTTTAACTCAAAATCGCTGTGGCTCAGGCTGAGTCAAGGCGGGAGATTAAGGCCTTGGAGAGCCAAGGCAGAGAAGGGAGTCAGTCCTTATCTCTCACATGAACGATCTAAAGGAAAGCTGTCTGCGGGGCTCCCCCAAGCTCGAGCTCCAGGATCAAACTCACCTCTAGCCCTCTACACAGGAAGTGACGGGAACTCCAAAGGCAGTTCTCTACCTCACTTCCTGTGTCTCACATGCGCCAATCGTGGCTCAAGCTTTGCTTAGGACAGCCCAGGGCGGGAGTCAGTTGTTTCTGATTTGTCAGTTGCTAGCACATTCCCGTGAAGTGTGGGTGTGCACATTCCTGGGTGCTAGACCAAGCAAGATGGAGAAAATTTAAAAATCACACAAGCTTCCCCACTCTCAAAGAGGGTAAGCAATCTGATATCTCTTTTACATAGGTAATCATGTAAAATATTTTCCTTTATTAGACATTCTGTGGAAGAGACTTTAAACAAACAAAAAAGTAGAAAGTGAAACATAGTATGTTTCAGTCTATGTTCAGACTGTAGTGCTTCTTTCACCTGGGCAAATAGCATTTTTTTGTCATCAGTCTCTGAGTTGTCTTGGAACACATTCACTATTGTGAATATTACTGTCACTGTGTACAGTGTTCCTTCTGACTCTGCTCACTTCACTCTGCATCAGTTCAAGTAAATCTTTCCAGGTTAGAAAAATTCATTCAAAATAAGGGATGGGGATACCTGGGTCTTCTCAAGATTTATTCTCTGAATATTTATAGGCCAATTTTAAAGGAAAAGGCTTTTTTCTTAAAGGCAAGCCAACTAGCAATCATTTGACAAATCCTTTCAAACCCAAAAAAAGAATCTTGAAGGCCTTCATGAATGCTAACGTGCTCACCTACAAGGAAGTCCCACATTCAGCAATACAGTGACAATTAAGCCTATTTGTCAAAGCCAGAGGATTCCCTATATTTCTAGAGTAGAAATGGTTATTCTTGCTGTGCCTTTTGCAGATTAGCAAAGTAGAAAAAGGGTGCAGTTAGATGTCTGAATGAATAGAGTACCTGGTTAGGAATCAGAAGGCCTGAGGTCAAATCCATCTTGAGATCCTCATTAGCCATGTGACCCTGAGCAAGTCACTTAACCCTGTATGCCTCAGTTTCCTTCTCTGTAAAATGATCAGGAGAAGGAAATGGTAAGCCACTTCAGTATCTTTGCCAAGGAAACTCCAAATGAGGTCACAGATTATCAAGCACACATGAACAACAACAAAAGCATCCTCCAAAGCTCTGATGAAGTGGCTTCTATAAGAAACTTTTCTTGAACTCTCTCCCTACCTCTTGGCCCTTGACACATTGTATAGTATTCCTATCATTGTTTCCTTTGAAGTGATCTAGGTGATGGAATAATCTAGGTAAAGGGAAATGGAGAAGAGAGGATATAACCATGGTTTCTCTTCTTTCTCCATCCCCTCCCACATCTTCTCCCAAGATTGGCACCTTATTTCAGCTTGGAATCCTGAATATTTAGTATCCACCAATATACAAATTCTATGATTAACAGAGCAACTCTGCAGATGGCAAGAGGCATGAACTTTGTAGGTCTGTGTGATGTAATAGAATGAAATCTAGAACTAAAGTCAGAGAATCTGGGTTCAAATCCCATTGTGAAGAGTAACTTTCTCTGTGACCTTCCAGAACAGCCATAATAATAACTAATATTATGGGGTATTTACTAAGCACTTTAGAATCATTATCTCATTTGAACCTAACAACACCACTGGGAGGTGTAAACCTTAAAATTTCTTAGACTTATAAATGTTGGAAATTTCACCATTGGGAAATTTCATACTTGAAAAATTTCCTACTGATAGTGGGAACTCTATTGGAATGTGAACCCCATTGGCATGGGAGGTTCCTCCTCCTCCCTTCTTAAGATTACTTTAGGACAGAAACCTTTTGCTAAACAATGGAAAGGGCTTTGACCTATGCTTAAGCATAGAACAGGAAGTTTTTTGAGTCATGATTGATTTTAGAATTGATACAATCTCCACCCTACTCAGTCCTAACAGGATTTAGGAAGGGCTTCAGCATAGATCAAAATTTAATTATTTGAGAATATGACCTTCAACAGACATGTGCAAAGCCACAGACCTCAGGGCGGTCCTGGGTTAAGGTAGAGCCACCATTGGCACAGGGAAGACATGGACAGTGATTGGTAGATGTGAGAACTGAGGGGAGGGAACTTGGATGGTTTCCTGAAAGATAGCGGGGTCTGAGAACTAGAGGGGGTTGGAGAGGTTTTGCTCTGAGAGGTTGTGCTCTGAGAAGCTTGCTCTGAAGAAAGCTGGAGGTGGAGGCCCCTGAGACTGTTTCTCCATTTTGGTCACGTGAGTGATAGGGACTGATCTCTTTGCCTCAGCTATCTAAGGGCTTGGGCCTTTTGGCCCAGCCTAAACAGAAGGGGTATTTAAGCCCTATTCCCTTTTCTCCCCATTCTCTCTCATACCTTTCTTCCTCCTGTTTGTAATTAAACTCCATAAAAGGTTGACTGCTGACTTGAGTTTTCATTAAGGAATTACATAGCTGAATTCCTTGGCGACCTTAAATTAATTTATATCAGTCTTTAAGTGATTTCCTTGTCACAGAGGTGAGTACTATTATTATCCCCATTTTACAGATGAAGAAACAGACTAAAATGCTTGCCCAGATTCACATAGCTGATATGTGTCTAAAGGAATTTGAACCCAGGTCTTCCCTGACTTCAGGCCTGATGCTCTATGCACTGTACCACCTTGCTGCCTAGCCAGAAGGAGTCACCTCCAATCTCTAGATTGGAGAAAAGAAAATTAAACCACCTACAAATGTATTAACCTTTTCTTGGTTCACAGAAAGGGAAAAGGCATATGACTTGGGAAACAACAGCAACAAAAAGCACTACAGTTTTGATAAGAACAGTTAGATAACAAGAAGCCTTACTTGCTGGGAAGAACACATGTATCTCCTATCTATTTTGTAATTGGTTCAATTGAACTTTAAGGATTTTCTTGTTTCTCCCTACCAAAAGAAAAACTTATTTATGGGCAATGAAGAACAAGCCCATGGCCCCCTGGGAACTCCTGTCAGGTCCATTATAGAGTGACAAGACTCAATGAGGACTTAAAAATATTGTGGAAAAGAAGAAAATACTTTTTCATCATGGTTGAAAAATTAAAAGAGAAAGAAAACTTTGCCTGTAAGCATGTACATCTTCTTAAGGCCATCTGTATGGACAGTGATCAGCCTTGTACCAAGAGCCTGTTTGGGTTAAGGAATTTCTAAACAATGAAATTAGATTTCTGAGCATTTACAAGTTTGTCTATATTACAGGATTGATTACTCTGCCCAGATGAGTTATAGTTTAAGAAGAGGAGAAAACCAAGAGAAAGATGTGGAATAAAATCTTACATAGAGTATAGGAATCTTGGGAAATTACTACCCTGAGCTATAGTTGGTGTAACTTGCCATTTGAGGCAAAATCTCCTGCAATGCTATCTCATATTATTTTAAGTTTTGAATTCAGATTTAGTTGTCTGGCATTGATCATAATGTCAGTAACCCGCATTAAAGAAAAAAGCCACAGGCTATTCAGAAAGAGTATAATTCTGAACTGCCATGGATGGAGATCTTTATCTGGAAAAGGTCAAGGGATGACCTTCAGCACACCTGAGGGTAGGACCCCTTTGGGAGTCAATATCCCCATTTGCTTTCATTTTAATTAGGAATGTCTCCCTATATGATTATTGCTGGGTCTAGCTGGGAAGTGAAATTGTTACTGAATGATTGATTGCCAACTGTTAACTCTTACCAGAGGTGATACAGAGTTACATGTGTGCTAAATCACTCTATGCCTTTGAGACTTATGCCTAAAAGAATCGATTTTGATACTGTTATTATGCTGTCCTCTTCTAGCAAGTTTCTATATTTAGAGCAAGCAGTCAAAGGAGGATATGAGTACAACACAAAAACATAAGCTGTTACTGTTTTCAAGTCATTCTATAATCCAAACCACCATGTCAATTGCTATTTGCCTATTAATGCTTATACAGTCATATATCAGATTAATTAATTAATCAGAATGAAATATCTCATTCTTTCAGAATGTAATTGATATTTGTGCCAAATCTTCTCCATTTGAATGTGATTAAGAACTGAATGGATTTTTTACAGGCAACCCATTTTATATACACTGTACTCTATGTATATTTGGAAGTTACCTATTTGAGTGCATCTGTGTCCCACCCAAGTTCTTGTTTCAGTTGGAATTAATTCAACTTCTTGTAAGTAAATTCATTCCTATACAATCGCTGAATTTAGGAGTGAAGAGACTCTCTTTTAAAGTATTTTGCATATGTTTCATATAGGAGTAGATCCCTAATAGCATCTGATCTTCCTAAAGAAAATGGAATTAATTGGAGTAGAAAGTTTTGAAAAACTCAACATATTTGACTACCCTGTATGTCAAAGGACTCTAATGGAGCATGTAAAAAACCTAAATTTTCTAAAATTCAAGTGCATTGTGAGTTCCTGCTCTATTGTTAATGAGATTAAGAGCATAAAATTTTGGATGATTTTTAGCACCTCAATTTATTATTAGAAAAATAATATTTGAAAAGCTGTAGTGATTTGTATTGAGATCTGCTTTGTGAAAGATTTTAGCAGGAATATCTAAAAAATCTCTATAGGCAACTTAGAACCAAGGAAGCAATTTTACAGAAGAGGAGACCTATCCCTGAATGTTTGAGAAAAGATGGTTTGGGAGCTGAAACAACTACATGGAATATCTAAGATCTGAGATGAAATTTATCAACATTGAGTATGGGCTACTAAAAATTCAGAGTGCTAAGAGTAGTTCATTTTAATAATCATTGTTGTATTACCTTTGCTTTCTATTTCATTATACATACATACATACACATAAGTATGTATATATGTATATATGTGTGTGTGTGTGTATATATATATATATATATATATATATATATATATATATACTTTGTTTACAGCTTGAGAGGATGAATGGGGTAGAAAGGGAAGAACATGATATGAATACTTTGGGCTGATATCTAACATTTAGCTCTCTTCTACCTGTGGTAGAGACAAAGGGAGGAATTATATGTATCATCTTAGAAAATGCTGCTCCCCCTTCTTTCTGTGCTGAACTTTCTCCCAATGTACACTTCATTACTGGGAGACCTTTCTGGTTCCTCTTGTATCAGACTACTCCTGAGATGGCTAAAGGAGCCACATGAAATAGGCCTTACTATACAGCTTAAGTCTTTTGATTGTTATATATATCTATATATTCAGATTTTCAATCTGATGACCAAGACTAAATTTAAAATTTCCACAAAACTGAAGGCAAACAATCAACACAGGAAGGACTAGTCTAGCTATTCTTCATAACTTCCATCACTTCTAAGGTTGAAGGAAAAGACTTAGATCCATTGCTCTCATGCTAAAATGGCATTGACTTGTTCTTGGCTTCTTCATCATTGCATAAAGCAGGGCTTATGCCATCATTAATCAGCCCTGTTGTTAACACATAAACTGCTCTAGTGACATGGTCAAAGATGTCTGTTCACTTGAAGAGGTTCTAGTGCAAGTTCACCAAGTTATAAATGAGACTCATGTTTTCTCACCTCACCTGTGATGGGAACTTGTTTTCTTATCTCTCTTCAAATTTTTCTGGCTTTTTGGGTACTAGAATTCTATTATTTTCAGAAGGCTACTCATTGTTCTAGCCATTATCTTTGCCTCAATGTGACTTGTAAATTGCTTTGGTTTCTGTATTAGATTGTATTCAAAACTATGTGTCTTCCTCTTTACCTTTATTCCCAAGAAACTTGCAAGGCCCAAAATATCTTCACCAGACTCTAACATGATGATTTACTGACCTGAAGACAATAATAATTACATGTTCCATGAGTATGAATACCCAACGATAAAGATTTTTAGATTATTGCTACCTCAGTTAACCTGATTTTAAGCCTTTCCCCCCTAGTGTTTGATAACATTAAGATGGGCTAAGAATCTTCAGAGCCACTAACATTTCCAGTCTATGAACTTATTAATATTACCAGCAACTTTTCTTTCTAACCAATGTCCTTCATCAATCGACTTTCCAGCAGAAGACCCAGGAAACAGGGGACAATTCTGACATCACTTCCAACCTTGAAAACCCTTGGTCCACCATCTACATTTTTTAGTGACCATTAACTCTAGATTTATCACATTGTAGTAGGTTGCTTTGATGTAGCTAATATGAAAACTGTTACCCAATTTCCTTTATAATCTTTGTCTCTCAGTAGGGGATTAACCTCTCTGGAATTACTTCTCATAAAGACTATATTCTATATGGTTAAATTGTATTGACCCACTCTTTACACTGGGTCCA
Organism: Monodelphis domestica; assembly: GCF_027887165.1. NCBI lineage: Eukaryota > Metazoa > Chordata > Mammalia > Didelphimorphia > Didelphidae > Monodelphis > Monodelphis domestica. The sequence goes on along the minus strand of NC_077232.1, from coordinate 109,795,711 downwards.
AGGGCAGGCTTAAGGGGGAATTGTCAAAGATATATAATTAAACAACTTCATTTTACACATACTATTTCATGCCTCTGTGTATATCCTCTTCATGTTATCCTATTAGATAAGTATTTTTAGCGATATATTGTAAGGAATGATCATGATTATTAAGTGAAAAATTGTGTGCAAGAATTAGGAATTTATAATCATAATATGAATAAAATAGCATGTTAAAATCCCTTGTGCCCTGAAAAAAATACCTTTGCCAAGGAGAATTGGTATATGTATTAAGCATCTTGGAATATAACCAGACTTCTAAGGATTATAGTTTCTCTTTTGGATTTGAACCCATGGAATAACCTTGGCCATTTTGCCATATATGATATAAACTATATGATTCCCCTAATAAGAAAATATGGAAATAACCTGACCTGCTTCAGAAAGAATGAAAGGGAGGGGGGAGAAAAGAAAGGAAAGAGAAGTAACAAAGGAAAGAAAGAATCGAGCAAAAACAAAGACTTTATTTGAACTCCAAGTAGTGCTCTCAACTAAGGGTCTAAGATCTATAGTATTACCTAATACATTAAAGGTGGAGTAAGAGGGAGAAAGGAGTGAAATACAGAGGGCTGTGAGGTTTAGCACAGAGGAGACCAAAATTATCTCCTAGGAAACCCAAAACCCATGTCTTTGATGCTGTGGCCTTTTTAATTGACTTCAATTACACATACTTGCATCTTTCATCTATTCATATCATATCAATTCCAAAGCACCAAACATCTTCAGCCACTTGGTAAATAGTGCATTGTTATGTCATGGGGAATGTGGTTGTTAGTTCATTATAGGCTTGGAATAGTAGAATTATGGAGCCATTAAGAGATTATTCTCTTCCTATCACCCACTCCAAAATTTTCATTTTCAGAGAAACTGCCAAGCCTGGAAAGGACTTTGGAGTGAAATCTTCAAATATAACCATCATATAAACTGTACTGAGACTTTTGGCACATCTTATATGTAGTGAGAGATAATATGGTAAAAGAGGAAACAATAATAGCTTACATTTATATATAATTTCTTTGCCATTTTAATTTTAAATATTAACTCACAGAAAGACTCCTTTCCAAGGTGATGGAGTAGAGGCAGAACCCCAGATGAACAAAGATTCATTGAGCTCTATTGGCCAAAGACAAAACCCATGCAGAAAGGGAGAACTCAAAAGAGCATGGAGTACAACATCACATTGTGCTTATTATTTGTTGACCATAAATAAGCATTTATGGAATAATACGATGCTGTAAAAACGATGATGAATACAAAGATGTTTGGGAAACTGTGATTGAATTGGTATAATGTGAAGTACTAGGAAGAAACAATATTTGCAATGATTACAAACAAGAACAAAAATGGAAAAAACAAAAAAATGAAAATGAAAAGTCGCAAAATTCTAGTGTCCAAACTTGGCTCCTAAAAACATATAGGGGAAAGTGCTTCTCCCAAGTCTTTGTAGAGATAATGGACTATGGGTATAGAATACTGAATATCAGCCCTTTTTTTGGAAAAAAATTAATTCATTTTGCTCAGCTGTTTTTCCTCTTTGTAAAATAAATCTGTCTTATCATAAGGTAATAAAGAATTGAGTCTTTGGTGGGGAGAGGATGAGGGATACAAAGGAAAATATAGATGATAGAAAACAAAAGGCCACTATAATTTTTAAATTTTTTATTTCGGACCCCCATTCCACTCAAGAAACATTCAATGACTCTTTTGCTTATTGATTACAAACTACCAATTATTAAAGCCTTCTAAGAATCTACTTTCCCTACCTAATCATTTTATAAGACGCTCCCTCCATTCCCTGCTTGCTCTAGTCAAAATGGCATGTTAATTGTTGCCCATACATGACATTCCATTTTACTCTGCTTTCCCTAGATCTGTAATGTACTCACTCCCAACTCCCCCACTGCAGAATTTCTGGCATTCCTCAAAGCAAAGTCACCGCCAACTCCTATATGAATACTTTCTTGACCCTTTCTCTTTCCTTCCCTCCTACCCTGGTTAATTAACACTGTCCCTTAGAGAAAGCTAATAGCTACAGTGGACAGAACCCTGGACCTGCATTCAGGGAGATCTGAATCCAAATCTAGCTTCAAAAGTCAACTAACCTCCATTTGCCTTAGTTTCCTTAAGTATAAAATGGGGATAATAAATTGTAAAGATTGAAATTTAGGGGAGACTGAGGCAGGTAGAAATTAGTTTCTCTCTGCAAGGAGTATTATAATTTTTAGAGGTTTATTAGAGATTAAGGATTAAAGAAAATACAGGATAAGAAAAAAAAAGAGCACAAAAGCCTTTGCAATCAGCTTAAATCCTTCCTTGATCTCGGCCCACCTCAGAATTGCGTGAGATTACAAAGCATTTTGGGGAAGTGGAGCAAGGGCTTGTGGGGATTGGAGTCCAGAGTTCTAGTCTATTTTTTACAAAATGCACCTACCTCCAGGGTTATTGTGAGAACTAAATAAGACATTTGTAAAGTGCTCAGCACAATGCTTGACACAGTAGTAGGTGCCATATATTTATTTCCTTCCTTCCTTCCATAAATTACTATGTATACTTTGTATTTAATTTTATTTACTTGCATCCCTATTGTGTCCTCAAAGTCACAGACTGTTTTGCTTTTTGTCTGTGCATATAAAACCCAAAAATTCACTAAGTAAATGGGGCAAGTTTATTGATCTTTCAACAGTTCTGGTATCTAAGTTGCTGCAAAAATACACTCAACACTGATGAAATCATTAGTGTAGTTTAAAAAGAAATCTAGACCGAGCTCAGAGCCTTTCAGTAAATGTCATTATTATGTAATGAGGAGAATGTATTGAGTTATTAGATGTTTACTGAATAGTTTTGAAGTAAGGTACTCACCTGACATAGGAGGAATGACCTCAACATATAGAATGGAAAAGGAATATTTTGAAAGTGGGCAGTGCTGGATTTTGTTTGGTTTGATTGTTCATATTCATTCCAAGGCTTTTGTTTTTTATCTCCTCCACCCCCACCCCCCCAGTGAGGACAGGAGTAACAAGGCAAAGGGGACAACATGAATGTTTATTCACTGAAAAAAAATTAAGTTCACAAAAATAGTTTCTTGAACTGAATGGAGGCAGAGGGACAACATCAAAGTTTGAGTAAATTCTCTACTGAGGATTTCTAGAAGGTCATAAAGAATTAACACACAGACTTAGAAGGAATAGATGGATTTCATTCTGTATTGGTGCTAGACGAACCCACCTGCATAATCTAAATGAGAAACCACTCCAGTATATTTGCCAAGTAAACCTCCAATGGGATTATGAAAAGTCAAGCACAACCTATAGCTAGTGTTTGTTTACTTAACTCTTGCTGCGGGGAGAAAGAAAGGAGGAGGAGTGAAGGAATGAATCACAAGGTTTGTATCCTAGCGATTCTATACAATTTCCTTAATATACTTAACTTTTACAGAATGTAATCCTAAATTTATTTCATGAATGTATTATGGTTCACACAGAAGCATTTATAGAAAAAAAAAAAACCTGACATGTTGATGTGTAAAAAGGCAATCTAGATATTTTCTCAAAAATTTATCCTAACCACTTGAACCACTTCTTTCAATTCTAACATATTCACATTAGCATATTAAACACTTAATCCAATTACTCATAAATCATTGCATTACTAATTCAGTTTAACTAGCTCTAAAATATCAGTTGTTATGACTAAGAGGAGAACATGTTTTTTAGCCTAAACCTTTTTTATAATTCTGAATTTGGGGGCAGCTGGGTAGCATAGTGGATTGAGAGCCAGGCCTAGAGACAGGAGATCCTAGGTTCAAATTTGACCTCAGACACTTCCCAGCTGTGTGACCCTGGGCAAGTCACTTAACCCCCATTACCTAGATTTCAAGATGGAAGGTAAGGATTAAAAAAAAAAAGAATTCTGAATTTATAATTTGTACTCTACAATTTTACATATTTATTCACATAGTCAAATTGTTCAGTTTTAACTTAAAAATCCTTTTTTCTTGTCTGTTTCTAGAAAAAAAAAGCTCATATTTTTAGTTAATAGTAGCATATAGGAATTATATTATTTGGTCATACTCAAATAAACTCTTAAAAATTCTTGTTACTCTTTAACCTAAGTTGTAATATGTCTTATTACCAGATCAAAATTCATTCCAGCTGTCAACTAATGTCTTTCAAATTATATCTTTAAAATTTAGATAAGGTAACTGAAAACTTTTACCTGTTTAAAATGTTTTACTGTATTAGACCCTTAATATAAATGTTAAGTAATTGCAAGCACTTTTGTTTTCCTTCCTGTGCCTGAGGAAGAGGTTAAATTACTTTTGGAAAGTTTCCAAGAGAGTAGGGCTTATTTCTCCTTGCCTAGTTACACTCTAGTGGGGCGATCAAGAAGGAACCAATGTGTTGCCAGATACTTGGGAAAGAGGGAACAGATACAAGGTAGCATCCCTTCTTCCTCCCCTTCCCCAGGCAGAGCTGTTTGACTAGAGCTGAAGGGTAAGTGAAAATCCCCTTCAGTCTCTCTTCTTAATTAAGGTATTTTATAATCTCCTCCCCCCCCCCCCCCCAGTACATTGAAGATGATTAAGTCTTCAGTAAAACCAAAAATATCTAGTTACTGGGTAAAAGGTTTGAGGTATAATGAGGGTAGAGGAAACAGGAAGCCCCTTACTGGGGGAAGCTGGGTAGCTCAGTGGATTGAGAGCCAGGCCTAGAGACAGGAGGTCCTAGGTTCAAATCTGACCTCAGACACCCTGGGCAAGTCACTTGACTCCCATTGCCTAGCTCTTACCTCTCTTCTGCCTTGGAGCCAATACACAGTAATGACTCCAAGACAGATGGTAAGGGTTTAAAAAAAAAAAGTCCCTTACTATTTCCCTTCTACTGATGAGTTTAGGAGTTTGTATCAGGAGTTTGGGATGTAGTCCCAGTGGAGAATAAGTTCTCCACAATACACTATCACTGTTGTCTAGCTGAATTTTGCACACAAATATCTTGTGTTTTACTAAGCATCCAGTATCGTTTTTGCCTTTGAGGAGGAAAAGTTCCTCTTGCTGGCAAGCTGTCTATTAATTACATTCAAACAGTTCTGAGACTTATTGAAATGGTTCTCTCTTATCAGTCCTAGTGATGATAAACAGATTTCTGGCTATAGCCATTAAGCTAAATTAAATTTAGCTAACCTACAACCTTTAACTGATACACAATTATCACCATACAATTACACTTATCATAGTACATTATCAGACTAATTAACAGTTTTCCAAAACTACACATATAGATCTTTAATATTAAATCTAAGAGAATAGCCAGTTTAAGGGATAAAATTTCCCTTTGTGTGATCCAAATCAATCTTTCACCTCTTTACCTGGATGGGCCCTTTCCAAAATAAATAAAGAGATTTATGGAACAGTCTGTCAAGTTTAGAGGGCCAAAATAGATTACCTCTTCTCAGCGGACTTTGAAGCATTTTTTTGTAAGTGGCCAATTAGGAGAACAAACAGACAAGACTTGTCTTGTTCACACATAGAGACACACAAAACAAACATTAAACAGACTAAGGGAAACATGCCTTTAAAAATTAAGATATTTACTCAAGATCTTGAGGAAGAAAAAAGTAAGAAGAAACAATAAAAAAAATCCATCTTGCTTTTTCCAAGGTACTGTCTCTTTAAAACCTGTGAGAATCAGGGTAGCTAGGTAGCTCAGTAGCTCAATGGATGAGAGCCAGGCCTATAGATGGGAGGTCCTAGGTTCAAAGCTGGCCTCAGACACTTCCCAGCTATGTGACCCTGGGCAAGTCACTTGACCCCCATTGCCTAGCCCCTTACCACTCTTCTGCCTTAGAACCAATGCACAGTATTTCTTCCAAGACAGAAGGTAAGAGTTTATAAAATAAATAAATAAATAAAAACTGTAAGAAGCGAAGAAAAGTTTTTGGCTCCATAAGCCTTAAGCCTAAACATTTGAAAAGGCAGGTTACAAAGGATTGAAAGATGGGCTCTTCTCTGTTAGAGCTGAGGATCTGGAGGTCATGAAGGTGGAGGAAGAGGGGGACCCCTCATTCCCATCCATTTACTCCTTCCTCCCTCAGATGGAGGGGTTGTTGGTGGCTGCCTAATCCAAACGGGAGAGCCCCCAATCAGGATTTTATAATATTTAAGTCAAGGCTAATATTTTCCTCTGTGTCTAAATCTACTGTCCCTACATCAAGGAACCATGGGCTGCAAATTTGAATAAAATCCAAGAGTTTAGCCAGCTGTGACTTGCTTACTTTTCTTTCTTTTATTGCCCTTTCCTGAAAATTGTGTTTAATTATTTTAGTGAATAGCTTGCTTGCTTTCAATTCATTGTGCCCCATGGTGATCCTTTTCAACTTAAGTTCTGAATTGCCCACTCCATCTACTGATGGGGGGGGGGTCTGAAGTCCCCTTTGGGTGGGATTCTAGCCACCCAAGTTTGGAGAGAGCCTTTATTTTTCAGGGGGTGGAAAGGGGGCAGGTTACCTAGCCAGGAGAGTCCCTGTTAGGACTCCAGACTTATGTCATGGTCTCGGATCAAGCTGAGCCCACGGCTCCAGGGGGTCATCAGCAGATGGAACAGCTAGGCAGAAATGAGAGAGACACATTAACTTTTTAAAAAAAAATAGAACCCTTAACTTCTGTCTTGAAAGCAATACTGTGTATTGCCACAGAAGAGTGGTAAGGGCTAGGCAATGGGGGTCAAGTGACTTGCCCAGGGTCACACAGCTGGGAAGTGTCTGAGGCCAGCTTTGAACCTAGGACCTCCTATCTCTAGGCCTGGCTCTCATCCACTGAGCTACCCAGCTGCCCCCAATATATTAACTTTGAACAAATCATTTGATTAACATTCTGAGATCATTCTGTACTTATATTTTAACTATCAATTCTGACAGGATACACAAAGGTTTTACCCAAGATAAATGATTTCATCATAGGTGGCTTAATTTTCTCATTAGTCTGTAAGGAGCTTGAGTTTACAGACAATCAAGGAAAATCATTTATTACCTTTAATAAAAATAGATGATCAGAAATCCTGAAAACAATTAACAATTGTAGCAGTGAAATTCAGAGATCAAAGGGGTACTGAAAACACAATTCAGATTTAATATTAGGCTAATCATTTCTCAGGGTTTATTAGGGAGTTTTTCAAGGAGAGTTTTGGTTGGCAAAATCAAGTCACTGAGGCATGATGAAGCATGGTATACCAAAGTATTTTGTACAGGCCTTTCCTTATTAATGATTTATGTACTGGCTTAGGAGAATAAGTTTCAGGGAATGAGAATAGGGGTTATCTGAGCACAGCTTGTTGGGTACAGCTTTTTCTGGGAATTATATACCGAAGAAAAAGTTAACCCATAATGATCTTTTGGGTTTGGTTTTGTGAGTCTGGTCTTTTGGTGAAATTTTGGGGGAATAGTGTACAGGTATTTTGCTCTTATATTACTTTTTCAGAGACTAGAGAGAGAACAATAATCATATCAATTCCATTAGTAAGGGATGTTGATGAGAGAAGTCATACAGAGGGGACTGAGTAGGGAATTCCATCCTGCCAAGGAGTTACTTTGTGACCTCCTGGCTTCCACGAGAAACCATATCAAGACATTGTGGCCTGACAGCTCCCAGTAAGTATATTTGCTAAGAAAACCTCCAATGGGGTTATGAAGAGTCAAACACAATGTACAAAACCAAATAAAAATAAAAAAGAAATGTTCTTGGGATTAACTACATAATATTAGAGTCAGGTTCTTATCTCATTAGATAGCTAGGTGGTATAATGTTTGGAGCACTAGAGCAGAGGCAGTTTCCCAAACTGTAAAATGAGGATAATGATAGCATCTACCTGCTAGAGTTGTTGTGATGACCAAATGAGATTATATATAAGTGCCTAGCACAGTGATGGCAAACCAATGGCATGGTGTCAAAGATGGCCTACAGAATGTTATCAACAGGCAAGAGTGCTACCCTTCCCGACACCCCCAGAGTTGGTTACTAGAAAGGCAGAGGGACTGGGGCAGAGCTGCTCTCTTCTCCCTCTCCACCTTGCCTGACATCATTTTATTACATCATCTACCTCTCTGCCACATAGCCCAATGAGAGAGCTGACCCCTTCCCCTATGTTGGTAAAGGGGAGAGAGTAGGGGTGCACCAGCAATCTGTGGATGGAGTGGGGCATGGCACATGTTCTCTGGGGGAGATAGGGAGCAGGGCATAGCATGCAGTCTCTAAAAGGTTTGCCATCACTGGTCTAGCATGTATTAGGTACGTAATAAACTCTGTTTTCCCTTCATCTCTGTGTAAAGAAGAATGATAAGAATAATAAGAGTTAAAATTTATATAGTATTTACTCTGTGCCCGGTACTGTTTTAAGAACAATGGGGAAGTCACTGAACTCCAATCAACTAGCCCTTATTGATCTTCTGCTTTGGAACTTGTATTGATTCTAAGACAGAAGGTAAGAGTTTTAAAAAGCACTGGTTCACTGGAAATTTGGTTCTAAGATCCCAAACCAACACTGAGGAAACAAGGATAATATACTTACAGGTAAGAACAGTCAAGGTGGAATGGCATAGATAGAATCTAAGGTCTTATATGTAAGAAAAATTGAGAAAATGGTGCCCTCTGGTAGGAGTAGCCATATTTGCCAACCTAGTTCCCCTTGGCTTTCACAACCTACTCAGCTGCTTACTAGGTTCCTTGGGCCCCACTCTCAAAGTTTCTGTTTTTCCTCAAGCCATCTCCCAGAAAAGCTCAATCCACCCTGCTTCCCTCATATGGAGGAGCATTGCTAACTCCAATGGATTACTCAATATGCCCCATCTCACTAAACTCCTGGGAGGAGAGAGCCTTAGATACACAGAATGAGCCAGAGGTGATATTTATATTGCATTTGCAAAGCTTGTAAAGCCCTTTCTCATTCTGGTCTTACTATAAGCCTTGGGGTAGGGGGTAAGAACCAGTTGCATTATATCCTGGCCCCAAATTCATCACTCTTCCTGGCACCCCACAGCTAAGCAGCCATGGAGGAATGGTGCTCCCAAAAGGGGAGATGCCCTCTGCCAAGGGAGGAAGAGGAAGTCCCTAATCTCAACACAAACAGAACTGGCACCAGAGAACCTTTGAGTCTCTTTGATTAACCTCAACCAAAGGAGAGGGCATAATTTCTGTCCTGACAGATCAAGGTCTGCTCCCCATGCTATACAAGAGCCAGCTACCCAGACTAGTGCCAAGTGTGACTTATTTGCAAACCATTATCTTCTGATAGCAAAGTTGATACTTCAATAACATACTCCACTATATTAATGTGGACTACAAAAGAGCTGCTGGCTCATGCTAGCCAATTAGGAGAATTAAATTTGCATCTCAGCCCTTGCCTACTTCTGGCCCATCATCTGACAGACCCCACCTCTTTTTAGAAATCAGGCCCATAATGCTTCTCAGGGTACTACTCAGGTGGCATTTCCATGCTTTCTGACTTAGGCTTATGGCAGCTCTCTGGCCTGACCCCTCAACCTGGAAATGGTCAATTAGAAAGGTACAGGAAATAATACTTTCTGCAAAGATTTTGTAGATTAATTCAGGCTTCCAGATCCAGGAACTGGAATAAGGAAAAATAATGATCTGTTTATTCTCTCCTAGCTTAAGAAAGGATCTTGCAGGGTAATGGACCCCAACTCTAGCTCTCAGATTCCTGATCAGACCATTCGCAGGAAATCTGATTTGACACTTATTTTTGCTAATTGGAGAGGGAACCAGGGAGGAACGGCTCATATGAACAAACATCTTGGAAAGAAGATGTTAGAATGAATCAAAGTAACCCACCCCCTAACCTTCAAAAATGCATTCTTTTTGTTTTGTATATCTTTGTTTTCTTTCTAAAAATATTGAAAATTACAACTTGCAAATAGATCACAAGCATAATCCAACTGGAAAAAGCATATAACATGTTGCAAGGGGGACCAATGAGGTATTTAACTTCTATATTTATAGTATGATGTGGAAAAATTTAAAAGATACTACAAAATATACAAATATTCTTGCTTATATATACCAATGTAATAGACATATATTATCGATAAACATTTTCTTATTTCTCAAGATAAGCAATATAAAAATCAGAATCAGGTAAGTTACATTCAATATAACATAAAAAAACTATACAATTCAGTGACTATATATATGTATATGTATACATATATATATAGGTATCTGTCTATGAAGAATTATATATAGTGGAAGCTCAGGGTAAGGTTCCATATGACCAGAAATGGACTAACATAGGATTCGAGAATGGGCTGGTCTTCCTCAATCTATATTTCGCTTTTTTATATGCTTTGAAGCTGAGGTACAGCCTAGATAGGTAGGGTCAGGTGAAAACATTGGACAGGCTTTTTTAGAGGGAACTGATGGATGTGGCTGGTTGAAAGACAAGAAATCTTTCTTTGAAGGAGGCCCCATAAAGGGCAAAGAGAGGGCATCTGAGCTGCTAGAATACAGGGGCTCCCTCATTCTACCCATGTGCACACCATTATAAAAAGGGTTCTGGGGACCAAGGCAGACAGACAATTTAACCTTCAGGATTATGCTCTGGGAGTGTTGACTGGCTCAAACCTTTCCAGTCACATGCTCACCAATCAATCTCTTAAAAAGCAGGATTTTAAGGGCCAAAGAGGACAGGAAATGGAAATGAACAATGCTCATTCCTGACAAGTAAATGAAAATTTGGAAGGAGATTCCAGATTAGTCTTTAATGGGTCACCTGAAAGCCCAAGGTTGACAAAGGTGCTTCCTGTCCAGTCAGACTGTTATTCTTTGCAGATACAGGGGAAAAAATGGCTACAGTTTGTCTGAAGAGAGTCCTGCTTTTTTAATCCACATTTTCCCTAAGAATGACCACCTGCCAGTCTATCTCCTCTCCAAAGGCCTAACAGGTTTTCTCCTCTTTGAAAGAGACAGAGATGCAAGGATCCAGAAGAAGAAGGGCTTACAGCAAGGCCATTCACCTCAGAATCCTTCCAGTACTACCCCACTCCACTAAAGGGCTAGGTGGTTAATATAATAGCTCATCTCTCTGGATCAGATAAGACACAGATTTTAAGGCACCTTATCCTTCAGAAATACCTTCTTGGTGTTCTAGAAATTAGTTATAGACTGCCCAGAACTGCAAGAAGGAAGATCAAGACATGGAGGGCATGGTCACCTATGAGAGTTTATTTTTGGTATTGGTCATCATGGTCATCAATATTTGGAAGCAGCCCTCTCTTCCACCTTAATGGGGCCAGGGAAGTTCTGTTTACAGTCAGGACTTTTCTTGGGAAAAGCCATGTTTCTCAGTAACCAAACAGTTTCTTAAAAATAAAAGTAGAGCTAAGTCTATTCAAGCCATGGAGCACTTTCATTAGGCTTTTCCCTTCTGAAAACTGATTTCAAAACAAGGCCTTGTTAGGTTTCATCTTGCAAAATCCCTCTGGTTCTCTGTTGTCTCAGGTCTTTCACAAACCACATGAGAGAGAATTGTGGTCCTGGTAAGGGTGTTATTTTGAGCCCTGTTTCTGCCAATGTTGAGCCAGCCTTGTCTGCCAATACTTTGGGTTCCAGAGTTAAGGGTTGGGATGGCAAAGGTTCTTGGCTTAATTTTTGCAGTGAATAACTATCTGCCCTCACCATGACTCACTACAAGGGGGAAAGGGCCTGTGGAACAAGAAATAATCCATATTTTCTCCTCTTCTCCCCTTTACTTTAAGACTCTGCTGCTGTGAGATATCTTTATGTCTCAGCCTTTCTCCTAAAATTAAATCCCTGACTGGGACTTATCAGCTATGACTTCAGAATCATCAAACTTTTCAGAAACTTTGTTTTGGTTTGTTTGTCCTTCTCTGGACCACCGTGTACTTAGAGAATGTCCAGTTCCAGGGCAAGAAAAACAGTCAGTAGCAAATGCAGAAATTTGAGCAGTGGTTCTATTCCCTGTTATTCTAGATATCATATTATTCCAGGGCTTTAGGGATGTCATCCATGAGGGCAATATGTGAAGGGCATCGAAGGTGTGAATGAATAGTAGCATGAACAACAGAAATAACATGGGTATCCCTACAGCTAACAACACAGGCCAACCAGCCAGGGAAATTTCTAACATCAGCAATGGGCCGAGGAAAAAGCAGAAGATCAAGTAGATAAAGGCAAACCAACGGTAGGTGGCTGTGATATCCCCTAAGCTCCTGGCAAAATGGATAGGCAGTCGCATGAATGGGACTGGGTACCATAGAATGACCCCAGAGATGTTGAAGAAGAAATGGCACAGGGAAATCTGAAATCAAAAGGATTAGACAAGATGAAGGCTCATCTAGCACATGCTGTGAATGAATTAAGGAAAGGAAAGGGAAATTAGGTGGTAATAAGGAATGAGAAGGGAAAGGCAAGATCAATGATGTCACTGAAACCATCAACACAAATATTTTCATCTTGGGTTCATAAATTTGAGAGCCAGCAAACTTTCCAAATCTGCCATCAGGTTTGTTTGCTTTTCTTTTTTTAAATGAGGGAGGAGGGAGTTGGCGGAAAGAGGAAAGCTATTGACAGTTATGTCCAAAGAAGAAAAAAATAGAAATAGGGGTTCTTTGAAGCATTTTTTTAATGCACAGGAAAGAACAGAAAAGTTCTGAGGCACAGGTAGACAAAACAACAACTTTAAAGCTGATGTGTTGAATTTATTATGTATTTTGAAAGAAACTAAGATGGATTTATTAGAGATTTGTAATTGCATATATAATTGCATATACTTTTTTCTATTCTCAGTATGTGGAAATATTTACATTTATCAAATTCAAAATAATAAAAATGACAAATTATTAAAAAAATAATTATGATAAATGATAAAAATAAAAATTTATTTTTAAATGAATTAATTGAAGAGCCAGGAGGGACTTGAGCAGTCATCAAGTCCATTCCCTTGTTTTGCCAGAATACTGAGCAACAGCAGATGGAGAGATGTTATTAGTGACCTAGTAGGTACTGAACCCAGTGTTAGGAAGACTTTGATTAAAACCTGCCTTTGCCTCAGTTTGATCATTTGGGAAGACAACAACAGAGCCCTTAATTCACTGGGTTATTTTGAATATCAAATAAGATCATTATGGAAAGTGCTTTGGGAACCTTAATGCACTCTATAAATAGGAGTGCTCATATATAGGATGTAATGAATAGAATAATGCACATGTGGAGTCTGAAGACCTTGATACACTATAATTAAACAAGCATTCCTTAAGTGCCTTCTGTATGAAGGGAATATCGGACAGCTCAGTGGTACGGTGCATAAATGTTAGGTCTGGAGGCAGGAGGATCTGAGTTCCAATCTGTCCGCAGACATTATAACCCTCAGCAAGTCACTTGGCCCTCTTGGATTCCATTACCTCATTTGTAAAATGATCTGGAGAAATAAATGGCAAATCACTCCAGGACCTTTGCCAAGAAAATGCCCAGATGAGATCAGAAACAGAAATGACTGAACAAAAACAAATATGATGTAAGGCATCGTGTTAGAGATACAGAAAGAAAAAGTACCTGTCCCAAACAAACTCGCACTCTGCTCCTTTGAATTCTGGTTATGCTACTTATTACCTGCATGACTGGTTCTTTAACAAAATACTTTTTGTTCTCTACAAAATTATAACTAGAGGATCTCAAAAATTTCTTCCAACTCTAAGTCCTATGAAAATTGGCATATTTGTAAATGGACATGCAGGAATGAACTGAATACAACAAATAGCTTGATTCCTAGCTTACAAACAGAACAAAGTTGATATTTAAAGCCATTTTTGCCCAATTCCAAAACAATTATTCCAAAAACAATTTAGTTAATTAAAAGGATCATCCCAAATGGAATTAATTGCCAGTGAGTAAAAAACAATGAAATTAATAAAAAAAATATTGCATTCCAGATCCAATAAGACTTTTATTATAACTGCTTTCAAAATCATTTTGGTATTCATTATTTTACAAAATTAATTTCATTATTTCATGTTTTGAATCAAATTCTACTCCTCAGCCTGCCTTCCACATTCCTTCTTCACCTGTCTCCTGCCCAGTCATTACCTGGCCTGCTCATAGACCAGCAACTATAATTGGCCTCCTTTGCCAGGAAGAGAAAGAGGGGAAGAGAAGACAAGAGAATACTAAGGTAAAACTCACTCAGGAGAAGGTTAAGGGCACCAATATCATGCACTCATCAAGGACACAAATCTCAACCTTGACCCCTGCTTCCTCCTTGCCTTACATGTGATCACTCCTAAATTACTTGGGTTTTTTTCCCCTCCTTTCCATTCCCAATGATACCATTACATCTTCACTTTTTGTTACTTGGTCTTATAGTACAGTGGAAAATGATGCTGCCTTTCCTCTGATTAGTATTATTTGTGTGACTTGGAGCAAGTCACTTACTCTTAATGTCCTTATCTATAAAAATGAGGATGGATTGGACTGGATGATTTCTGAAGTCCCTTCCAGCTTTAGATCTATGATCCTATGGGTATTCCAGAAGCCTCCTCTTGGTTGGTCTCTTGGCATCCTACACACACACACACACACACACACACACACACACACACACACACACACATTTCCTAAATCAAAACTCTGAGAACATCCTACCCTTAAATAAAATACTTTTTGTCTTCCCAGTGTTTGAAGGATAAGAACTAAAATACTTGCCTCTAGAACGTAATTCTCACCTGCCTTTTCAAGTGTTACCTCCAATGACTTAAATAAGATGGTGCCTATAAAAGTACTATTATTAGTGCCACGGCCAATTATTCTAGTGAAACTGGTTCTTCAGAGGTGCTTGTTGATTTGACACTCACTGGAACCTTTGTTCCCATTCTTCCCCCTCTCAGAATGCTTTTCCTCCTGCTCTCTGCCCAAACAGATCCTAAATATCCATCAAGGAAGAGACTTCTCTTCCCTCTTCCCTCCATGAAACCAACCTTCATTTCTTTAAACACAAAACATTGATCTATACCTGTCATCTACCAAGGAACAGAGCTGGGACTCCAAGTCAGGTCTTCTGATATCAAAATCACAAACTCTTCTTACATTATCATCTTTTTGTGGAGGGCACAAGGCAAAGGATGGGGAGTTAAGACTGTTCATCATCTGAATTTGTTTAGTATAGACACAAACTGGAGATATTTGGTCACTCTTAAGGAAGTTCAACTTCTGAGAACAAGAGGTAGGGACAGTTTTCTAGTCTATAGGTCACTATTCTGATGCAGGTGTGACCTCAGGAGTACTAAATTTCCCCTTGTGATATGAAGCATCTGATAAGAAAAAAACCAAGGTGTGATTTGAAGGAGGATTTAGTAGTAGGTTAAGAACAGAGAGTTTAAGTGAAAGAGGTAATGAGTTACAACTGTGCATCCTGACCTGGAGTGAATCTTGTAAAGTATTTCCAGGGCTAGCTAATGCAGCCAAGATGGCGGTGGTGGTGGTGCCGATGTTGGAGCCCAAGGTTAAAGGGTAAGCTCTCTCAAGGCTGATCACACCGAGGCCTGAGGGGGAAAAAAAATATTGGATTCCTTCCTGGGTGGGAGTGATTATGCATGGCAGGACCAAATGTAAAAATGGAGATGTGGACATGTAAAAATGGAAATGGGGAGAAAAAGAAGACTTACCAACCAGAGGAGTGATTGTAGAAGTGAACACAGAGCTACTCTGCACAATAAAGGTCATCCCAGCTCCAACAAGAATGGCAAGGTAACCTGCCATCCAGGTAAATGGGGAGGGGAAATCTGAAAAATAGAAGTGAAGAAAGAGAAGAAAAAGGCACCATTTCTATAAGTGTTCTGATCAATGTTGCATTCTCATACAGAAACAGTTCTTTGACTAAAAGCTCATTCTAAAACTTCTACCCCAAACAGTGCCTAAGACAAAAACAGTAAGGTTTGGTGTCTCAGGAGCTCCCAGCCAAACTCCTATAAAGGACTTTTATACTCCTCTTTGCACAAAGGAGATAATGTTTGTAAAAAGCACTTAACACAGTACCCAGCACATGATAGGCATAATATAGATACTTATCCCATTCCTCATGCCCCATTGTTCCCACAGCTCCACCCAAGTCCCATTGGAATCCTAATTCACAACAACCCAGCTAAGAAAGAGGTAAGATCAGGGACTGTGAAGGGAAGCTGAGGGAAAAAAGGGTTCACTTGGCAAACGTCCCAATCTTTTCCTAGATGTTAGTTGTGTGAACTGGCAGTTAGCACTGAGCAAAAAACCATAAAGCAATAGGAATTACTGGAAGTTGTCAATCTTCCTGGTAGAGAAGTGGGGAGGGATTTAAGTGTTTATTAAGTGCCTACTATGTGCCAGTTACTGTGCTACCTACTTTGCAGTCATTATCTCATTTGATCCTCATGGCAACCCAGGGAGGTAGTAAACAGAGTAAACTGAGGCAGAAATTAAGTGCCTTGCCAAGGGCTACACAGTAAGTTTTGAGACAGGAATTGAACTCAAGTCTTCCTGCCTGAAAGTCTAGTACTTTATCTACTTTGCCATCTTGTATGATCAGCCTATACATTTTCCTCTCTAATAAATATTTCTGTCAGCCAGAGATGGCCATCAAAGCCAATGCCTTGCCATCACCTTCCTTATTCTTCTCCAACACTCCTGCTTCTGTGGTTGTATATGAAGAAGCAGGGATATGTCCCAGTTTGGGACCTTCTTCCTTAGTCAACTAATGGTGACAGTGAAATTTCCAGAACTTTTTTATCATTTATAGTGTCCTAGTAGGAATAGTACATGGAGAACACTTTTTTTTCTTTTTCTCCAGAAGATCATAGGATGTTCAACGTATGAGGTAGGAGAGACTAATTTAGGTCATCTGTTCTATCCCTCTTCATTTTACAGAGGGAGAAATGTGGTATCATAGACCTTAACTTACTTGCCCAAAGCCACATAGGCAGAGCCTATGTTTAAACCTAGGACCTCTAACTCAAAAACAAACACTCGTTTCTACTGTGCCACAAGGCTTATCTGGGTTTAGTGGCTCATCCAAGATTACACAGCTAATACCTGCCTGACCAACAAAAATGGACTTTGGCATCCAAAAGACCAAGTCAAATCCCACCTGAGATGTTAGAGCCCTGGACAAGTTGTTTAACATCTTCCAGATGTGGCTGCCTCACAGGACTGGTGTGAAGGTTCAATACATTGATGTCTGTAAGAGTTCTGTGCTAAGTGTATAACTCTAGAGAGTTTATTAGGGAACAAATATTCAGACTTATCCTATGATTTCTATGGTATAGGGATCTCTCTGGTAGGGGAACTCTGCCAGCTGGAAGATTCTCTGTATTACAGAGTCCTGAAGACTTGCCTAAACTGTCCTAAAGAGTTTTTAAAGTGTTGTTCACACAACTAGTATGTGTCAGAATTGGGATTAGAACTTGGATTTTCCTGGCTTCTAGGTCAGCTTTCTATCCACTATAATATACTATCTCTCTTCTTATTATCATTACTTAGTCCCCCAAAGGGAATAATCCCACTAAAGGCTCGGTAATGTTCTCCCTATGGGAAACATGGTAGAATATAACTTTTTCCTTCTTTTTTTCTCACTCTCTTACTATCTCACCTTGGGTTAATTTTATTCTCATTGCTTTTTCTTTTTCTTTTTTTGAAGACTTTTTATTCCAAATTTTATAAAACCAAATGAAATACACATTTCTCTTTTATTATGTTCAGCTTACTTTTCTTAATATCTATATAATAAATCCCATCCATAAGTGTCCCAGCACTTCCCCATGGAATGTCAACATGGAATCTGGAAACCCCAAACTTGTAGCCTAGTAAGATCTGATGAACCCCAAGTGTTATAACTAGCTTGTAAATTGGAGACCCCAAAGTTTGTACTTCTTCCCTTTTCCTTACAGAATCTACCCTGAAGGGAATCTCAGGCTAGCAGTCTGAAACTGAATAAGGGACCCCAAGGTAATTGACAATCCCAGTTAGGTGAGGCTAAACAGGTGCTAAGTATTCTCTTTGTCTTAGGGAGTCTTCCCCATTGGATCAGAGACTCTTTCCCAAGAAGATCCACACCTGGGCAGGGACCATCCTTTTAGTGTCCATTGTAAGTAGCCCCTTCCCTTACACCCCAAGCCTTTCCCAAGCTTGACTGTATCCGGTCTGTATAGTTTGAATACTCCCATTTCCTTGTAGCTATGGTAATGTCAATCATCTTTCCCTGTCCCTGGATCCTCCAAATGGTATATAGGTCCCCCAAATTCTTTTGTTCCTTGAAGTTGTCAATCTAGCATGGTTGGTGGTTGGGGTTCCTGGAGGTCAGGGAACAGAGCAATCAGAGCTCAATCCCCTCAGTTTCTGTGTGTGTGTAGTGCTCAGTTCTCTGTGGAGGCCATGAGGAAAGCATTGAATCCCTTTCCTTGATTAAAGACTGGTTTTTCCAGTCAACACCCACCATCTCCAAATCATAGTAGTCATCATAATGGAGACCAACATGTACACATAAATTAAGTTTTTCATGTTTTACCTTTAACTTTACTTTCCTGAGATAACATTCACAGTTTATTCATTCCAAATTAATTCTATGTTTGGGCATAATATGATCCTGGTTCTACCAATTTCATGCTTCTGGTGTAGTTCTCTCCAAGTTGTTTTTGTTTTAAATCAGCCTGCTCATTACTCCCTATGGTACCATACTATTCCATCACAATCATATGCCACAATTTGTTTAGCCATTTCCCTATTGATGGAAAGTTTTCAATTCTTTACAACCAGAAAAAGATGCTATAAATATTTTGAAGCATATGGGCTCTTTTCCTTTTTACTTGATCTCTTTGGAAGACACACCCAGCAATCTAATGGATATAAGTTTTATAATTGTAATTCCAAATTACTCTCCAAAATTATTGGATCAGTTAAAAACTTAGCCAACAGTGTATTAGTGTCTCCATTTTTCCATATTACATCAACCATTTGTCATTTTGCCCTTTTCTCATTTTAGCTAGTCTGATAGGCATGAGGTGAGGTCTCAGAGTTGTTTTTGTTTGCATTGCTGTAATTTCTCTAACTAGCAGTAATTTAAAGAATTTTCATATACCTATATATGGCTTTTGATTTCTCCATCTGAAAATTGTCTGTTCAAGTCTTTTACCCATTTTTCAATCAGGGAATGACCCTTATTCATATAACTTTGACAAAGCTCTCTGTATATTTTAAATATGATGTAAAATTTTTTCTATCAATTTTCTGTGGCTATTCATATTTTCCTAGATCTCTCCATACAGGTAAAGCAGGTCCTCCAGGGCCAGTTCTCTTTTTATTCAGTGAACAACATCAGAGCAATGAGCTTTCTCTTAGGCTTAGGAATATTCCCAATGCAAATAAAACAAATTCAAAATAAATGGAAACAATATGGATTCCAAGAACTGTTAATCAGTAGGAGAACCCGAAGTGGAAGCCAAGATCAAATAGAGTACTTGTTTCTAGACAGTTGGGTCAGACATGTACCTCAGTGAGCACAATGTGGGGAGAGCTAGTGGGTGACTTTTTTTTAAGAGCTCAGCACACAGAAAGGCCCAGGATGAAGAAATGACTACCTGTGTTGATGGTCTTCTTTATCATTGCAGTGACTGGTCCCCAGAGTTCAGATTTCAAGACCTTGATAAGTATGATCAAACTTGTGCCCAAGATGAGCATGGAGAGGGGTAGAAGAATTAATCCAATGGCTGAATCTGAGAGGTTGGTGCTCACAAATAAGTGTTTGCCTGCAGGGATCAGAGGAACCATTTATCAAGAGGACTCATGGCTCATAAGGGTGAGGCATCTAGATGGTTTTCTTGGATCTAACAATGTCTTTCCTAGAGCTCAGCTTTGTTTCCCTTTCTAAGAATCTCATTGTGACCAAATCATCTTTCTCTTCCTCCTCATCTCCAGATCTGGGTACATAGTATTGGGAAAAGCACCATGCCTTAGGTAAAATAATTCCTAATATTTTTAAAAGAAGTCATTTTTGATTCCTAAAATGTCTTGATAAATGAGTGTGGGGAGGTTCCCTGTCAGTTAAGCTCCTGTACACCCAATATAACAGTAAAGAGCACTTCATTGAAATAAAGACATTCTGAGTTTGAATCCTGATCCTGATCCTTTCTCTGTAACAGCAGGCAGATTTCTACACCTTTATGGGTGTTGGGTCTTCTGCTCTTTGAAAGGAGAGGGTTGGACTAAATGACCCCAAGGTATCCTTCCTGCTCTAACATTCTTTGATCTTTGTACCATAGATGACATTTCCCTCTTCCTAGGAATAGACTTGTCTGAGTTGGTATCACTTACTTGCACTTTAGTTTAATTGTGCAGGAATAATAATGAAGTGATTTGTACACTGAAAATGTTACATCCATAATAATAATAGTAATAGCTGATATACATATTGCATTTTAAGATTTTTAAATGCTCTACAAAGAGAATGCCTTTTAATCATTGCAATACCCCTGAAAGGTGGATGCTACTATTTTCCTCATTTCCTCATAGATGAGGAAACTGAGATGGACAGAGATTATGTGACCTGCTCTGGGTCACCCAGATAAGTCACTGGAGCTGGATTTGAGTTATATCTTCTTCATCCATTTCACTTTATGAGGACATCATTCAAACTGATGGGACCATGTTTGAACCTCAGTTCCTAAATCCCTCCCTAGTAATAAATTAGACATTTAGGTAGGTAGAAATCATTGTTTTTTGTCTCTGAAACCATTACAGAATTTTTTTCAACCCTGCACTCTATGAAGCAGAATGCATATTGCTGGAAGAGAACTGGGAGACCCTCTATTCCAATTTCTCATTTTACAAATGAGAAAAGCAACATCAGGGAGAGGTTAAGGGACAGATACTGTCACACACACAGATTTATATGCTTCTCTATCCTGCTTCTCAGGAAGGAAAGTTTGTACCCTGAGGACTAAATCTCCCTCCTCTCAGTACATTGTGATTAACCAAATTATTAGAATAGAATTGCAGGAAGTTTTGCACATTTTACTCTGGAAACATCATCGAGTTAATGAAACCCCCTAGAGTAGCCCCTATCCCAGGTCTAAAATAAATCCAGCAGGGGAGGGATCAGGCCTGGGGAGAAGAAAAGCAAATACTAATAATAGCAGCAACAGAACTCAGCTCTGTTCACATCATTGGAGCTAGGAATGGTACCCGAGTCCCAGTGAGGCGTCATGCAAGGAATGTCCTAGCCTCAGCTCTTCTGTAACTGGTTATGGGACCTTATGGATGTCACTTATCTTTTAGAAAATGCAGATAGTAATATTTCACTTCAGGAAGGCAAGTTATTCCTCCCTTTCACAAGGCTACTGTGTCAGGCAGGTGCAGCACTTGGAATGTCAGGACTATTGACAATGCCCTGCAAATGTTGGAGAGTCAGAGGAACCAAGATGGTCTAGTCCTCAGAGGCAGCTGCTTCATGACCTCAGTGTTTGTAAGAATTGCATGAGAGAGCAGATGTTTTCCTCTCTAGCATCCTATATTTCTAAGAGCTATGGGTCAATTCCTCCAAATGCCTCAGGGGCAGGACTGGACTGGTGTCATGGAGAAGACCAGACAAATTTGCTGAGGATTTACATAGTGCTTTGCTCTATCTTCTGTATCACAGGTAAAGAAGGTACCCATTTGTACCAGGCAAAAAGGAGCTGGGTTGTTCCTTAGGGAGACCTAGCCCACTTTCTCTTTCCCCAAGGATATGGCCTTCAATGCTCCTTTTCCAAGGCTGCCTTATTGGTCTGGCAATCTATTCCCAAATCAAGGACTATCTATCTTGCTATCAATTGCTACCAGAGGAGGAATAAGTACAGAAGGTGACTGAACAGTCTGGACTCTACATCTTCCCAGGTTTCATACACCTGTACCTCAGAGGTCTTGTTTACCCATGACTTCTTTGGTCCTGTCCTTGGCTCTAGCAACAATTGAGAATGGGGTTAGAAATTCAGCAGAGTTGAATTTCTAGCAGATTTCCTACTCACATTTTGCAATATTCTCTTCATAAGTTGTGTTCATGAGTGTCCAAGTCATGTTCCCTTCAGTCCAACAGAGAGTGGGAGAGGTACAATTTTCTGGTGAGGGAACGGTAACATTGCTAAAAATCTAAAAGACACCATGATGAAAAAAAAAACTTAGTAAGGATGGCAATATGTGAAGAAACAATTCATAGCCCTGAAGATGTGACCACCATTGACCACTAAATCCCCATCTTACCCTTCTTCTCTACCTCATCCTCTACATAGTCCAAAGAGAGGACTTTCAGCCTTCTTGCTATGGGGCACTTGCTGAAAGAAGAGAAAATAACCTATACAACATCTGGATCATTTCTGAAAGCCAGCTGAGCTGCACCCAGGCTGAGCTCTGTTACTTCAGAAGGGAGACCCATGCAGATAATTGCTTTATCCCTATCTTGAAGAAGTCTTATTCTGCCCCTTAGTCTGAGCTTTAATTAGAGCAGAGTGACTAGAGCTTTGGTCTAGGGCACTGTGTTTATAGGAAACCCACAGCACTTGTAGTCCTTCAACATCACAGGAGGAACCACTGTCTATGTATGACCTTGGAATCATTTTCTGAAACTTACCACATTTTCAAAAGTTTTACACCAAATCTTTATCAGGCTCTTGTTTTTTGCTTCCTGATTTCCTGCAGCAATTTCAGCTAAGACTTTTTTATCCAGCTGTGGAAAACAACAGACATGAGAAAAAGATTTGCCCTGTTCCTCAGCTATGATTTGTGAATAAAATGTTAATTACTCTCCTAAGGGTTCCAGTGTACAGAAGAGAAAGCCAGAATGTGTGTAAAGGGGAGACAGATTGGTCTCATTTCCAAAGAACTGTGCTGAATATACACAACTTTGACTTATTGATTAGGATGAGGCCAGTTAAATCCTTTTACACTGTTTAAAGTACCCAGTACACTGTCAGCTCCTTGAGGCCAATGAATGCCTCATTTTTGTCTTCTTATGCCCTAATGCCTGGACTGTGGTGGGGCTTAAAGAATGCTTCTTAGTTGATTGCTATGCAATGAGCAATGAAGCATCCTTTTAAGAAAGATCTTCTCCTCTGACCTCATTTGAAGGCAATCCCATTATGTCCACATCATGGGGGGAAAAAAGGCATCAGGCACAAAATGGTAGCACAGTTGAGTCTCTCTTTGACCAGAGTGGTAGATGGGAGTAGAAAGGAAGAAAACTACTAATGTGGCACCAGAAGCAACTCGGTGCTTGCTCCTTAGCTCCATTTTATTTGGGAATGAAATGAGGGAGTTGCATTATAAGAATATCCAACTAGCCCCACCAAATTGGGTCAGGACATTTTTAACTCCCTTTCCAAGTGAATCAAGTTCACCACAGTTGCTATTTCACCTTCTTAATGATTCAGACTCAAAATCAGTGTAAGTCTTGATGCCCACCTGGATGAAGAGTTTTGTTAAGGAATCTGTGAGGACTTTCAAGAGTTTGGGGCCATCATCTCCACCCTTGATTTTAAAGGATTTCACTATAATATTGGAGAGGTGGTAGTGGTAGCTCGTAATCTCCTCCAGAGGCAGCAACACCAGCACTGACAACCAATTAAAAAAATCATGTACAGTAGCTCCTGCAAAAGCCCTAGAAGAAGAACATCCAAAGAAAGAGAATGACAAGTCTGTTAATTCAATGCATAGCATGAAGTGGTTAGTGTGTGCAGAATAAGAAAGCATGACTTAAAGTCAACAAGACCAGGATTCTGGGCCCACCTCTAGTTTAGATCAAGAGCAAGTCACTTAACACTTCCAGTGACCCAAACCAGTCCTGCAGTTGCCAATCAGCATCAGCACTGTAGGATTTCCACAATGGAAGTTCCTACATAATAGTAAAAGCATAGATTCAGGTTCCTCTTCCCCTCCCCAAAAATGGACAGATCACATGGGTAATAAAGACCCCATAATCCACACACATCACCATAATACCACCCCCTTTTTGTGCTATTGCAGAGCTTCCTGTTTCAATGTTCTTTTGTATCTAGGAGAACACCTCTGTGAAGCAGGTAGACCACATTTTTGATGTTTTCATTTCAAAGACAGGGAACACTTACTGGAATTTGCTCAACCAATGTCACACATGGACCAGGTGGTGGAATTGACAGTGAAGCTGGAGGCCTCCTCATTTCTTACTTAATTGCTCTTCCCTCCCATGTACCATGTTGTTATCCCTAGCAGTCAGGAGGGGGAGCAGGTATACTCATCATATGAAGGGAGAATTAGATCAGAGACTTGTAAGGTAAGTAATAACACAGTGCCTGGTATGTAGTCAATACTTAATAAATGCTAATTCTTTCCATTCCATTTTTATAATTTTTAAATTATAGTCTAATGTTTAATTCAGTTTCTTGTTTCACCTAGTATTACTGTTTAACTCTTTTTTTTTCCCTCGAATTTGTGAACACATCAATTTGTTAAACACTGTATATGCCAATTGCCTAACAAATATAACCAAACCTCTCCAGCTTTGGCACTGGATTCCGCATTTGGGGGGAGACTGATTTTTATTTATTTTTTCTTTTTAAAACAAATTTTTTCTTATTAAGCTTATCCTTCTCTTTCCATACCAAAGCAAGAATCACCCAAGAAATTTATAGGTAATCTTCCATATTTCTACTTCTCTGTTCATTCATAATTATTCTTCAAATATTAAGTATGTCAGTGTTACAAATTTCTTGGTTCTATTCATTTCACTCTTCATTATTTCATGTAGGTCTTTCCAAATTTAAAAAAAAATGTAAGTTCTCATTGTTTCTTACAGTAGCTTATATCACAGTCATATTCTATAATTTGTTTAGCCATTCTCCAATTGATGGACATTCCTTTGATTTCTAGTTCTTTACCACCACAATGAGAGATGATGATGATGATGATGATGATGATGATGATGTGTGTGTGTGTGTGTGTGTGTGTGTGTATGAATGAAGTATAGGTTCTTTTTTATTTCCCTTAATATCTTTTGGAAATAGACCCAACAATAGTACTGTAAAGTCTAAGGATATACACAGTTTTGAGACTCTCTGGGCATAATGCCTGATATTGACAATTCTAACAAAAAAGTGTATCAGTGTCACCTCTTTTTCAATATCACCTCCAACATTTGTCATTTTTACCCTTTTGTTATTTTAGACAATCTGATGGGTATGAGATAACTCAAAACTCTTTTGGTTTAGACTTTCCTAATCAGTAGTCATTTAGAGCATTTTTAATATAATTTCATATATATCACAGTTTTCTGTGATGTCTTTAGGATACAGGACACACAGAAGCCATATATATGTGGGTGAGTGTGTGTGTGTGTGTGTGTGTGTATAACTCTTAAATTTATTTCTTTGTTTTAAATTCCAAATTCTCTCCTTACACCCTACTCCCCATTCATTGAGAAGGCAAGAAATATGTTAACAATTATATATATATATATATATGTGTGTGTGTATATATATATATATATATATATATGATGTCATGCAAAAGATATTTTCACATTAGCTCCATTGTAGGAAAAAGCAACAGATAAAAAAGAAATGAGAAAAAAAAGAAAGAAAAATATGCTTTGATTTGCTGTCAGAATACAATAATTCTCTCTCTGAAGGTGGATAGAATTTTTTTATCTTGAGCCTTTTAGAACTGTCATGGATCACTGTTTTGGTCAGAGTAGCTAAATCTTTCACAATTAATTATCACGACAACGTTGCTGCAACTGTGTACAGAATTGTCCTAGTTATACTCACCCTTCACTTTGCATTAATTCTTACAAGTCTTCCCAGGTTTCTTTGTTTTTTTCAGACCATCCCTTCTTCATTTCTCAGACCACAATAGTATTCCGTCGTAATCATATCCCACAAGTTGCTCAGCCACTCCCCAACTAATTAGTTTTCCCTGTTTACAATTCATTGCCACTACAAAAAAATTACCATAAATATTTTTGTATATATAGGTCTTTTTTCTTTTTCTGTGCTGACTTTAGGATACAGGACACACAGAAGTTTTATTGCTGGGTCAAAGAGTATGTACAGTTTTTAGAGTCCTTTGGACAAGTTTTTCTCTCGAATGGTTAGGCCAGTTCACCACTTCACCAACAGTGCAGTATTATCCATCCCACCTTTTCCATATTCCTGAAGCATTTGCCATTTTCCTTTTCTGAGCTACTCTCATGAGTATCAAGTGGTATTCCAAAATTGTTTTAATTTGCATTTTTAGTAGTAATTTAGAGCATCTTTTCATGTGATTATTGGTCATTTTGATTTCTTCTTCTGAAATCTTCCTCTTCATATGTTATGACAGTTATCAATTGGGAAATGGTTCTTATTCTAAAAAGTTTGGCTCAGTTCCATTTAAATTGGAGAAATGAGGCCTTTATCAGAAAAAAAAATTGTCAAATTTTTTCCCCATTCCCTGATTTCCTTCTAATTTTATCTTACTTGCTTTTGTTTGTACAAAAGAAATCTTTTAAAAATTAAATATGATTATAATTATACATTTCATCTCCTATTACCCTGTGTTATCTCATGGTTATGAAGTCTTCCCTTATCAGTAGATTTGATAGCTAATTTTTATAAGCTCCCCTAATTTGTTTATGATATCATTTTTGTCTAAATCATGTACACAATTTGAGCTTATTTTATTAGATGGTGTGAATTATTGGTCTACGCTTGGTTTCTGCTGAACTGCTTTCCAATTTTCCCAGAAATCTTATTAAATAGTGAGTTTTTGCCTAAATAGCTGAGATCTTTGGGTTTATCAAACGCTAGGTAATTCTGGTAATTTACTAATGTATATTGTGAACTTAATACATTCCACGTATCAACAATTCTATTTCTTACCCAATATTAGATTGTTGTGATGATTGCCATTTTTTTTATAATTTGATATATGCTAGTGTTGGGCTACATTGCTTTTTGCTTTTTTTTTTCCTTTCATGATTCCCATGATATTCTTAACTTTTTCTTCTTCCAGATGAACCTTGTTATTTTTTTCCAACTGTATAAAATAATTCTTTGGTGGTTTGTTTGGTATGGCTTTAAATAAGCAAACTAATTTAGGTAGTATTGTCCTTTTTATTATAGTGTTTCAACCTGCCCATGAGCAATTAGTATTTCTCCAACTTTTTATATCTGTCTTTATTTGTGCAAAGTGTACTTTGTCATTGTATTCATTTACTTTCTGGGTCTATCTTGGCAGGTAGACTTCCAAATATTTTAAACTGTTTATAGGTATTTTAAATGTAACTTCTCTATCTCTTTATGCTGGGTTTTGATGGAAATATATAGAAATGCTGAATATGTGGGTTTATTTTGTATCCTACAACTTTGCTAAAGTCATTTATTGTTTTGACTAATTTCACAGTTGATTCTCTAGAATTCTCTAAGTATACCATCAAATCATCTGCAAAAAGACATAATTTTATTTCCTCTTTACATATGCTTATTTTGTCCATTGCTTTTTCTTGTCTTGTTGCCATTGCTAGCATTTCTAGTATATTATTAACTAATGATGGTGATAATGGACATTCTTGCTTCACCCCTGATCTTTCTGGAAAGGCTTCTAGTTTAACCCCATGACAGATAATGCTTGTTCTTGGTTTCAGATAGTTAAAATATATCATCTTAAGAAAAGTTCCATTTGCTTTCCTGTCTTGATGCTTTTGGAGAAGAATTGTTAAATTTCCTGCCTCTGATCTCAGCATATTGAAGTCACAATCTTCTAAGAACCTGAGTAGCTGTGAAAGCATTTCATCAGAGGCTTGAGTTTCAAGACAGGAGGCCTAAGTCTAAGGAGCCATTTTGAGCAATGGGCCAGTTTACAGACTACATAGTAATGAGGGACCCAAATATCAAATATTATAGAGTTTTGATTTTGTTACATCTGCCACCATGGAAGAGGCAGATGCAGCCATGAATGCAAGACCTCACAAAGTTGATGGCCAAGTTGTTGAACCAAAAAGACCTGTTTCCAAGGAGGGCTCTCAAAGGTCAGCTACCCACTTAACTATGAAAAAGATTTTCCTGGGTGACATTAAGGAAGGCACAAAAGGGCATCACTTAAGAGACTATTTTGAATAGCGTGGAAAAAAATAAAGAGATTTAAATCATGACTGACTGAGACAGTGACAAAAAGGGAAATTTTGTTTTCATTACTTTTGACGACCATAATTCTGTGAATAAGATACTGTGAATGGTCACAAATGTGAAGTAAAGAAAGTCTTTTCAAAGAAAGAAATGGCCAGTCCTTCATCTAGTCAAAGAGGATGACGTACTTTGGGATTTGTTGGTGGTATAAATGGTTTTGGTAGATTAAAAAAAAAAAACTTTGGCTCTGATGGGAACTTCAATGGTGGTGTTGGTTTTAGTGACAGTCATGGTGGTGGAGGAAATGGTGGACATGGAGATGTCTACAATGCATTTGAAAATGATGGTAGTTATGGTGAAGGAGGCTCTTGTTACTCTGGAGGAAACAGAGGTTTTGGATGTGGTGGACAAAGTTACAGAAACTAAGGCAGTGGCTATGGTGGGAGTGTCAGCTATGACAGCTATAAAAACACAGAAGGTGGAGGCAGCTTTGGGGTGATCGTAGAAGTGACTTTGGAGATGGTAGAAGCTACAATGATTTTGGCAACTACAACAATTAGTCTCCAAACTTAGATTTTATGAAGGGTGAAAACTATGGAAGCAGCTTATAAAGGAGATCACTATTATACCACATAATTGAGGTGTTTGTAGTAGTTCCAGTAGTAGCAGTAGTGGAAGGTTTTAATTACTATTAGGAAGCAAAGTTTAGTAGGAGAAGAGGGTCAAAGAAAGAAGTGACAAGGAAGTTACAGATTACAACAGATTTGGGAACTGAGACAAGCGCAGTGTAGTAGGACCTAGCTACTACAAGAAGATAGAACTGTTTTAGATAATTTTTTGTGTGTCTGAGCAAGACAAAGAAACAAACAAACAAACAAAAAACAGCAGGGTTGAATTTGTGACTAATTGTGTAACAAATAATTTTAGTTTCTGTTTTATGGAGAGTGTAAAGCATTCTCACAAAGAGTTTACATGAAGATTTTTTTTTTTTGCACATGCCCTTAATTGCTAAATATAATAGTCTGATAATGATGCTGGAAGGAAGCTCAATTTATTCAATTTTCAAAAGGAATGGATGTATTTTGTCATGAGTTTTTTATATATCTATTGATCTAATACTATGATGTTTGTGTTTATTGTTATTGATATGGTCCATTTTGCTTTTTTATTAGTTTTCCTAATATTGAATCAACACTGCAGTCCTGGTAGAAGTTCTACCTGGACATACTGTATGACCTTTCTGATATATTGCCATAGTCTCCTTGATAGTATTTTATTTAAATTTTTTGCATTAATATTCATTAGAAAAATTGTTCTTTAGGTTTTTTCTGTTTTTTTTCCTTTCCCTGGTTTAAGAATCAAAATAATATCTATAGTCATCCCCCAATCAATATATGGACAAAAGATCTGAACAGACAGTTTTCAGATCAAGAAATCAAAGCATTTATAGGTACATGGAAAAATGCTCTAAATCATTACCAATTAGAGAAATGTAAGCCAAAATAATTCTGAGGTATAATCTCACACCCATCAGTTTGACTGAAATAACAAAAGGGCAAAATAATAAACATTACAGGGGATATCAAAAAGTTGGGACACTAATACACTACTGGTGGAATTGTGAGCTATTGTGGAGAGCAATTTGGAATTATGCCCACAGGGCTATAAAATTGCATATGTCCTTTTGTCCAGCAAAAAAAAAAAAAATTTCCCAAGGAAATCAGGGGAAAAGAAAAAAGAATCTATATGTTCCAAAAATATTTATAGCAGCTCTCTTTGTGCTGGCAAAGAACTAGAAATCAAAGGGACATGCACCAATTGGAGAATAACTAAACAAATTATGGCATATGATTGTGATAGAAACTACTGTGACCTAGCAGTTAGCATATTTTTTAACTTGGAAAAAACTACATGAAATAATGAAGAATGAAATGAATAGAATCAAGAAAATATTATATAGTGACAGATTTAATATTTGAAGAATAATTGTCAATGTATTTCTCCAGAGAATAAATAGAGAAGTGGAAACACAAAAGACAATTTATATATATTTATGTTTCTAGATGATGCCTCCTATTGTGTGGGGAAGGAAGAGAGGAGCTGAGATACTTGGAAATAAATTCTACTAATTTAAAAATCCAATATATGTGTCATAGGAGGAATTAGCTAGGACTCCTTTAATTATTTTTTCAAATTATATAGAATTGGAATTAATTGTTCTTTAAATGTTTGGTAGAATTCACATGTAACCCCATCTGGCCCTCAGGTTTGTTTGGTTTTGTTTTTTTTTCTGAAGAAGCTTATTTCTAGGTTAGCCAATTTACTTTTCTAAGATAAGATTATTTAAGTATTATATTTCCTCTGTTAATATGAGTAATTTATATTTTTATAAATAATCATTCATTCCATTCATATTGTCAGTTTTATTAGCATATAATTGGGCAAAATTTCTCCTAATCATTGTTTTAATTTTAAAGTTAATTTTTTATTGAACTCTTCTCTTTTTTATATCAGCACTATATCCCGTGTCTCCCTTTCCGGCCCCTCCTTATGAGCCATCCCATAAGACAAATAGTTGAGTGTTTTTTAGAGAGGAAAAAAATAAACATAACCAATCAATTTTTTGAGAAAGTCTAAAAACATGTGCAATGTGTAAAACCTGTGGAACCTTCTATCTTTACCAAAAGGTAGGAAGGAGTGTCTTCTCATCTCTCTTCATTTGAGTCCTACTTGACCTTTATAATTTTGGAGCATATGGATGTTTTTTTTTTCCTAATTATGGCTTCCTTGGGATATATGACTAGTAATAGAGTCTCTAGTTCAAAGGGTATGTACATTTAAGTCCATTTATTTTCATAATTCTAAATAGTCCTGTAAAATAATTAAACAATTTCATTGCTCTATCAACAGATAGTTCAGACTTCAGCAGTTCTTTCTTTGGAGGTGGATAGCATTTTTCATCAAGGGTCTTTTAGAATGATCTTGGATTATTGTATAGATCAGAGTGACTGAATCTTTCACTCCATCATTCTAACAGTGTGATTGCTACATATAATAACCTATAATTCTGCTCACTTCACTCTGCATCAATCCATATAGATCTCAGGTTTCTCTGAAATTATCCTGTTTTTCATTTCTTATAGTATACTAGTATTCCATCAGTATCATATACCATAGCCATTCCCCAACTGATGGGTATTCCCTTAATTTCCAATTCTCTGCAAAAGTGAAAGTAGCCCTCTAAATAGTTTTGTACATATAGATCCTTTTCCTTTTATTTTATTTTAATCTCTTTGGCATACAGACTTTGTAGTGGTATTGTTGTGGTATGGTAGGTTAAAGAGCATAAACAGTTTTTATAATCCTTTGAACAGAGTTCCAAAGTGTTCTGCAGACTGGATGAACCCACTGAAAACTACTAAAAGTGTACTATTATACCCTGCTTTTCCATATCCCTCTAGCATTTGCCATTTTCCTTTTCTATCATGTGAGTCACTCTCATGGATATGAGGTGCTTTAGAGTTGCTTTAATTTGAATTTCTCTAATCAATAGTACTTTAGAGCATTTTTATATCACTATTGATTACTTTGATTTCTTCTGAAATTTGAGGATTGACTCTTATTTTAATAAAATTGGCTCAGTTCCTTATATATTTGAGAGATGAATTCTTTATCAGATAACATTGCTATTAATACTTTCCCCCAATTTCCTGCTTTTCTTTTAATTTTGTCCGCATTCATTTTCTTGCTGCAAAAATATTTTAATTTCACATATCCAAAATTATCCATTATATATCCACTTTTTTGGTCATAAATTTTTTCTCTTTTCCATAGATCTGACAGATAAATTTTTCTATGCTTCCCTAATTTGCTTATAACTCTTTATGTTGAGTAGATACCTATTCTAACCTTCTCTTGTATATAATTGAAAATCTGTTACCCTAAAAAAAAACCCTACATTTCCTGGGAGCCCACTAACTTCCTGTCATTCCGTATTTCCTAGAGATAGGGAATAAATTGAGTGGGTGGTCCTACTTTTATTGAGTTCTAATTTTTTACACTTGGTAGAACATGAGAGAGGTTGGTCATTTTACCAATTTTCAAAATTGTTTATGTATCTTGAGTACCAAACCCATGGGAGAGAAATTTGATGCAAAGATTTTTTTTCTCATTCAACCACTTGCCTTCTTTTCCAGTGTGCATTTATGTTGTCTGTAAAGGAGTTTTTCAGCTTCAAATAATTAAAATTTTCTATTTTATCTTTTGTAATTGCCTCTATTTCTTGTTTGGTTAAAAATATGCGTCTTAGGGACTTCCGGTCAAGATGGCAGCTTAGAAAAAGCTAAAGTTCAGAGCTCCAGAAACCCTTCCTTACCGATCTCAAACTGAATGCTCCTAGGGCACCTAAACTCAAAACACACAACAGAATAGACCCCGGGAACACTCCTCCTGGACCTGGATCAAAAGGTATGGCCCCCCAGAAGTCAGAACCCTAGATCACTCGGATCTAAGGGGTAGGCAAAAGGAATGTCCCAGGACCCATTCCCCCCCAACCCAGAGCATTGAATCTGAGGCAGCAGCAGGAACCTCAGGGCAGGCAAAAGGTCCTCAGGAGCTGGCTATTCTGAAGGCCGCATCCTGGAAACAACCTGAGCCAGTCGTGGGGGCACCCAGACAGCAGGGAAACAGAGAGAGACAGGAGGAGCCTGTAGCCCCCTGGCCAGATCCTTCCATCTGAGTCTCACCAAAGGTCCCTGCCTCAGGGTATACTCAGTCTGAGGTTAATCCTATCAGCAGCCCTCAGGGCTCCTGGAAGCCACGGGTCCTCCCCCTCAGAGTGCAGGCTCCTCTGGCCAGCAAAGGCATCGAAATACATCTGAGAGTGTCAAGCCAGGCGCAGAGCATAGAAGTAAGGCAACAGAGAAGCATTGGAGGGAACTGAGGAGGGTAGTAACACCTAAACACCAAAACACCAGCAATTCCAGGCTTCCTGGGGAAGACAGACAATTTGCCTAGGGCTAAAGCCACTGAACACCAGTCAGATAACAGAAGAGCCAGCCCCCCTCACTCAGATAGAGATGGCAAACAGCACAGAAGCAAAAAAGCCTCAAAACAACATGAAAAACAAGAAGGGGGCAACTTTGGACACATTCTATGGAGCAAAAATACAAAATACAGAGGAGATAGAAGAGGAAACACAAGCAAATGCACCGAAACCTTCCAAAGGAAATGGAAACGCTCCACAAACTTTTGAAGAATTTGAATTGAAAATGATCAAAAAGATGGAAGCCTTCTGGCAGGAAAAGTGGGAATTAATGCAAAAGAATTTCACACAACTACAAAACCTGTTTGACCAAACTGAAAAGGAAAACCAGGCTTTAAAGGTCAGAATTAGGACACTGGAAGACAACGAGCAAGTAAAAGAGCAAGAATCAATAAAGCAAAGCCAAAAGATCAAGAAATTAGAAGAGAACATAAAATATCTCACTGACAAGGAGACAGACTTGGAAAATAGAGGAAGAAGAGATAATTTAAGAATAATTGGACTACCAGAAAATCCAGAAATAAACAGCAAACTCAACATCGTAATACAAGATATAATCAAAGAAAATTGCCCAGAGATTCTAGAACAAGGGGGCAATACAGCCACTGAAAGAGCTCACAGAACACCCTCTACACTAAATTCCCAAAGGACAACTACCAGGAATGTAATTGCCAAATTCCAAAGCTTTCAAGCAAAAGAAAAAAATACTACAAGAAGCCAGAAAAAGACCATTTAGATATAAAGGAATGCCAATCAGGGTCATACAAGACCTTGAAAGTTCCACTCTGAATGACCGTAAGGCATGGAACATGATTTTCAGAAAGGCAAGAGAGCTGGGTCTTCAACCAAGAATCAGCTATCCAGCAAAACTGACTATATACTTCCAAGGGAAAGTATGGGCATTCAATAAAATAGAAGATTTCCAACTTTTTGCAAAGAAAAGACCAGAGCTCTGTGGAAAGTTTGATATTGAAAAACAAAGAGAATGGAATACCTGAAAAGGTAAATATGATGGAAAGGGAAAAGGAGAAAATTGCTATCTTTTCATTTATTCAAACTCTCTTCTATAAGAATTACATTTATATCAATCTATATATATTAATATGTAGAAAATGTAATGTGTACATAGGGGGAAAAGAAAAATCAAATAGAATAATCTTTCTCACACAAAGATTCACACGGGAAGGGGAGGTGAAGAAAACTCCTATAAGAAGGAGAAGAAGAGAGTTTTTACTTAAACCTTACTCTCAGGGAAATCAACTCTGAGAGGGAAAAACATCCAGATCCATTGGGATCTTGAATTCTATCTTACCCAACAAAGGTAGGGAGAAGGGAAAACCAAGGGGAGGAGGGAGGAAAGGGAAAACAAAAGGGAGGGAAGAAGAGGGGTCAGGGGGAGGGAACAAAAAGGGAGGGACTAGAAAGGGAAACATATCAAGGGAGGGGACAAGGGGGACTGATTTAAAGTAAATCACTGGATTAAATCAAAATGCCAGAGAATTCACAAGTGACAGTCATAACTTTGAATGTGAATGGGATGAACTCACCCATAAAACATAGACGAATCACAGAATGGGTTAGAATCCAAAACCGTACCATATGATGTCTTCAGGAAACACACATGAGGTGGGTAGACACCCACAAGGTCAGAATTAAAGGATGGAATAAGACCTTCTGGGCCTCAGCTGATAGAAAGAAGTCAGGAGTTGCAATCATGATATCTTATAAAGCCAAAGAAAAAATAGACCAGATTAAAAGGGATAGGGAAGGTAATTATATTTTGTTAAAAGAGACTTTAGATAATGAGGAAATATCACTAATCAACATGTAGGCACCAAATGGTATAGCACCCAAATTTCTAATGGAAAAACTAGGAGAATTGAAGGAAGAAATAGATAGTAAAACTATACTAATGGGAGATCTGAACCAACCGCTATCAAATTTAGATAAATCAAATCAAAAAATAAATAAGAAAGAAGTAAAAGAAGTGAATGGAATCTTAGAAAAAATAGAGTTAATAGACATATGGAGAAAAATAAATAGGGACAAAGAGGAATACACCTTCTTCTCAGCACCACATGGCACATTCACAAAGATTGACCATACACTAAGTCACAGAAACATGGCATACAAATGCAGAAAAGCAGAAATAATAAATGCAGCCTTTTCAGATCACAAGGCAATAAAAATAATGATCAGTGACGATATGTGGAAAACCAAATCAAAAATTAATTGGAAATTAAACAATATGATACTCCAAAATCGTTTAGTTAGAGAAGAAATCACAGAAACAATTAATAATTTCATCAAGGAAAATGACAATGGTGAGACATCCATTCAAACCTTTTGGGATCCAGCCAAAGCAATAATCAGAGGTAAATTCATATCCCTGAGTGCATATATTAACAAACTAGGGAGAGCAGAAATCAATCAATTGGAAATGCAAATAAAAAAACTCCATGGAACTTCCAAAAAATTTCTTTACTGATTTAGAAAAAAACATAACAAAGTTCATTTGGAATAACAAAGGATCAAGGATATCTAGGGAAATAATGAAAAAAAAATACAAAGGAAGGGGGCCTTGCAGTCCCAGATCTCAAACTCTATTACAAAGCAGCAGTCATCAAAACAATTTGGTACTGGCTAAGAGACAGAAAGGAGGATCAGTGGAATAGACTTGGTGCAAGTGACCTCAGCAAGACAATATATGATAAACCCAAAGATCCCAGCTTTTGGGTCAAAAATCCACTATTCGATAAAAACTGCTGGGAAAACTGGAAGACAGTGTGGGAGAGATTAGGATTAGATCAACACCTCACACCCTACACCAAGATAAATTCAAAATGGGTGACTGACATGAACATAAAGAAGGAAACTATAAGTAAATTAGGTAAACACAGAATACTATACATGTCAGACCTTTGGGAAGGGAAAGACTTTAAAACCAAGCAAGACATAGAAAGAGTCACAAAATGTAAAATAAATAATTTCGACTACATCAAATTAAAAAGCTTTTGTACAAACAAAACCAATATAACTAAAATCAGAAGGAAAGCAACAAATTGGGAAGCAATCTTCATAAAAACCTCTGACAAAGGTTTAATTACTCAGATTTACAAAGAGCTAAATCAATTGTACAAAAAATCAAGCCATTCTCCAATTGATAAATGGGCAAGGGACATCAACAGGCAGTTCTCAGCCAAAGAAATCAAAACTATTAATAAGCACATGAAAAAGTGCTCTACATCTCTTATAATACGAGAGATGCAAATCAAAACAACTCTGAGGTATCACCTCACACCTAGCAGATTGGCTAACATGACAGCTATGGAAAGTAATGAATGCTGGAGGGGATGTGGCAAAGTAGGGACACTAATTCATTGCTGGTGGAGTTGTGAACTGATCCAACCATTCTGGAGGGCAATTTGGAACTATGCCCAAAGGGCGATAAAAGACTCTGCCCTTTGATCCAGACATAGCACTGATGGGTTTGTACCCCAAAGAGTTAATAAGGAAAAAGACTTGTACAAGAATATTCATAGCTGCGCTCTTTGTGGTGGCCAAAAATTGGAAAATGAGGGGATGCCCTTCAATTGGGGAATGGCTGAACAAATTGTGGTATATGTTGGTGATGGAATACTATTGTGCTAAAAGGAATAATAAAGTGGAGGAATTCCATGGAGACTGGAACAACCTCCAGGAAGTGATGCAGAGCGAAAGGAGCAGAACCAGGAAAACATTGTACACAGAGACTGATACATTGTGGTACAATCGAAGGTAATGGACTCCTCCACTAGGGACAATGCAATATCCCTGAACAATCTGCAGGGATCCAAAAAACACTATCCACAAGCAGAGGATAAACTGTGGGAGTAAAAACCGATGAAAAGCAACTGCTTGACTACAGGGGCTGAGAGGAAATGACTGAGGAGAGACTCTAAATGAACACTCTAGTGCAAATACCAACAACATGGAAATGGGTTCGAACCAAGAACATATGTGAAACCCAGTGGAATTGTGCGCCGGCTATGGGAGAAGTGGTGGGAGGGGTGCGGGGGGAGGAAAAGATAATGATCATTGTTTCCAATGAATAATGTTTGTAAATAACCAAATAAAATAATGTTTAAAAAGTCAAAAAAAAATATGCCTCTTGGAGCAGTCATGTAGCACAATAGGTAGAGCTACCAGAACTCCAAATTTTCATAGTCTGGTTAGCTCTGATCCTTATTGGAGCTAGTAAAACTTGAAGACCATCAATTTAGGGGGAGGGGAAATGTGGGTGATATTCCCTTCACAAGGAAGACAAACATTCCCTTAGTCTGTTATTCAGCATAGCCATTCTTCTCCAACATGACTTGTTACCTATTTCTAGAACATTTCCCTAAAATATGTGTTTTTCTTTTTATGAGCCTAAAAGAACAAAATGTAAAAGGGAATATATCATACCAAAAATGAAATCACTGCCAACTTATAATTATCTCTATTTTTTGTAAGAATTTTTGTCACAAAAAAGTAAATAACTGAGTTATTTAAACTGCTCAGTGAATATGCCTATCTCACAAATCTGCATTGTAAATTACAATATACAAGTCTATAGAAAAAAACATGGAGGTATTTCTGGAAATGAGTGAAAACTGTCAACTTTGTTTATCAGAAGTAGTTATTGTAGTTATAGGGAAAACAATGACTTGTAAATAAGTGAAACAAAACTTCCTACCTTCCAAATTCATCCCTGTCTCCAGCCTGTATGAGGGTCACAATTGTACTGGTAACTGAAGTCCCAATATTGGCTCCCATGATCATGGGAATTGCTTTCTCTACTGTCAACACTGTCAAAGGAAAAAGGTAAATAAAGTAGAAAAGTGGTAGAAATTCACTGGAAGAAGACTTAAACTCTCTTCTTTCTAAGATTAAGTGCCCAGAATTATAACTAGATTAAGGGAACTGGGGGTTTTGCCAAAGCCAGAAAACTAGAGATCACTGGCAGCAATGTTGAAGAATATGGACAATGTTGGCTATAGTAACACCCCAATCCCATGCTTACCTCTTTACCCTTTATTGACTTATTAACCTCTGTCTTCCATGGAAGTGCTTCATCCTCCTCTCTCCTCCACAGCCACACTATAGGGAAACTTACCTCCTGACTCCACATGTGTCCCCTGCACTAAATGCCAAACTGACATATATCAACCAAAAAAGGGGTGTAGAACCCAGTCCTGGGATCTGGAGAGATCTATTTCTATTCAAGCTCATTTTAAAAACAAAACACTAATACAAAAGAATCTGGTCTGAATTATATTTAATAGAAAAAGAAATCCACTCAAACTGTAGCTACATCAAAGACACTTATTCAGACTCAGATGGGTTAAATATTAGAGAGGGAAAATGGAAAGAAGTACTTACTCCACTCTTCCAAAGAAGATCATCCAAAGCAATAAGCATTGAAAATTTCACCCAAGAATAAGCAACCCAACTCTGTCAGCTAGAGCTTAATTTTCTGACTCTACCACAAGAATAGGGAGAATAGATAACATCAAAGGAAGAGATTCAGCCTGACAGAAGGATGAAAAAACAAGAAGATCAAGCTTAAAGGCCAGGGCACATTGCAAATAATTACATGATTATAAAATTTGAATGAAACTCTTTGAATGGATACAGGCTTGCCTAATTAACATGGCTCTGTGTATGTGTGTTTGTTTATTTGTCAGGACTGACTCACCTGAAGAGGATACAATGCTGATAATGATGGATATGGATATGTTAGAACTTTGCACCAAAACAGTCACCAGCACACCCACCATCAAACTGGCCAAGGGATTGTAAAATATTGAACCATCAAAGAAAAGTTCACCAGCCACTTTTCCTAAAAAGGTAAAAACATTTTAAAAAAGATATATGGTAGTTGTTTGAGACTGCTAGACTATACATCAAAGTCTGGGGGCCACTGTGTAAATGAGGATTTAGTGAGGACAGTCAACTGGCTAACAAGGCAGTCACCATGGTGGAGAGTAGTGAGGGTTGAATTTGGCTTTAGGAAGCCATGAGTTGAGACCCTACCTCTATTTCCCTCTATTAGCATAGGTTAGACACTTTGCTTTTCTGCACAAATCTTGAAGTACAACAAAATAACAGCTATTACCATCTTTTGCCCAGAATGTCATTTTCTCTTACTCCAGTTTAGCATCTCTCTTGTTTTATAACTAATCCACCTGCTGTTTCCCTCATATATGGCTTACTCGTTCCTGTCCCTTGGAAGAATTACTCTGACATCTAAGGCTTCTTCTCTCTCTTTCACCCTCCTCCCCAAAGATTCTCTCAGTTGGAGGGCAGGGGCACTCTCTGTCTCTTACTCAGCATCTCTGTTGTCTGAGTGGCCCTAGGACAGCTGTATGATGCAAGTGTATAGAAAATTGGACCTTGATTCAAGAAGTCATCAGTTTAACTCTAGCCTCAGAGATACTTATTTACTATATGACCCTTGACAAGTAACTTAACTATTTTCAGTCTCAGTTTCCTGTATTGTAAAATGAACCTACCTCACATGGCTTTTGTATGAAATGAGAATATTTAATTGATGAGCACAGTGCCTAATACAAATTATATATATATATATGTGTGTGTGTGTGTGTGTGTGTGAGTGTGTGTGTGAGTGTGTGTGTGTGTGTGTGTGTGTGTGTGTGTAAAGAGAGAGAGAGAGAGTGAAATGAAGACCTTAAATGTTTTTCATCTGCTTGTGTTAGCTAAGCAAAATTGCAAAGTTCCTTCCTGAAGATAAAAATGAATCTTCCATTTCCATCGTATGACTCAATCCCTGCTCCAGAGCTTGGTAATAATAATACAACCCATTATTAGTATGTTGAGTATAAACATGAAGGCCAGGCTTCATACAAAGGAAATAGAGTGACAGATGAAGTCAATTATCCCAATAGTTGGAATAAAAAACAAATGACCATATGACCATGACACTAATTAAAGTCAACAAGACAGAAAAGATACTAGACCAGGCTGGATATTAAACACACACACATACACACACACACACGCACACACACACACATACAGAGTGACCTGCCCCAAAATCTCTACCTACAAAAACAGATTGTTTTAAGATACTATTGGAAGAATTTATGGAGAGACTATAAAGAAGAGTGGGATAGGGAAGGCCCAAAAGGCAGATCTGTGTGGATAAAATTATTCCAATTATCATCTTCATTTAAAAAATTTTTTATAAAATTCATTTATTTAAAATATTTTATCATGGTTACATTATTCATGCATTTTCTCTCCTTTCTTCCCTCCCCACTCCCAGAGCTGACAAGCAATTCCACTAGGTTGCCCATATATCATTTTAAAAAACCTTTTTCCATATTATTCATACTTGAAATAGAGTGATCTCTCAAAGCTAAAACCCATAATATTCCCATTGAACCACATGATCAATCATACTTTTTCTTCTGTGCTTCTGCTCCCACAGTTCTTTCTCTGGGTATGGATAGTGTTTTTCTCATAAGTTCCTCTGGATTGCCTGGGTCATTGCATTGCGGTTACATCCAATTGTGCCATAGTGTATCAGTCTGTGTACACAATGTTCTCCTGGTTCTGCTCCTTTCTCTCTGCATCATTTCCTGGAGGTCATTCCAATTCACATGGAATTCCTCCAGTTTATCATTCCTTTCAGCAAAATAGTGTTCCATCACCATCAAAAAAAACCACAATTTTTTCAACCATTCCCCAATAGATGGACTCTCGCTCATTTTCCAATTTTTTGCCACCACAAAAAGTGCAGCTATGAATATTTTTATACAAGTCTTTTTCCTTATTATCTCTTTGGGGTATAAACCTAGTAGTGATCTTGCTGGATCAAAGGGCAAGCATTCTTTTAAAGCCCCTTGGGCATAGTTCCAAATTGCCTTCCAGAACAGTTAGATCAATTCACAATTCTACCATCAATGTATTACTGTCCTAATTTTGCTACGTCACCTCCAAATTTTATTATTTTCCTTTGTAATGGTTAAATTTAATGTTGGATACTGTTTATTTACCAAAATAGAGGGGAAACAATAAAGTAGAGAAATGTGGAAAAGGTGAGAGAAAATACCTATACTAGTCTTCAACCAGGAGGACTGGTAGTAAGTAATCACGTGGCCTCCTCCAAGATTGAAGCTAGTCTCATAGGAAACTAAGAAGGGAGTCAGCCTTTTCACTCACCCAACCAAGTAGTCCAAGAGTAAGTGTCTAAGTTGAAGTCAGGATCCATGCTGCAGTCTCCAATAACATTCCTCGTAGACTATCTCCAGGAGACACTCTTGACAAGATTCAACTTCACCAGACTTCTAGCCTAAGGATTTTTGTGACTTTTGTGGTGGTTTCCTATCCCCTACCCTCTTCACAGGGACCAATCACAGTTTCCAAAATTCTTATATCTCTCATCCTCTCCTCCTAGGATTCACACCTTTGGAACCACACATTTCTGAGTGTGTGAACTCTTAAAAGAATTCACAAGTCTCTGGCTGTTAGAAAAAAAGTCTCTGGAGTTAGAAAAAAAAAAAAGGGTAGAGCTCTCCCAGTATCTTTCTGGCTTCTCACCTAGCACCAGGTAGGGAGTGAATTCACTAAGTGGTTTGTGAGCTCCTCCACCTAATTCCTGTCATATTGGCCAATCTGCTAGATGTGAGGTGATACATCAGAGTCATTTTGGTTTGCACTTCTGTAATCAGGAGGATTTAGAACATGTTTTCATGTGCTTATTGATAGTTTTGATTTCTTCATGCAAAAACTGCCTATTCATGTCCTTTGACCATTGTCAATTGGGGAATGGCATGTTTTTTTTTTATTATTATTTGAATTAATTCCTTATATATTGGGGAAATTAGGCCTTTGTCAGAGAGTTTCATTATAAAAACTTTTCCCCCACTTTGTTGCTTTCATTCTAATTTTCATTGCATTGGATTTGTTTGTACAAAATCTTTTTATTATAATTAAAATCATTCATTTTACATTTTGTAATGTTCTATATCTCTTGCTTAATCTTATTTCCTTTCTTTCCCAAAGGTCTGACAGATATACTATTCTATGTTCACCTAATTTATTTATGATTTCACTTTTTATATTGAATTCATTTACCCATTTTGAATTTATCTTGGTATAGGGCATGAGATGTTGATCTAAACCTAATTCTTCCCATACTGTTTTCCAATTTTCCCAGCACTTTTTGTCAAATAGGGAGTTCTTACCTCAAAAGCTGGGATCTTTGGGTTTATAGAACACTAAACTTGCTTTGGTCATTAATACCTAGTCTTTTCCACTGATCTACCCTTCTGTCTCTTAGCCAGGACCATACTGTTTTGATGACCACTGTTTTATAGTACAGCTTAAGGTCTGGTACTGCTAGGCCACCATCCTTCATATTTTTTTCAGTCATTCCCTTTATATTCTTGACCTCTTTTTCTTCAAGATGAGAGTTGTTACAGCTTTTTTCTAATTCTAAAAATAAGTTTGATAGTTTGATAGATATGGCACTGAATAACAAAATTATTTTGAGTAATTTGAGTAAAGAAAATACTTGAGTATTGTGTTAGCTTATCCTACCCATGAGCAATTAATGTTTTTCCAATTATTTAGATTTGGTTTTAATTGTGTGTAAAGTGTTTTGTAGCTGTTTTCATATAATTCCTGTGTTTGTGTTGGAAAATAGCTTTGCAAATATTTTATATTGTCTAGAGTGGTTTTAAATGGAGCCTCTATTTCTAACTCTTGATTCTGAGTTTTGTTGGAAATGTATAAAAAT
Source organism: Monodelphis domestica (assembly GCF_027887165.1). Classification (NCBI taxonomy): domain Eukaryota; kingdom Metazoa; phylum Chordata; class Mammalia; order Didelphimorphia; family Didelphidae; genus Monodelphis; species Monodelphis domestica. The sequence goes on along the minus strand of NC_077232.1, from coordinate 109,752,692 downwards.
GCTGATGGTTTATGTGGGTTTATTTTGTACCCTGAAACTTTGCTAAAGTTGTTGATTATTTCCACTAGCTTTTTAGTTGATTCTCTAAGATTCTTTAAGTAGACCATCATATCATCTGCAAAGTGATAGCTTAGTCTCCTCATTGCCTGTTTTAATCCTTTCAATTTCATTTTCTTCTCTAATTGCTACCACTAGCATTTCTAGTACAATATTAAATTAAAAAATGTGATAATGGGCATCTCTGCTTCATTGCTTATCTTAATGAAAAGGCTTCTAACTTGTCCCCATTGCAAATAATACTTACTAATAGTTTTAAATATATAGTGCTTATTATTTTGAGGAAAGGCCCTTCTATTCCTAAAGTTTCCAGTGTTTTCAATAGAAATGGGTATTGTATTTTGTCAAAGGCTTTTTCTGTGTTTATTGAGATTAGCATGTGATTTTTGTTAGTTTGGTTGTTAATATTGCCAATTATGTCAATGGTTTTCCTAATATTAAATCAGCCCTGCATTCCTGGTATAAATCCCACCTGATCATAATCTATAATACTTGTGAAAACTTGCTGTAGTCTCTTTGCTAGTATTTTATTTAAGATTTTTGGATCTATATTTATTAGGGAGATTGGTCTGTAGTTTTCTTTCTCTGTTTTTGGTCTTCCTGGGCAAAGCCAAGATGGTTACTTAGTAGCAGGAGCTTTTTGAATCTCCTTTCAACTACTTATTACAAAGTGTCTCAAAAGGACAGAAATCAAAACCAGACCAGTAAAGGTGTTCTCCCACTGGATGCAGTATTAAAGAAAGGCAATGAGTGAGGATTCCTACCCTATAAGGGGGGAAAACTGAACTAATCAAAGCACAAACTGATAACCCCTCCCTCACACCACCCTCCATGCCAGAGTTAAGAGTGACAGCCAGGAAAATCTCTAAATTCTTGAGTGATGGCTAAAAGGATCATGAACATACCCCTACGGGCAGTGCAAGGCCTTGGCAGTGAGATTAGAGGCTGAAGAATGTGGACCTTGGACAGAAACACAGGTGTTCACAGGCAAGGCAGCCGAGGTTGGAACGATAGCCTCAGTGAAAAACACTTTAAAGCTTACTATACAAAGAATATCATAAACCTACCTGCCCTCACTCAGACTTCTGACAGGGAAGGGAATAGACTACAAAGGCAAAGCCCTGAGAGATAGAAGCTAAGAAAGCAATGCCAACCAACTGATCTACTAGTGACAAAAGGAATAAGAAACAGTAAAAAAAAAAAAAGCTCTTGACCCTGGATAATTTCTATAGAGAAAAAAAGCAAACTATAGAAGCAACAACAAAGAGTGAAAAACACACAAACAAAAAAACATCCAAACTTTCACCAAAAAAAGGGGGGGGGAAATTAGTCACAAGCTCTTGAGGAACTTAAAATGGAGTTCAAGGACTAAGAAAGATAGAAGAAAAATGGGAAGAAAAGTGGTAAAAAAGCAATAAAAGTAATACAAAAAGAAAATAACAGTTTTAAAAGACAAAATTGCCCATATGGAAAAAGAGGCATAAAAATCAAACAAAGTAATAAGCAAATTGGAGACCAGAATTGATTTGCTAGAAGCCATGAAAAGCAGGATAGATCAAACTGTAAAGGAAACTCAAAAGATCATGGCTGAAAATCATCTTTAAAGACTAGAATTGAACAAGTAGAAGCTAATGATCTTATGAGTCAGCAATAATTAATAAAAACAAACTCAAAAGAATGAAAAAATAGAAGGAAATATGAAATATCTCATTGAAAAGACAACTGACCTGGAAAACAGATCCAGGAGAGGCAATTTGAGAATTGTTGGGCTACCTGAAAGTCATGACCAAAAAAAAAAAAAGCCTAGTGTGAAAGGGAATTCTTTTTTCTCTTTGTCTATTTTGAGTTAACACTTTGTTAGCCATCAAGTAAGAGAATTCACAAGTCACTTGCTAAAATGTCTGATAGCTCCAGAACTCAAAGCACCCCTACTTAACACTAAGTAAGAGTATTTGCAAGTCATTTGCTAAAGTGAATGATAACTCCATCAATCAGAAACTTTTGAATCCTATGATAAAAGTTGATACCTGCAGAAGCCTATGATAAAAGGTTGACACCTTGAGAGGCCTATGATAAGAGTTAACACCTTCAGAGGTGAAAAAATGGATCCCACAGACACTGATCCCCTGGGCAGTGCTAGACAATTCTGAAGTTGTGATTATCCCCTTTTAAGAGAAGAAGGGATGGGAAATCACTATAAAATCCTGAACTTCTTCAGCTAGAGGGAGTATTCTGCAAGCAGTCTTGTGGAGATAGTCTTCGGTAGTTGTCTTTGACAACTTTGACAACAATCTGCCTTTTGAAGGTAACTTGGGACTTGGACTACCTCTTTGGTGAGTGAGTAGCTGGCCTTCCTTTCCTGGTATCTGGAGAGATTCGTTTCTGAGAGGCCTTCTCTTCTTGGAGGAGACCATGTGAGTGGAACTATGGGTTCTCTGGTCATAGGTTAACAAGCCTTGCCAGGCTGTGCCAAGCACCAGAGCAATATTTAGTTTGATAGGGTAGACATCTTCTCTACCCTCTTTTTGTATTTTTCTACTTTCATTCTCTCTATCTATTTTGTAAATAAAAATTATTGAAAGTCATTTTGATTTGAGCTATAATATTTTAAATCAGCAACCACTATATTATTTATAATTTTCGTACAGTTAAGTCAAAACTTTAATTTTAATTCCTTACACTACACATCATATTACAAGAAATTATCTGAGAAAACTGCCCTTATATTCTTGAAGAGGGCAAAATAGATGTTGAAAGAATCCAAAGATCACCCTCTACATTAAATCCCCATAAGAAAACCCCCAGAAATGTTGTAGCCAAATCAAGAGTTTCCAAGCCAAGGAGAAAATACTGCAGGTAGCCAGAAAGAGATAATTCAGATATCAAGGAACCCCAGGCAATATTACACAGGATCTTGCTGTTTCCATACTAAAGGGCCACAAGGCTTAGAATATGATATTCAGAAAGGCAAAGAGAATTGGGTCTACAATCAAGAATTGCCTACCCATCAAAACTGACTATATACTTTCAGGGGAAAATATTGTCATTTAATAAAATAGATGATTTCCAAGCATTCCTAAAGAAAAGACCAGAACTAAATGGAAAATTCAATGTCCAAACACAAAATCCGAGAGAACCATAAAAAGGTAAAACTAGAAGGGGGGATGGGGATCAAGGGCTTCAATAAAGTCAAATTTATTATATTCCTATATGTTACTCCTAAAAATTGTTTTCATTTTCATAGTAGATAGAAGAAATATTCACAGGCAGAGGTTGTGATATTAAGATGTTTCAGATGATATGTAGAAAAAATGGGGGGGACAAAAAAGAGGATGATACCAAGAGAAACTTGAAGGAAGAAGTAAAATAGAATGTATTATACCACATAATAGGATATGTTATATAAAGAGGCACATGGGGGTGGGGGCAAGGAATAAAACTATTTTTAAAAGGGGATAAAGAGAATGATAATAGGCAAAGTTAAACCTTACTCTTAGTGGAATCAGTTCTGAGAGGGAAGAAGAGCTAGTTCTATTGGAGTATAGAATTCTATCTTACCCTACAGAGAAGTTGAAATGGAACAAGGAAAGGGGTATGTGGGGTAGAAAGTGTTTTTGGTCTTCCTGGATTGGGAATCAGTATTGTAATTGTATCATAAAAAGAATTTGGTAAGACTCCTTCTTTGTTTATTTTGTCAAATAGTTTGAATAGTATTGGAATTCGTTTTTTTTTTTTTAATGTTTGATAGAATTCATTTGTTAATCCATCTGGGCCCTGGACATTTTTTCTTTGGGAGTTCCTTAATGGCTTTTTCAATTTATTTTTCTGGTATGAGATTATTTAAATATTCTATTTCCTTCATTATTAATCTGGACAATTTATCTTTTTTGTAAATATTCATCCATTTCACCAAAATTGTCATATTTCTTGTGATATAATTGGGCAAAATAGTTCTTAGTAATTGTCCTAAATTCCTCTTCCTTGGATATGATATCACCCTTTTCATTTTTGATACTGTTAATTTGATTTTCTTCTTTTTTTTAATTAGGTTAACAATACATTATGTATTTAATTTGTTTTATTAAAGTACCAGCTCCCAGTCTTATTTATTAGTTCAATAGCTCTTTTACTTTCAATTTGATTATTTTCTCCTTTAATTTTTAGGATTTCCAATTTAGTTTATATCTGGGGTTTTTAACTTGTTCTTTTTCTAGTTTTTTTAAGTTGCATACTCAATTCATTAATCTCCTCCCTTTCTATTTTGTTGATATAGGCACTTAGGCATGTAAATTTTCCCCTGAGTACTGTTTTGGCTATATCCCACAAATTTTGATTTTCTATTTACTCATTGTCATTCTCTTCAATGAAATCAGTAATGGTTTGATGTGTTCTTTGATCCACCAGTTTTGAAGAATTAGATTATTTAATTTCCAATTAATTTTAAATTTGCCTCGCCATGAACCCTTATTAATTATGATTTTTATGACATTATGATCTGAGAAAGTTGTAGTAATTATTTCTGCTTTTCTGAATTTGTTTGCTATGTTTTTGTGCCCTATTACATGGTCAGTCTTTGTATATGTACCTTGTGCTATAGAAGATTAGACATATTCATTTTTATCCCTATTCAGTTTTGTCCAGACATCTATTTGCTCTAATTTTTCTAACATTTCATTCCCTCCCATTACTTCTTTTTTATTTATTTTTTAGTTGAATCTGTCTAGTTCTGATAGGGGAAGATTGAGGTCTTCCACTGGCATAATTTTACTATCTATTTCCTCCTTAAGCTCTTTCTATTTCTCCTTTAAAAGTCTGAAAGATATACCATTTGGTGCATATATTGTGAGATTTAAAATCAAATATAAGGTGGTCGCCAGGGAAATATTCCCAATTATTCAAATACCCAAGTCAATTGGGTTTTATAAAGATTTTAATTAACAATACAATGAGTAATCAAAGAAAGAGAGAGAGAGTAAGAAAGGAATAAGTATGAAGGGCCCCAAGCCAACATGGCCTAGACCTGAGTCTTAAAAGAGAAATCAGTCAGTTTTTTATAACTCACCATAAGATCTGTCTAAGTAAGGATTTCTAATGACACCAGGCCAGCAGCATCTCAGCTGCTTTCACCAGCTCCCTCCTCCATCTGAATGTTTCAGAATCAGTCTCCTCAGAATGAGTCTCTCCAATCCGAATGTTTCAGAATGACTTCTCAGCTCTTCCCTGAGCTCTTATTTTTAAGGGCAAAATTTCCTCTGTCACCTCCCCTAAGTCCTTACATCTACCAATCACTGTAGATGTTTCTAAAGGACCGCCCATTCTTAGTCCACACCTAAGAAGGTGTGGATTTTTGAGTAATTCACACCAGGAAAGCTCTGATTAAGTTTTCCAGTTCTTTGTTCCTTGTAAATTCACAACTTGCTTGACCTTTATAGGTACTTAGCTTAAGAAAAGTATGGGTTTAAGTACTTTTCATTGTTCAGAAAAGAGTTTACAACTTTATCTTTCCCTAGGGCAGACCCAAGTAGGCAAAGTAGAATTCTCACATTCCTGCTTTAAGTAGAGTTCACTGCCCAAATGGGGAATGGTCTTAATCCAATCTTATAAAGTAGGGTCTGGGAAATTTTAAGGTTTACAATATGTTGAGTACTGATATTTCTTCATTATTTATGTAATCTTTTATCAGGATATAATTACCTTCCTTATCTCTTTTAATCCAGTCTATTTTTACTTTAGCATTGTCTGAGATCATGATTGCTACTACTGCCTTCTTTGTCTTTGTTGCAGCCCAATATATTCTGCTCCAGTATCTTACCTTTACCCTGCGTGTATCTATCTGCCTCATGTGTGTTTCTTTTAGACAACATATGCTAGGATTCTGATGTTTGCTCCACTCTGCTATCTGTTTACATTTTATAAGTGAGTTTATCCCATTCACATTCACAGTTATGATTACTATATGTGTCTTCCCCTCCATTTTAACTTCCTTCTTTAATCCTAACCTTAGTTTTTCTACTCTTTCCCATCCCTCCATTGTTTTGCTCTTAATCAGTCTCCCCCTTTCCACTCCCTTATATTGCTCCCCCAAAATCCCTCCTTTTTACTTCCCTCTCATTCACCTTTTGGACACACCCTCCTCAGCCTCTCCCTCCCTTATATTTGTCCCCTCCCCACCGCCCTGCTTCTAATTTCCCCTCTACATTCCTAAAGAATAAGATAAAATTCTATACTCTAATCAATCTGGCTGTTCTCTCCCTGAATCAATTCCACTGAGAGTACAATTTAAGTATTACTTGTCACCAACCACTTCCTCCCTTCCATTGTACTGTTTTCCCACCCCACCCCCCCCAAGTTCTTTATGTGATACATTTTGCCCCAATTTAACTACTGTTGTTATAATTAAATTAATATACCTACCCAGATATATATTTTATAAAGTTTATTAATAGAAAAAGTAGATCAACATAATTTAAAATCTCATCATTCCTCTAAGTAACCTAACCACATTTTGCCTAGCCTTCCAGTCCCTTCATCCTTTCTCCTTACCTGTCTTCATTCAAAAGCTATTCATTCAAAGCCACATTCATTCAAAAACCTAGAAAAACCTGTCCCCTTTCTTTTATTGATGTTTGCAGATGCTGCACTGGCATTTAGGGAATGTGAATGGACAGGTCAACCCTCCAGGAGGGAGAGGGAATGAACTTTCCTGACACAACTCCCCCCCCCCCCCCCCCCGTGATCCTTTGGGTGACCAGATTCCCCAATGGATCATTTAAACATAATTATTTTAAACCTCTAAATACCTTCTAGCTAAAAGTACATACAATATTGCATTTTCTAAGAGGAAGTTACAATAGTTAGAGATAAGAGGGAAATATGAGAAGAAAATTATAAAAACTGATTGATAGATGCATAGACAAAATGCCAATTAGGGGGAAGTCCCCTTTAGCATTAGAGTTTACATTCAGAATAAGTAGGGTCAGCCTCCTTCAATTCAGTTCATTATATCCCAAAGTTCATTCTGGATCTTTTGACCAGTGTGTGCTTCTTCAGGCATTTTTATAGCATCTTCTCCAAAAGGATCTACTTTCTTGATTTGGGATGTTGGCAAGTTTCTTTTCCTGAAATTTCTCCAAAAATTTTTAAATCTTGGATTTTGGATATTTATACAACCCCTCCTGGGGAGGTTGTTGACAAACACCAGAATCATCCTGGGATACATGGCTGAGTTATGAAGTATATGAAACAATTGTCAAAAGAAAAACAAACCACTCAAAAAATCCCAAAATAAAAAACAAAAATCAAATTCTGCATAAAAATAATAAGTACAGAAATGATAAAAAATAAAATAAAAATCTTCCATGTATAAAATTCTGAGTAAAAAATAAACTTGTAACAGGTTCTTGAATCACAGGCAAGATTCAATTAAAGGGATATTAAAATATCCCACAACACAATAGCAGCAATACAGCACTTTTTTATATACAGCACCCATTTGCAGCCAGAAATACAGAAAATTGCCAAACTATAAGAAAGGACTAGGTTTCAGCAGCAAGTGAGAAAAACCATTCCCTGGACTGATTTTACCTTCACTGTCAGTGATAGGGGGAGCCAGGAAGTTAGTCAAACTGAAGTACTTGACTCAGAATATTGTACATGGAGTATGATACAAAGGAGTCCAGCATCTTAACATATGTCAAGCACCACAACCTAAATTCTCACACTAGGTTCAAGTCCTTTTGTATTGGCATAGAAGTTCAACAATCCTCCCTGGATTGGTTTGGTCCTTTTTGACCTTGTGCTACTTGGCACTGTATAGTGGCTCTTTTGTTCCCTTTTCCTGGAATCAGACATAATCATTAAACAAAATCCCATAACATTTATCAATAAATGGCAGGTTTCCATACTCTAAAGCTTTGGGGTGTACATAGTTACTAGGGATAATAGATACTGTAAACTTATACTGTAAGCTTTATCCTTCAAGTCAAAAAACATTAATACTCATTTCATGTACTTAAAGTATCATCAAGAACAGGAAAAGAGAAAAAATCAAATATCCTATTGCAATATAAAAAGAAGAAATAATAATGAATAATAATTTCATAATTCACAGTCTATGTGACAGTGTGTTAGCCCAGCAGAGACACAACACAAAAGATGCTCATTCAAAAATGAGATCTAATTCCCTCTTAACTTTGCCAGGATCCACAGTGTGAGAGTACATAATTTTTTCACCAGGTAAAAGCCTTTTTAAAATAGTAGTACAACAACTAAAACAGATTCTAAGAAGTAACAAAATCCCAAAAATTATAAGAGTCCATTTAATGACAATAACAAACGAATCCACTATCATTAGGATTCACATGACTTGGTATACTTGCTATCTGACATTTAAAAAACCTTTGAACTCATGAATATTTGTCACAAGTTCTACAGATTTAACTAATCTTTCAACCTTGGTTTAAATGTTTTTAACAAAGCCTATTATTACCATCATTCCAAATTTGGTAGGAGAAACCAAGAAAACCTCTGCACTGCTGATTAAGAATTACAAATATAATGAATCCATTTTGAAGCTACTAGGCTTCACAGGAAAAATCATTCCCACCTGTTGGATGAGATTATAACACATCACAGGGTAACTAAGCCACTTGGCCACCTCCCTCCATCTTGGTATGACACTATAACAGTATAAAAGAACTGTCACCAATGTGTCCCAACCATTTTCACCTGGAGCTGAGGACTAAAAGTGAAAATTACTTCAAATGTCTCATCTATTATAGGATCAGTAAATGCAAAGATGAGAAAATACAAAAATACCATTGCATTTTACTTCAGCTACAAATGGACCCTCACCTCTTGTTACAAACAACTCAGAGGCAGGCAAATGACCAGTAAGAGGTAGGGATGCCCCCAGATATACGAAAATCATTTCTGAAGACCAGTTTAAAACCAATGAAATCATTAGACAATAAATTCTCCAAAACTTTTATACAAGTTGAAACTAATTTAATGGAGTCTATGCATCATCTCTGTGTGACAATTAACAAAGGCAAAGAAAGGATCAAAAGACTATTTGTGAGCTTTTTACAATGATATTTTTCTACAGCAAAATCATAGGGAAGGTACAAAAATAAAGGCAATGTAACAGAATATTCCAATTTTGATAACTTATGAAGTGATTAACAGCAAATTATATGCATCTTGTATTTAGAATTGAGTTACAGAGACTTCTTCATTCTGGGGAGGGGAACAAACTGAAACAGTTAACATCAATAAGGCAATGAGGTCTGAAAAGGCTTAAAATTTATCTCGAGACTCTTTGAGTTTCCTTCCCCTCCCAAGAACCATCAGTCATCTAAATCCCTTTGTCTACACCTCTGGGGTCCCCCATATTGAGGGGAGTTCCCACACTGAGTACAGATATTTGGGTGTCAGTTTTGATGTATCTCATTCAAATAACTATTCCTCCTATTATCATTATCCCTCAACCTTCTATTCCTATATTCCTTATTCCTCTTCTTACAATTCATAATTATGTGACCCACTTTTCCACAAAAATAACATGTTAGTGGTTGTTTTGTGGATTCTTGTAAGGGAACTATGATCTCCCCCTGCTTTTCCTTTTCAGTTGTTTCAGTTAATTAATTTATTTCCTTCCTCAATGTCTCTAATAAAGTAGCATTCTCTTTATCCTTCTCTCCCTGTTTAGCAGTTAATTCCTTTATTTCCTTCCTTAATGTTTCCACTAGATCAGTGTTCTCCTTCTCCTTTTCCTTATGTCCCTCAAAAGCAAAACTGCCACTCTTTTCAACTCTTCAAGGTCCATTAGTAGGCCAGTTTGGACTGCTAGTCATAAAATAATTCCTAACTACCTTACACCTGTATTTTATTTTACAAATTGTATTCTGATTTGTCTAATATCTCTTTCCCTATGAAGATCCAATTCTATATACCTTCCTCCCAGCTCAATAAGCCTATGCATAAATTAGGAGGGGTTCTCATTGTCTTCTTACTTAAGATTTTTCAAATTTAGTCCATGTACCAGGCCTATCAGAACAAGCTCTCATAGATTTTGGCAATGCATTTATAGCCTGGCATAGTTGTAAGTAATCTTTTTCTGAATTTGGGTCCCATTTGAGATCTTCAGTTGGCCAATAAGTTGTTCCTTTACCCTGGGCCTGATTAACTAGAGAAAGAATTTTATTCTTTTCCCTTTCCATTAGCAAGGCCTGGAACAAATATTTCACATCAATCCAGTGGGGTTATATGTACGAAAAATGCTCTCAATATTATTTATTACCAATATAGGCTCAGATTCATATGAAGGTGTTTTTTCTTAAAATTCTCAATATTCTGTAGAGAAAAAGGTGTATGATATCTAATGTTTACTAACTCTCCACATCTGTTATAAGTAGAGACATCTCTTAGAGGGAAAAGGCCTTTATTTGAATCATCTGTGGTAATTTCTGCTTGACCTGTGTTCTGGAGTTCAATGGAGTGGGTTGTAGTGAGGCTAACAGGGTAAGGGGTGGGGTGGGTGAATGGAGAGGGAGGGGTTGGTCAGGGGATGGGGAAGCAGGGCAAAAAGATCAGGGACAGGTCTAGGAATGTGATGGAGAGGAATGGGGGAGGGGCTAAGGGTGGGGTGGAGAGGAGGGGGGTGAGGTTGGAGGTGGGGTGGAGAGGACCAGGGATGGGGCTGGGGAGGAGAAGAGGAGTAGGATGGATGAGATCCAGAGAAGACATAGTATGGTGGGTGGGATTGGTCAGGAGGAGGAGGGTAGGGAAAAATATGGCCAAGAGAATTAGGTAAGTAGGGATGGTACAGGTGGGGATAGGGGAGATGGGTGGGCACTGGGTAGTTAGAAGAAGGAGGGCATAAGTAGTGGAATGGTAAGGGAGGGTAGAGATGGATTGGGAGGAAAGGGGATAGGAGGAGTAGGAGATAAGCGAAGTCTGATAGGGAGAGGAGCTGAGGGGTTCAAGTCCTGGTTTGGATCAGTATGAGGAGAAATCTCCTGATAAGCCAGGTGGGATGATAGAGTGTGTTTTTGCTAGATTTCACTGAAGGAGTTAAGCTAGAATGGTCTGGTACCAAAGAAAGAATGGTGCCCTCACTAGAGGGCATGGTTGATTTACCAACTTGATATGCCCATAAGAGCCAGTACTTATACTCTTTGGAAACTTTGTTTTTAATAGCTAACTTCAAATCTTTCAAGAGCTTGAAGTCAAAAGAGCCATATTTAGGGCAGGTAAATGACTTTTCCATTCATGCCTTACAAAGCTTTCTAGCTTCTTTGCCATTCAATTCTCCTTAGTTAAATTAGGATCGCCCCAAGAATTAAAAAGTGTATGCAGGGGGGAATCAGGAGGAATATTTCCTGATTTCCCTTGATGTGTTGCAGTATTTCCCATATTTTTTCATCTGTCTATCCTAATCTGCCTAATAAGCTAGTGTGAGTATTGCTAAATGGTCAGTTTAAACAATGAAAAGTTTAAAAAATGAAGACACAAATTTCTTCAATGTTATTGTGGAAGGCAATGAGAGGAGGTTTAAAACAAAAAGCTAATATAAGGAAATGAGTAATTGTTGCACAGCAATAGTATCAATAATGAATGTGTAGTATAATTATTATTGTTATTAATAATTAATAATGTGTATTTATATTATGTTATTAATAATAATAACAATCATAAACAAGTATCCATTATAAATAATAATTAGTAGTAATTAATAATAGTTGATGGTGACTAGTAATAGTTATTGAAAATTAATAATTATTGTTGTCAATAGTATTATTAATATTATTGTGTTCTAAAAGTATTCCTTAATATTACATTTAATTAATTTGATTTAATTTTGGCTTTGTTCAAATTTAGAAATTTGGTTTTGATTTTTAACTCAATATTATTAATATTTAACTATTAATAATCCTTTTATTTAACTATATTCAATTTAATATCAGTATTTTGGATTAGTAACAGCAATAGGGAAGGTATTTTCTTTTAAATTTCCTGCAGTTTTAATTTGTTACAGTAGGTGGTTCTATAAATGAGTGTAGAGTGTAAGACACTTGCAGGTAGGTGTTACTTAAAAAAAAAAAAGCAGAGAGAAAGGAATGTGAGAGAGGGGGAAGGGAGAGACCAAAAAAGAAAAACCCAATATTTCCTCTTAGCTCAGTCCTAAAAAATGTTTAAGGTTGGGGGAAGGAAGAAAGAAGGGCCTAGTTCTTCTCCTCCCCCAGAAGGAAGAGCCACATGTTTCTTTTAACTACCAAGCACACGAGTTCCCTTCCCCAGCCCTTCACGGCCAGATTCAAAATTTGCAGGGGTAGGGGGCTGGGCCTGACACCAATTCCTAGGGAGCTACCCCTATGTACTGTTCCCCTAGTCCCTAAAGGCCATGCTATGCTTAGTTTAGTGGGTGCAGGTAGGGCTTTCTGTAATGGGTTGAGGGGGCGCGGGGAGCTTACGCCTACATGCTGCGCTGTGCTGAGCTGAGCAAAGGCAGCAAGCAGCTAGGAGCCTGTATCAGCTTCCTGCCCTGTATCATGCCCTGGGGAGAGTTCAGGGGCTGGGAAGAAGCAGAAGTCTGTGTCCGCTCCCCTGTCTGGGTTCTAAAACCCCTGGTTCCACTTTTTACCAAACCACCCTCAACTAAAATAAAGGAATGGGGGTGGGGAAACACATGGGAGGGAATTGCTCACAAATCCAGAGTGATGAACTCAAAAAGACAAAAAAAAAAAACCCATGGCTTTCCTGTCCCAGGCAAAGCAGATCAAAGCAGATGAGCACTTGCTCTAAAAACCACTTTAATTTATTCTCCTAGGCTTACCTAAGTGCTACTTAGAATTTCCCTCAGAAAAATTTAAGGATCCAGAAAAAAAAACAGTCTAGTGATTGCCAACTGTTATAATTAAATTAATATACATATCCAGATATATATTTTATAAAGTTTATTAATAGAAAAGGTAGATCAGCATAGTTTAAAATCTCATTATTCCTCTAAGTAACTTGATCATTTTTTGCCTAGCCTGCCAGTCCCTTCCTCCTTTCCCCTTACTTGCCTGTCTGGTCTTTTCTTCAGTAATGCTTGGAAGACTTCTATTTTATTATATTATATTATATGACCATACTTTCTCCTGAAAGAGTATAGTCAACTTTGCTGGGTAGTTGATTCTTGGTTGTAGAACCAGTTCTCTTACCTTCCAGAATATCGTATTTCAAGTCTTCAGATCCAAAATGTGGAGGTTGCCAGGTCCTGTGTGACATGATTGTAGTTCCATGATATCTTAGTTGTTTCTTTCTAGATGCTTGGAGTATTTTCTCATTGATCTGGGAGCTCTTCAACTTAGCTATAACATTCCTGGGAGTTGTCATTTGGGGATTTAATCCCAGAGGTGATCTGTGGATTCTTTCTGTCTCTGTTTTACACACTTATTCAAGGATATCAGGGCAGTTCTTTTGGATAATTTCCTGTAGCATAATGTCAAGGATTTTGTTTTTGGACATGGCCTTAGGGTAGTCCAATGATTTTTAAATTGTCCCCCCGGATCTATTTTGCAGGTCAGTGTTGTTGGGTTTTTTTGATAAGATGTTTCAGATTTTCTTCTATTTTTTCATTTTTTCTTTTCTTTTATATACTCTTGATACCTTGTGAAATCCTTAGCTTCTAATTGTTTAATTCTAATTCTTAAAGACTCAATTTTATCCATGACACTTTGATCCTCCTTTTCCTTTTGATCAATTTTTCTTTGTAAACCATTGTCTTTTAATTTTTCTTACCTCATTTTCAAGCTTATCAATTCTGGCTTTCAAAGCACTATTTTCTTGTTTTAGTTCATGTGTCTCTGTTTCCAGATGACCTATTTTGCTTTTTAAGGTTTTTTTTTCTAGTTTTATTCAACTAGTCTTATTCTTTTTTATTCTTTCTTTAGCTCTTCTGGAGCCTGAGACCAGTTCACTGGGAATTCTGAGGTTTTATTTAATGTTTCTTGGTCCTCCTTTCTTCCATCAAATCTTTGCTCTTTTTCTGAATAGAAACTTTCATTCACAATTTTTTCCCCTTCTGTTGTTTATTCATATTTTTTTCCTTTCTTTTTTCCTCTCTCCTTGTGGGCTATGCATTTGCTTCTCTGGTTCTGCTGGCTCTGTGAATTTGAGAATTTCTGCACTCTAGAGGCCTCTTCTCTGCTCTGCTGGTATACTGGATTAGGCCAATTGAGTTGATCTGACAGCTGATGTGTCCTGAGGCCAAATCCTACCCAACTGCCAGCAGAGACCAAAGGTGAAGGTGTGAGGGCTAAAGGAAACACCCAGCCAGTCCTCTTCTCTGCTTCTTTCCCAAGACACCTCCCTGCCAGCTCTAGTCAGAACCCTAAGCTTTGCATGGTGATACCAAAATATGCTCTCACAGTTGTAGCATTCACCTTGAGATCCCGCCTTCAGCATGAGGCCCATTGTGGGTCTGAGCTCAGTAGGTGGGAGAAGGATGTTGGGACCTTCCTTCTTTTCCTTAAACCTAAGAATTAAATTTTCTCTTTGTACCTTTTAAGTTGAATTGAGCAAGATGGTCCTGCAGCTCTGTCTTGTTGTTGGATTTGGATTTCTGTCCCCCTTGAAACTCTATTTGGATTATCATGGAAGGGCATTCACAGAGGAATTGACTTTTGACTGTTTCTAAGCTGCCATCTTGGCTCCAACCCTTGTTTTCACTTTTTTAGCATAAATCCAGGGTTCTATTTTTCTCATAGAAACCCACTCCTGTCACCAACACAAGAGAAAACATACACACTTACACCTTTACCAGATTTCAATCTATGAAATGAGAGATTATGTTTCAGACATTAATAGAGGGATCAAAATCTCACCACAAAACCTTAATCTGTTGGAAACATAGCTATATCTAGAGAGATAGATAGGTAGATAGATAGATAGATAGATAGATAGATAGATAGATAGATAGATAGATAGATAGATAGATAGATAGATATGGAAAGGAAGAGACAGAGAGACTAAAAGAGAGAGAAAGAAAAGAGAGAAAGATATATGAAATATATACTCCCTAAACTGTCTCACTTCTAGAGACTAAAGTTGAAGTAAGGTGGGTTGGGTGCTAGGTTGGGGAGGGAGAGGAGAAAAGAATGGAAAATATGAATTAAGAATCATCCAAGTCAAAATATCTCTAGAATGGGTGAAAAAATGAGACTCCTGAGAATATAGTTTAAAAGAAGGAAGATTAATTAGATTGAGATTGCTAGTTGAATAACTATGGACTAAACCAAAATAAATTTGAAGGCAGAAGGAAAGCTACCCACAAACCTTTGGCCCTTCCTGAAATTGTTTTTCATACCTCCAATAAGCTGGAAGGCACTGATGAGAATGTCCAAGGAGCAGATAAAAAAAAAGAAAAATACCAGGAGGAGAATCACTTTTAGGATGGCTCCGAAAACAGGAATTATTTTCTCTGTGAAGTTAGTCTCTGGGAAAACAATAGATGCAAAAAGTATTTTTATGAAATATAATACTCATTCTTATTAAAAACACTTAAAGGATAGGTATAAATTGATTCTTCCTTAAACCAATAAGAAGGTTACATTTTAAACAATCAGCAAACAGTATTAGTAATTAGGATAAATTGTAAGTCTTCCCCATGAGATAAAACAAGTATTCCCATTATCACCAATTTTATTTAATGTTCTACTAGAAATACCAGTAATAGTAATGAGAAGAAAAAGAAATTGAAATATCAGAATGTTCAAAGAGGTAAAAACATTATTTATTATTGAAGATGATATGATAATGATAATTATATATATTTATATATATGAGAGAGAGAACACTACAGGATCAACTAAAAAATTAATTGACTTTATAATTGATTTTAGCAAATTGGCAGGATATAAAATATATCACTAACAATATCTTTCAATAGCATATTAAGAGATAACCCAATTAAATTATCCATAGATAGAATAAAATATCTTCCAAAGCAAATCCAGATACTATATAAACATAATTATAATATACTTTTTATAAAAATGAAGTCAGATTGAAATAATTAAATATTTCTTGTTCATGGGAGGGCAAAGCCAATATAATTAAAATGACAATTCTATCTAAACCAATCTACTTATTCAATGCCAGCCCAATTAAACTACAAAAATATTTTTTGAATTAGAAAAAAAATCAACATTGAGTTATAAAAAATAAAAGGTCAAGAATATCAAAGAAGGCTTCTGGAACTCTCAACCACAGATGGTAAGGGGAGGCAGACAACTACTTGGAAGGAGATTACAAGAGTACCATTGCTATCTCTTGGTGCAAAACTCTTATTGTATTGCCCACATGGAAAACCAGAAATCAATCCTGGGGCACAATCACAGTGTGAGAAGTATTATCAACATATATCAGTAATTGCAGCCACAAGGGAGCAGGAAATTTTTGTAATAGTTCCCATAGGGAAAAGAATGGTTAGAGTTACTCACAGACCAAAGAACAGATAGGGAGAGTATTAAACACAGCTATCCTTAACATCATTCCATGATGGAAGACCTTAAAGCAGATAGATTCCCAGTGCCAGCTCTGAAGGAAGCTTCACAGAGAACCTAAAGCTTAGAACAGTGCTCCCTTCACTATAGTGACAAACCCCAACACTTTTTTAAACTAAAGGAAAACGCAGGAAATTGAGCAAACATCAAAAAAAGAAACCACATAGACAGTTATTTGGTGATGGCACACTCAAACTCAAAAGAGCAAAATAAAGTCCATCTTGCTGCATCCAAAGTCTCCAAGAAAAATATGAATTCCTCTAAAACCCAAAAAGGCTCAAAAAGGATTTCACAAATCAATTAAGAGAGGTAGAAGGAAAATTTAGAAAATAAATGATAGTGATATGTGTAAATCATGAAAAAGAGTCAGTAGCTTAGTAAAAAAGGAACAAAAAATAAGGAAGAAATTAATATCTTAAAAACCATAATAGGCCTATTGGTAAAAGAGCCAGCAAAATACAAAGAAGAGAAAAACGTTTTAAATGGAAGAACTGGCCAAATGGGAAAAGATATTTTAAAATGCACTGAAAAGAAAAACTTCTAGAAAGACAGAATTGGCCCTTTGGGAAAAGTGGTACAAAAACTCACAGAGGAAAAGAACTATATACCAAGTAGAATTGTCCAAATGGAAAAGGTGGTACAAAAGCTCAATTGGGAAAACAATGTCTTAAAAACTAGAATTGGGAAAATAGAGGCTAATGACTCCACAAGACATCAAGAAATGATCAAATATCTATTGAGATAATCATGTAATTTCTCTTGGATTGGTTGTTGAAATGGTCAATGATATGGATGTTTTTTTCCTAATATTAAACCATCCCTGCATTCCTGGTATGAATTCTACCTGATCATAGTGAATAATCATGATAACTTGCTTAAGTCTTTTTGCTACTCTTCTATTGAAATTTTTGTATCTATATTCTTTAAGGAGATTGGTCTATAGTTTTCTTTCTCTGTTTTTGGTCTGCCTGGCTTTGGAATCAATACAGTGAGAATGGAATTTCTTTCAATTTAATCAATCAGCGACTTTTTATGTAATCAATCAGCATATGCCATTGAGATGTGCAAGGATACAAATGCCCATAGGGAAAGGAAGTTAAAACCAACAACACAGGAAATTGATCCCATAAGCACTGCCACCCTGGGTGGTGCCAAGCAAATTAGGGAACTATGGTTGGTTCCTGAGATGTGACTGGAGAGCTATTTGGTGGATAAAACAACTTATAAATGTGTGACCAGAGGTATGAACACACATTCTTGCTTTGGTGACACCCTTGCTGGAGACCCTTGCTCTGGGGACTCTTGCTGAAGAGATCTTCTCAAACTTCTGGCTGGAGATTGGAACCCTGTTGGTGGTGAGCTGAATTCCATCAGAATGGCAATAGGGGATTTAGCTAGGCAACTCCCTACCTCTTTCCTACATTCCCCTCTCGTTACTATCTCTACTTTGATGTAATAAAACTACTAAAGCTACTAACAGCCTCAAAATTTAATTTTAACTATTAAAATTTGGTGACCTTTTAACTATTACAATACCAAATTTGTGTCATAAAAGGAATTTGGTAGAACTCCTTCTTTGCTTACTTGGTAAATAGTTTGTGTGGTATTGGGAATAGTTGTTCTTTAAGTGTTTGATAGAATTCACTTGTGAATCCATCTAGCCCTGGGGATTTTTTCTTAGGGAGTTCCTTGATGACTTATTCAATTTCTTTTTCTGAGATGAGTTAGTTTAAGTATTCTATTTCTTCATTTGTTAATCTAGGTAATTTATATTTTTGAAAAATATTCACCCATTTCACCTAGATTATCATATTTATTGCCATATAATTAAGCAAAATAATTCTTAATAATTACCTAAATTTCCTCTTCATTAGTGGTGAGAGCACCCTTTTCATTAATAATCAAACCAACAGAAACCATATTATTATCTCAATAGACGCAGAAAGTCTTTAAAAAATACAACATTCATTCCTATTGAAAACACTAGAAAGTATAGGAATAGATGGGCCTTTCCTAAAAATAATAAACCATATTTAAAAACATCAGCAATTAACATCTGGAATGGGGATAAGTTAGAAGAGAAATTCCATTTAAAATCACCCTAGACAATATAAAAGTTTAGGAATCTATTTGTTAAGAAAAACACAGGAATTATGTTAACACAACTACAAAGCACTTTCCACACAATTAAAAATAGACCCAAATAATTGGGAAAATATTAATTTCTCATGGGTAGGAGGAGCTAATATAATAAATATTACAATCCTACCAAATTAATTTGCTTATTCAATGTCATACCTATCAAACTACCAAAAAACTTTTTTATAGAATTATAAAAAATTATTACAAAGTTCATCTGAAAGAACAAAAGATCAAGAATATCAAGGAAACTAATGAAAAATAATGTGAAGGATGGGGGACTAGCAGTAACAGATCTTAAACTGTACTATAAAGCAGTGATCATTACAACAATATGGTCCTGGCTAAGAGACAGAAGGGAGGATCAGTGGAATAAACTTGGGGTAAATGACTTCAGCAAGATAGTGTACAATAAACCCAAAGATTCCAGCTTTGGGGACAAGAATCCACTATTTGAAAAAACTGCTGGGAAAATTAGAAAACAGTATGGGATAGATTATGTTTAGATCAACATCTCATACCCTATACCGAGATAAATTCAGAATTCATTATTGACCTAAATATAAAGAAGGAATTTATAAGCAAATTAGGTGAAATAGTATACCTGTCAGATCTATGACAAAGGAAAGATTTTCAAGACCAAGCAAGAGATAGAGAATATTACAAAATATAAAATGAATAATTTTGATTACATTTAATTAAAAAGTTTTTGTACAAACAAAACCAATACAACCAAAATTAGAAAGGAAGCAACAAATTGGGGGGAAATCTTTATAACAAAAACCTCAGACAAGGGTCTAATTTCTCAAATTTAAAAGGAGCTAAGTCAATTGTCCAAAAAATCAAGCCATTCCTCAGTTGATAAATGGGCAAAGGACATGAATAGGCAGTTTTCAGATAAAGAAATCAAAACTACAAATAAGCACATGAAAAAGAGTCCAAATTTTGTTATAATTAAAGAAAGTCAAATCAAAACAACTCTGAGGTACCACCTCACACCTAGCAGATTGAGCAATATGGCAGCAAAGGAAAGTAATAAATGATGGAGGGATTGTGACAAAATTGGGACACTAATGCATTGCTTGTGCAGTTGTGAATTGGTCTAACCATTCTGGAAGGCAATTTGGAACTATGCCCAAAAGGCTTTAAAAGAATGCTTGCCCTTTGATCCATCCATAGCACTGCTGGATAATAAGGAAAAATACTTGTACAAAAATTTTTTTATCTGCACTCTTTGTGGTGGCAAAAAATAATGGAAAATGAGGGGGTTATACATAGATTGGGGAATGTCCGAACAAATTGTAGTATCTTATGGTGATGGAATAATATTGTGCTGGCAGGAATAATGAACTGGAGAAATTCCATGTGAACTGAAATGACATCCAGGAATTGATGCAAAGTGAAAGGAGCAGAACCAGTGGTACACAGAATCTGATACACTATGGCACAATCAAACATAATGAACTTCTCTACTACCAGCAATGCAATGACCCTGGACAATTCAGAGGAACTTATAAGAAAGAATGCTATCCACATCCAGAGAAAGAACTGTGGGACTAGAAACACAGAAGAAAAACATGTGATTGATCACATTGTTCAATGGGGATATGATTGGGGATGCTGACTTTAAATGATCATTCTATTGTAAATACTAATAATATAGAAATGAGTTTTGAACAATGGTGCATGTAAAACCCAGTGGAATTGCTTGTCAGCTCTGGGAGGGGGCAAGGAGGAGTAGAGGAAAAGAACATGAATCATGTAACCATGGAAAAATATCCTAAATTAATTAAACAAATAAAATGGGGGGAAATGAACAAAGTCAAAAGAGTGAAAAAATAGAAGAAAATGTGAAATATCTCATTGCAAAAACAACTGACATAGAAAATTAATTTGGGAGAGATAATTTAAGAATTACAGGACTTCTTGAGAGCAATGATCAAAAAAAGAGCTTGGACATTATCTTTCAAGAAATCATCAAGAAATCTATAGAACCAGAGAACAAAATAGTAATCAAAGGAAGCCATCAGTCACCTCCTGAAAGAGATCCAAAAAGGATAACTCCCAGGAATATTATAGCTAAATTCAAAAACCCTCAGGTCAAGGAGAAAATATTATAAAAGCAGCCAAAAACTAACAATTCAAATATCATGAAACCATAGTCAGAATAATATAAGACTTAGCATCTTCTATATTAAAGAATCAGATGGTCTGAAACATGATATTCCAGAGGGCCGAGGAGCTAGGATTTCAACCAAGAATGACTTACTCAGAAATGGAGTGCAATCTTCCAGGGAAAAACATGAAATAGAGGACTTTCTAATATTCCTGATGGAAAAAAAACAGAGCTGAATCAAAAATTTGACTCTCAAACTCAAAACTCAAGAGTTATAAAAAGGAGACCAGGAAAGAGAAATCAAAAGACATTGAATAAGCTTTGTGTACATCCTTACATGTGGAGATGATTCTTGTGATGCCAAAGAATTTTGTCATTATTAGGATGGTTAGAAGTAGTATACATAGAGGTTAAGTGTGTGAGTTGAATATGATGGAATGATATGAAAAAACTAAATTAAATTAGGGCATTAGGAAAAATGCATTAGGAGGAGGAGGAAGAGGAAAATAAATGGGGATAATTTAAGTCACATAAAAGAGCATATCTGAAATGTATAAAGAATGTTGTCAAATATCTAAGAAAATGAGCCATTCCACCATTAATAAATGGTCAAAAGATATCAACAGATTATTTTTGTGATGAAGAAATAAAAGATATAGATAGATAGATAGATAGATAGATAGATAGATAGATAGATAGATAGATAGTATATCTCACACCTATCAAACTGGATGAAATCATAAAATGGCAAAATGACAAATATTGGAGGAGACACTGAAACATACCACTCTTTATTTCCTTCAATGAATGTTTAGGGTAAACAATATGTGTCTTATTTCACAGCATGATGAACAAGGAAATACATGCTATATGATAGTATATGTACAACCTATATCCTATTACCTGCTTTCTTGGGGATGGTTGGGAAGGGGTAAAAAGAATGTATTTTTAAAACCTTATCTTCCATCTTAGAATCAATTCTATGTAGTAGTTCTAAGGCAGAAGAGTGGAAAGGGCTAGGCAATGAGAGTTAAATGACTTGCCCAGGGTCACATAGCCTGGAAGTGTCTGAGACCAGAGTTGAACCCAGGACATCCCATCTCCAGGTCTGGCTTTCTATCCACTGAGCCCCCTACCTGACCCCAAGAGATAGATTAAAAAAAACAAAGCCTTACATTCTGTCTTAAAATCATTACTGTATATTGGTTTTAAGGCAGAAGAGTAGTTAGGGCTAGGCAATAGGGTTTAAGTGATTTGCTCAGGGTCACACAGCTAGGAAGGATCTGAGACCAGAATTGAACGTAGCACCTCCCATCTCTAGACCTACCTTTCAATCCACTGGGCCATCCAGCTGCCCCCTCTCCCTGCCCTAAGACATAAGTTTTTGAACATAATTAATGTGAGAATTTGTTTCTCTTGGAGAAGCCTATAAATTATAACTTATTACATATTTGTAACAAATGATATATATTATATAATTGCTAAGTTACATATTATATTGTTATGTATTTTTTTTATTTTAAATGGTAACACCACAAACAAACCAACGAGAAGAGAAGCATATATTAAATACTTACTATGTGCCATACTTTGTGCTAACCATTTTTAAATAGTGTCTTATTTATTGCATGTATATGTGTGACATGTGCTCAAATGTGTGTACACACACACACACACACACAAATGCACACACAAACATAAGTGATCTGGCATTTTGTTCAAGAATCGCTCATCTTTGTCTAGCCAAGAGAAGGCAAACTAGGGTTGTCAACTTTTGTGCTGCATTAGAAGCTACATTTTTAGAAGAGTGCTGTTTACTTGAATTAGTCCCCAAAATTTGTCCCCCTTAAAAAAAACATATTTGTGGAGAAAGTTTGGCACTAAAGACACTGTGGCCTGAAGGGAAAAGAGAGGGAGCCATAAGAAGTCAAGGCTTCTTAGCTAAACTGTTGGCTTGCTAAGTGATGTAGACTATAGTAACAACCACCTCTAGGCAAAGAAGTCCTGAGAGAATGACCATCCAAAGTACTTAGAGCTCTCCAAAAGATATTATGGATTAATTCTGAATATTGGGCTTCTTAATAAAAATGAGTTTTGTTTTATAAAGAGTCATTTAGCTCCCAAATATTATTAAGGGGATCTTTGGTCCCATGATCTATCAGTTCCCATCCCATGGATATTCAGAGAACCTGCCTAATCTCACTGACTCTGACTCCAAGCTGAAATGCCACTTTCACCCAGTAGTCCTTCTCCCTCTTCCACTTCTCTGCCTTCCACTACAGTCCTTAGGAAACACTTGCGAAAAATGGCTGCCGGATCGCGGGAGCCGGTCAGAAAAGAAGATGTGGAGTGGACTGTTACCACCTGGGGTGAATGAAAGTGATATTGAGTTGAGTTCTGAGGATGAGAGGATGAGACCACAGTGAAGATTTCAGAACTCAGTTCAAAGGAAGATAAGGGAGATGATGTGACTGGAGAAGTCAGGCTCCCTGTTTTCCATACTGGTGGACCTAAAAATGGGGCAGAGACAGACGCAAAAAATGCTGATGAAGTGTGTCCATCTGGAGTTCCCCTAAATATGTGGAATAAGTTTCAAGAATTACATCAAAAACATTCTGAACTGGAAAATGTAACAAATTCTAGAAGCAAAAGGACTAAAAGAAAACATCCCAGAAAAGAAAAATTGAAGAATAATGAAGTCTGGCAGTCAACAATGTTCAAATGAAGCCCAGTGGAAGGAGCTTGCTCAGTATTTTGGAATAAATGATAAGTTTGAACCCCTCATAAGTAATAGAGAACTTCTAAAGTTTGACCTTGAAGTGAGCATCGACAAATCTGTGGCTGAAGGGGATATTGAGAAAGCAGAAGAACTATGTAATGGGTTAGCTACTTGGGAGCTTGGAGTAAAAATTGACAAAGCTGTAGCTTAGCGTAATTTTGTAAAGGCTAAAAAAGATGCTGAAACTTCACAAGAGGCTCAAAAAAAAGAAGAAACTTGCATGGGGGTTTGAAGCAAAGAAGAGATGGGAAAGCAAAAGCAACATGGGATATATGTAACTAGGCCTTCATGCTTGAAAAGTGAAAACTTGATATTTTACTGCTCAAAGAGAGCTGGCTAACTTTTATACTAGTTAGGGAAAATAAACATTAGATTTGTAGGACAGTTTTCTATATCTTTTCAACCTTTTTAAAAAATGTATTTTCTTAAAAAATATGGAAAAATATATATTTAAAGGAAAAAGTGTACAAAATATAATGTGTACATGCCATCAGTACTTAAAAGTATTAATGAAATCATTGATATGTGTATACCTGCTATTGGGCTACATTGAAACTGTTTTTGTGACATAGTAAACAGTATTTTTTAAATTGATTTTTTTAAACCCTTACCTTCCATCTTGGAGTCAATACTGTGTACTGGCTCCAAGGCAGTAAGGGCTAGGCAATGGGTCAAGTGACTTACCCAGGGTCACACAGCTAGGAAGTGTCTGAGGCCGGATTTGAACCTAGGACCTCCCGTCCCTAGGCCTGGCTCTCAATCCACTGAGCTACCCAGCTGCCCCCTATAATTTTGCCAAAATAATTTTGTCTTTTGGTAGCTTTCTTCAAGTAATGAGCCTTTCCATGCATGGTTAGTCTGGTGATCTGAACAAGCATATTCTGTCAGCAAGGTTTGCCTCAACTTATTGTCATAGCCTTGTAAGACAGGATTGCTTGCACTGATAAGGCATCACCTGTAACTTTACTGGAGAAATATATTTATATGTAGCATAAATTATTTGCTTTTCCATTATTTCATTAATGCTTAGCATTTGAGATCCTTGTAGCATATATATTTGTGATCATAAATTATCCACATAGAAGGTTGGTCATAAGTATGGCTAAGAGAAAGTAACCTTACCAGCCAAGAAACATTCAATTCTAATATGAGTGATATTTTGTCTGAATATTCTTTTCTAGAAAGTTGGGTTGGGTTTGGTTTTTCCCAGTGCTGCCTGGTAAAAGTCTAAGTTTTAAGATGTGAATAATTTTAAGTAGCTTTGAGGATAGAAAATGCCCTAGAGTTTGCATTGGTTTAAATTCTGCCTAAGAAAAGACAGAAACTATCCATATCTCATTCTCTTTTACTTCTGTGATTCTTTGATATTTGATATTTTTGATATTCTTAGATAGCTTATTAATCATGAAGGTTGGATATTGGTATTAAAAATATAATAATTTTAACATTAAAAAAAGAAAGAAACACTTGCTTAGCAAAAGCCCTGTTGCTATTCCCCTTCAGCAACCATTTGAGATGATCATTCATTCATTTACTCTAAACCCCCCTTTTTATAAGCCACTATTCCAGGAACTGGGGGAATATAAAGATAATTGAGATACACTCCTTGCACTCACGGGTTGTAATCTAATGGGGATATAACATATGCCCATATATGAAAAACTATGCAAGAACTGAGAGGTAGAAAATGCTATGGATGGAAATAAAGGAGTCATATAGTTAACCTATACAGAGTGCTTGAACTTTGACAAAACATTTCATGTATTTCATCTCATTTGCTCTTCACATAAACTTGTGAGGGCGGTGCTATTATTATCCCCATTTTATGGCTAAGGAAACTGAGGCTGAGAGATCTTAGGTGACTTGCCTGCGTTAACAGAGTTTGAAAGTGTCTGCAGTTGATTCAAAAGCAGGTGTTTATGACTCCAGCTCTGCATTCCATCCACTGAGTCCCCTAGTGGATACTTTATATTATACACAGAGGGAAAAAAGAGTGAAGATACATCTCCCACTCAAATATAAAAATTATCTTGCCTAGAAGTTTCATGAGCTCCTGCTGGAATGAAGGATCTATCTTTTGGGCTTTGTGTGTTATTTTCTGGAAAGCCTTCTCATCTTATATTCCCATACTGTGCACATACATATTTTCATGCCTCTTCCTACTAAGTCTTCCACAGGATAAAACTCCTAACACTCTCATTTACTTTTGTAGCCTCCCTAACACATATTAATAAACATAGACACATGTAATGAATTGTTTAATGTTGATGATTATGATAATGAAAGTCATCTTTAAGACAGTGCCCAACAATGAAGCTAATAGCAAATTGACCCAAAACTGACTTAGGACAACTTTTATCTCTCAAAACTGTGCCAAGGAGGCACAGATGACTAGAACCAGAACTACTGATGACTAGTGAAACTGAAAACAAATCTATCTCATGCAAAGCCTGGATTGTTATCCATTTTTACACATCCCTAAGCCCATAATTAGAACCTTCCCGTAGTAAACTACCAAAAATGTTTGATGGATGAATCATAATATATTCATTATTTCAAGGAAGCTCATATCAGCTAGTCTTCCCATCTAATGTTTTTCATGAATCCCTTGTTCCACATTCCCAGTCATTAAGGGTTTAATTGTATACTTGCACTAATGGGAGTTTGGTTTGCTTTTAGATAATTCCTGGATATAATCAGATATTTCCTCTTTATTCTAGAGCCAATATCTTCCTCTATGTAATTTTTACCAAAAAAACAAACAACAATTAATCCATCTTCCTCATGCTGTTCCTTCATATATTTGGAGGTAGTCTTTCCTTTCCATCTAAGCTTTCCTAGTTCCTTCACTACAAATTCAATCATCCTGCTTCTCCTTTCCTAGATACACTCTTATTGAATTCTATTAAAATCCAAATCTTTTTCCTTAAATGCAGCACCAAAGACTGAACATACTATTTCAAATATAGTCTGACTAATAAAGAATATAATAAAGAGCAACCACTTTGCATGATCTAGATATTTTACTTCTATTAATGAAGTCTAATATTAAGAGTCACAAAAATTACCTGAAGAACTCTTTAATAAGCAGAATTGGCCAAGTAGAAAAAAAAAGATACAAAACCTCACTGAGAAAAATAATTTCCTAAAAATTAGAATTGGGAAAGTGAAAGATAATGATTCCATGGGATAGCAAGAAATAGTAAGAGAAAGTCAAAAGAATAAAAATATGGAAAATGTGGAATAGCTCTTTGGAAAAAAACACTGACCTGGAAAATAGATAAAGGAGAAATAATTTAAGAACTATTGGATTACATGAAAGACATGATAAAAAAATAGAGCCTAAACATTAAATGTCAAGAAATGATCAAGAAAACCCATCCTAATATTTCAAATCCAAACAACACAAAATATAAAGGTGAAAATTAATGATTAGACAATAATTTTATAAAATTATGTCATCACCAATATTTATCACATCTCAAGTCAGAAATTTATTTACAAAATAGAGAGGAAACAATAAAGTAGAAAAATGTGAAGGGGATAGGAAAGTTATCAATCATATCTTAATCCAGGCAGAGATTAATTAGCTCTCAATCAGGAAGGCCAGTAGTGAGTAATCACATGACCTCCTCCCAGTTGGAAGCTAGTCTCTCCAGAAATTAGGAAAAGCCTTTCACTCACCCCACAAAGTAGTCCAAGAGTTAGAGTCCAAGTTGAAATTGATCTCCAAGCCCACAATCCAAATCCCAGTCTCCAAGAAAGCTCCCTGGAAGACTCTCTCTAGTCAGGAGACTATCTCCACAAAACTGACTCAAGCTGAAGGATTTATGGCTTTTATGGTGACTTTTTTGCCCCTGCCCCTCTTCATAGGGACCAATAACAGTTTCCAAATTGTCTATCACTGCCCAGGGTGCAGTGCTTGTGGGAACCAGTTCTCACCTTCTGGAGGAGTGAATACTCATCAAAAGAGTTCACAGATTCCTGGCTGATTGAGTTTTGGAGGGTGTAAACTCTAATCATAGGATTTGCAAGTTTGGTACTGAGTTAAAAGGGTGGATCTCTAAGTAAATGACTTGTGAGTTCTTTAAGTACCTTGCTAGCTTCGCACTGAGTACTAAGTAAGATGTTCAATATTTTGTTGATTCAATTCAAAAGTAGACAAAGGAGAGTTAATCCTGTCTTCACAATCTAAATAGGGGTACTTAAGTTAGTGTTAACTAAAGTGTTAATTTAAAATAGACCCAGGGAATAAAGAATTCCCTTTTACAAGTGTAAACTCAGAAAAGAAAACAAAGAATTCCCCTTTACAAATAGAAATGGAAGGTATCCACTATTCACTCCTGAAAGAGATCCTGAAATGAAAACTCCCAGGGATATGATAGCCAAATCCCAGAACTCCCTTGTCAAAGAATAAATACTTCAAGCAGCCAGAGGAAAAATCACTCAATATTTCATAAAAATCGCGCAGCAAGACCTGGAGACAAGGGGTCCTTGCTTTCAATATGGTCTCAGACTCTTTCTTGCTATATGATTTGGGGCAAGTCACTTAACCCCAATTGCCTAACTCTTACCACTTTTCTGCCTTAGAACTGATACTTTCTACTGGTTCTAAAACAGAAGGTAAGGGTATGAAGAAGAAAAGGATTAATTTTTAACACGATCTGCTGTAATGCCAAGTTTTTTCCATCCTATACTAATTATACTATAGAATAATATAAATGTTAATGTCTTTAGCAACAGAATTACATGGGATTTGGATAAAGGGGGTAGGGAGAATGCATTGACTCCAAGTGGACATTGTCCAAGGAAGACAAGGAACCCACAGATAGAACGAAAAAGGAGAAAGTGGAAAACTGATGAGTATTAAGCCAGAGCCATAGACTGAGGCAAAAATGAAATTTAAGAAGTCCAAAAGCAATCCAAAATGAAATAAAGTATAATAATAATAAATGTTCACAAGATCTTAGATAAGAATGTCCTCAATATCTTCAGTGGTGCCAGAAGACAGTCCTAGCCACCAGCTAGGAACCAAAGAAAAATTATTCCAGCTAACATTTATACAGTGTTTTAAGATTTGCACAATGCTTTCTTCACAATAACCTAGTAATATAAGGAGTACAAGTACACTATACTAACTTTCCAAATGTAAAATATACTTATTTTAAAGAAAAAACTGAGACTCAGAGAGATTAAATAACTTTTCCAAGGTCAGCCAGATAGCAAATGTCAAACCCGAGACTTAAACCTGATTTTCTAAAAATATTAGTTTAGAGTTCTTTCCACTATCACATTACTGAGAAATGGTAAGATGCTATTTCTTTCCACAAAGAAGAGAGGCACATGTGTGCCTTTATCCTCTCTCTTTCTCTCTCCCTCTCATTGTCCATCTCTCTATCTGTCTCTTTCTCTGTCTGTCTCTGTCTCTGTCTCTGTGTCTATCTGTCTGTCTCTTTCTCTCTCTCTCTCTCTCTCTCTCTCTCTCTCTCTCTCTCTCTCACACACACACACACACACACACACACACACACACACACACACACACACACAATTATGATACCTAAAAAGGAAATAGAATCAAAAGCAAGGCAAGTTATAAATCTTTCACTGAATTAGGTTCTCCAAGGGATCATTACCGGACCACTTGATTCTTAAGTCATAAAAAGTTAGATGTCCCTTGGGTCTTCCTCTACTACTGGTTTTCAATGAATGCAATAGTAGAATAAAATAGAAGTTCTGCTTTGCTTACAGGGGATTTGGCATGATCTTCCAAAGAAAACAAAAAAGAAAGGAAATAGGACCCATTTCTCTGGGGGAAGAACAAAAGATGACAGGGTCATATTACTTTAGGGTGAATGAAAGAATGGTATTTACTTCTAGAGGTTCTTTTACCTTTTCATAATTAATTGTTGGATGATGGGCTTTCTTATTTACTTATGAGGATCAGATTGGGAGTTTCCAAATTCAGGCCATGAGACCATTATTTATGAATAATGTAATATAAAAATTAAAAAATGCATATCAGACAGGACTTCTAGGGGCATCACCAAGATAGCTAAATATAGAAGCCCTTAGCTGAGTTCTCCCAATATTCCCCTCAAAACAACTTTAAAATAACACCTCAAATTGAATTCTGGAGTGGCACAGCAACAAAAGTCAGAGTAAAACATTTTTCAAATCCACATGCGACAACATAGGAAATGAGAAAGAAAGATCGTAGATAGGAGGAGGAGGCTGGCCATGTTGATAAAACACCAGTGGTATACTAAATGATGGTAACTGAAGGAGCAGCAGATTCAGGAGCTCTCAAACCTCAAAGAGGAAAAAACCTATGAATTGGACACAAGCTTGACAAGAATTCCTAGAAGACTTAAAAAATAATTTTCAAAATCAAATGAGTGTTAGAGGAAAAATCATATAAAGAATTTAAAGCAAAGGAAGAAAATTATGATAGGACAACTAATAACTTGGTAAAAGAGACATTAAAAATGGAAGAAAAAAACACATTAGGCCAGTAACACTACTAGGTCTACAGTACTGTTAGGTCTGAGTTTCAAAGAAAAGGAAAAAAATATCAAAGGAACCCCTTGATCCAGCAATACCACTACTAGTCCTATATCCTAAAGAGATATTTTTAATGGAAAAGGATCTATTTCCATAAAAAAATATACATACAGGCTATTTTCATGGTCACAAAGAACATGAAATTGAAGAGAAGTCCATCAACTGGGGAATGGCTGAAAAAATTGTTTTATATGGTTATAAAGAACAAGTAGGATGATTTGAGAAAATCTTGGAAAGAAATGTGAACTGATGCAAAGTGAAGTGAATAAAACGAGGAGAACATAGTATACAGTAACAACTATACTGCACAATGCCCAACTATAAATGACTTAGCTATTCTCAGCAATAAAAGTATCCAAAACATTTCTGAAGGCCTTATTATGAAAAATGCTTTCCACCTACAGAGAAATAACTGATGAAGGCTTAATGAAGATAAAGTATAATTTTACTTTCTTAATTTGTCTTGGATTTTTTTGACCTGTTTTCTTTAAAACAGGGGCACTAATGTGGAAATATGTCTTGTATGACTGCACATATATAACATATATCAAATTGCTTGCCTTCCCAAGGAGAGAGAAGAGAGAGAAAAAAAGAAAGAGAGAGAGAATCTGCAACTGAAATTTTTTAAATTCTTATTAAAAATTGTTTTAACACATAATTGATCAAAAGTTTTAAATAAAGTACAAAAAGTACAAAGAAAAAGAATGCACTGATCATCACCTGACAAATTTATTAAAATGGAAACTTCTAAGAATATTATAGCTAAATGCCAAAATTTCCAGATCAAGGAGAAAATAGTGCAACTAAGCAGAAAGAAACCATTCAGCTTAAACTATATAATTTTCTACATGGGAAGATGATATATATACCTGCTAAGAACTTTATCATAGAAGTATTCTCCATAGAAAGTGTGGTAGGAGTAAGTTAATTTTGGTGGGATGCTGTTTTAAAAATGGATAGAGAAGAAAGAGAGATTTACTAGAAATGAAATTATCTTACATAAAAGAGGTCCACAAAAAAAAAATACTTTGACTGTGGAGGGGAAAATGGTTGGGGAGGTGGTCTTATATATATATATATATTACTCAATAGAGAAGTTGGAGGAGACAATGGAAGATGGGTAGTGAGTAATAAAAGAGAAGGCAATTATCAGAAGCAAAACAGACTTTAGAAAAGAGGCAGAATAAAAAAGAGAGAGAGAAGGATAATAAGAAGAAAATAGGATAGAGGGAAATGCATAGTTAGCCATCAGAACCATGAATGTGAAAGAAATGAACACACTCATAAAAGAAAAATGGACAGCAGAATGGATTAAGAATCAGAGCTAAAATAATACATGTTTACAAGAAACACACTTGAAACAGAGAGATATACACAGCTATGATAAATATTTGAAACAGAATCATTATTCAACTGAAGTTAAAAAAGAAAAGACAGTGGTAGCCACCAAAGGAAAAGCAAAAAATAGACAATTAAAAGGGCTGAGCAAGAAAACTATATCTTGCTAATAAGAAACAGATAATAAAGTAATATCAAATCTAAACATATGTACCAAATAACATCGCATTCAGAAATGGAAAACTTAAATGAATTACAGGAGGAAATAAATAGTCAAATTATACTAAAGGAGAATCTCAACCTTCACCTCTCAAAGCTAAATAAATGTAATCATAAAATAAATGACAAGTCAAAGAGATGAATTGAATCCTAAGAAAGACATATATGAGAGAATTCTCAAGAAAACTGAAAGTAAGTAGAAAGGAGTATACTTTGTCACAGATGTACATGGCACTTTCACAAAAAAAAAAAAGATGACATTATTTTCAGGCACAGAAACTTCACAACTAAATGCAGAAAAGCAGAACTATTAAATGCACCCTTTTAAGACCATAATGCATATGGTCTTATGCATAATGCAATAAAAATTACACTTAATAAAGGGCCATACAAACAGAATAAAAACTAATTGAAAACTAAATCATCTAATCCTAAAGAATGGATGAAACAAAGAACAAATCATAGAAACAATCAATAATTTCAATAAAGAGAATTATAACAATATTACAACCTTCCAAGACTTGTCAGATATAGCCAAAGCAATACTTAGGGGGAATTTTACATCTCTGGATGTATACATCAATAAAAGAGAGAAAGAGGCAGTGAATTTGGTATGCAAATAAAAAAATTAGACAAAAGAAGAAATGTAAATCTCAAATTAAACACCAAAATGGAAATTCTGAAAATCAAGGAAAAGACAAACAAAATTCAAATTTAAAAAATTTGACCTAATATAAAAATAGGAGCTAGTTTTAAGCAAATAATAATAATAAAACAAATAAAACATTTATTAATTTGACTTAAAAAAGAAGAAAAACAGACTACCATCAGAAATGAACAGAATGAATGCACTACAAATGAAAATGAAGTTGAGGTAATTATTGGTAGTTATTTAGCTCAATTATATAGTAAAACTGAAAAATCCAATTTAAATGGATAAATAATTACCAAAAAATGTACCTTGGCTGGATTTTATACCAATATGGAACCCAGGAAGTGAAGATACACAATAATAACACAAGCAAAAAACATTAGTTTTCAAACTCATACATACATATGTCTGTATGCATGTATATGTATTCTTCTCTACAGCATATGACATCATGGAATAAACTTCTATTTTACTTTCCCAACCACATGTCTTTCTTCCACCCTCCCAGACCCAACTTCATAATTAAATCACTAATCTTGATCTTAGTCATTGTCATCCTAAATTTCTTTTATCCTAAATCTCTGCTTCTTCATGGCTTCTAAATTTTAGATGTCTCATTCAATTATCTAGACCATTTATCTTAGTCACCAGTTTAGCAAAGTCAACTTTCTCAAGTCATGGCCTTCTCCTCTGATAGTTCTCCAAACCTTTTCCAGATTAAACTCTGCTCAAACTTATCAATTGCTTGTGATTTGCAATGTATAAACAAGTAAACAGCTGATAAGTATACCTGGCATCTTCAGAACAAAAGATAAGTGAAGGGCATTGACACCAAACGAGTTGTCACTTTTTCAGGCAGACATACAGAGGCTCATTCACTCAATCCAACAGACTTCTGCAGAATCCAACTGTTTTGGAATCTTCGGTTAGTTATCCTACTTCCTGGCCCCAACAGTTAATTAAAGTAAATTCTCAGATCCCTAGCTGTTGCTGAACCAGTCTCAGAGTAGCCTAGGATGCTTGGGGTTTCTGTCTAACAGCAAGAGAATGAATGCAAAGGATATAGGGACAAGGGAATCTCAAATCTTACAACAGTGCTTGAAAGCAGAATTGTCTTCCTTTCAAGAACTATGAGTTCAAAGATGGAGCCAGTAAGTATTACATATATATACATATATATATATATATATATATATATATATATATATACCTTTAATTCATTCTTTTCTAATGTGAACAAACCCCAGATTTTCCCCTTTTTCTTATTATGGATTTTAAATAACTCTGTTAGTATTCAAAAGATTAAAAAGAGATTAGAAACTGAGGCATAGTGATGGGAAATTCTCATGAGACTCAGTTATAACCTTGCTTCCTATTTCAAATATATCAGTACAAAAGACCTTGGCCATGTCTAAACTCTGACTCAGCTAAAAATTGCAAATTTGAGGAATGCTCCCATGAGTTCAAGAACACTGGGAATCTTAGGAAAGGTAGGACAAGATAAAGAAATATATAACATACACTGCCATTGTGTCATACACAGGTGGTGGGCATCTAAAAGAGAAGCGTTTGCTAATTTCCTACAAGTTCCGAGTTTATTTTTATATCCTTGAACATTGCTGTTGAGTCGACCACTCAGAGCAGAGACCCCCATCCTCTTCCCTTCCCTAATAAAGGTCACAATTTCTCTGTAAGCATCTTGTCCAGTTTTCTATCTGCTCATTAGAGTGACTTTGGGGTGCAGACCCCAAGATTTCATTCTACATATAGTCAAGTTACTTAGTGGAATATTCTAGTAAAGATGTAATTCTGTACTGCCCCAATTCCAATATTTGGTTTAATTAAGGCAAATTAAGGACTCTGATTGTAAATTATTTAGCTTTTTTAAGTAGAGAATGGATAGTCAGCTTTCTCCTTCCTCCTCTGATGGGTCTCCATTCTTTTCTTGGTATATAACATTTTGTACCTACAGTACCTAAGGCACTTAATAGATGGATTTTTAGTAAGCCATGATTCATTGATTTAGAGGCCTGCAAACTGCCTCAATGAGGAGGTGGAATGCTAATTGGACAAGACTCTCTGGCATAATCTAAAAGTATCAGAACAGTAAGTTAACACTATTGAATATTTTCAGTGCTGAGATCTACCTTTTAAGAAATCCTGATTCTTCTGAAGTGTACTCCTCTGCTAAAGTTTTTCCAAACTCTTATCTTCCTTACCTACTCCAGAAAAATATCTACCATCATCTGTAAAATGTCCAGGTCAGTAGAGAGTAAACCCCACTTTTGCTTGGTCCTTTTGCTTTAGATCACTATAACTTGCAGTCTCTCCTGCTAGGTAGTGAGTAGAGGACAAGAATAAAAGGAAAAGAGAAAGCAGTGTTGGCACAAATGAAAGAACTCAATTTCTGAATACAGGAGACCATAATTTGAATCCTGCCACTGAGGCTGATCTTTCTCATCTTGGGCAAATCACTTCACTTCCCTGCATCTCAGTTTTATTAGCTATCAAGTGAGGGGGTTAGCTTTTTATATCCAAAGTCCTTTCTGCCTCTAACTCAGAACTGTATTACAGTTCTAGGGAAAAAGTCTGCCAAGAGAGATGAGGAAAATTGAGTTTCATGATGATTTGAATTATAACTAGGCTGCTAGTGTTATTTTTATTATAAAATAAGCAGAAGATTCTTTCTCTCCCATTCTCCCTTGCTATAGTTGTCAGAAAAGCAGAAGTCCATCATTCTTGTACCAGGAGCAATGAGGGAGTTTCTCAATCTAGGAGAAAGGACAACTTCAACAGCTAAAACAACACTGGATAGGGAGTCAAGCAAACTGAGTTTAAATCTAGATTCCACCCCCTTACTACCTGTGTAAAAAGTTACCAAACTTCTCTGGCAGTTTCTAAATCTATAAAATTAAAGGTCTGGATTAAATGAAGCCTCTCAAGATCCTTCCAGCTCTTAAATTTATGATCTCTATAGAACTTACAAAGTTCGCAAAATATTTCCATCACATTATCCTCATTTTACAGAGCTAAGGCACAGAGAAGTGAGAGGTCACTCAACAAACAAATCTTATCCAATCCAAGATTTGATCCCAGGTTTCAAATCTAGAGGTACTGTTAAGCAAAGAACCACTAAGATCTAAAAATGGGAACCTGTTTTAGCTCTTCTGGTTTAGGTACCATATTTGTGTCATTAAAAAATGGTTTGGAAGGATTCCCTCTTCCTCTACTTTTTCCAAATAGTTTATGTAGTATTGGAGTTAGTTCTTCTGTTAAAGGAATTTTCTTAATCTCTTCCTCTGTCTCCTTACAAGGGGAGAGAGCAGGATTGACAGGTTCAGTGAGCCAGAGCTGAAGATTCCTTTACCAGGGAGACCAGGACTGAGGAGAGGAAGCAGCGGGCCCTCTGAAAGGAAGTTAGGAAAGATGGTCAGTGAGAAGAAAAAGAAGCAGCAGTTGACAATTGATATCTTTTACCTCTGGGATCTCTAAAGAGCAGGAGGTCTGTCTCTGAGGCAAGGATCTGCTGGCAGTTGGCTACTGACAGTTGGGTTACTATAGAAAACTGATTAAAGGAGTGAGTGAGTGGTGGCTGTCTGTTATTTTAGGGAGTTAGGTAGTAAGTGAATAATTTATAGGTAGAGTAGAGTAGAGTAAGCCTGGTGTGCCAGGCTGTCCTGAGAAGACAGAGATAGGTTTAGGAAAATTTATGAATTTTAGGTATATTTATAGGGTAGAAGTTTAATAATCACTCTTCTCTTTCTTTCTATCTATCTGTAACTTCTTAAATTAAACAAAGTTTCAATTAAACTGCTTTCCTTACTTTGTCAAGCTCCTTAATTTAAATTTTACACTTCTTTGAATGTTTGGTAGAATTCACTTGTGAATCCATCTGGCCCTTGAGCCTTTGTCTTACAGAGTTTTTTGATGGTTTGTTCATTCCCTTTTTCTGTGATGGGTTTTTTTATTTCCTCTTTTACCAATCTGTGTACTTCATATTTTTGTAAGCATTGATCTATTTCACTTAGTTTATCAGATTTATAGGCATATAGTTGAGCAAAAATAACTTCCAATAATTGTTTTAATTTCTTCTTCATTGCTTGTGATTTCATCTTTTTCATTTTTTATACTGATAATTTTATTTTCTTCTTTTTTTTAATCAAGTTAAACAATGGTTTATCTATTATTTTTCATAAAACCAACTCCTTGTCTTATTTATTAATTCAATGGTTTTCATACTTTCAGTTTCATAAATCTCTCCCTTGATTTTTAGGATTTCTAATTTGGTGTTTAGCCATGGTTTTTTTAATTTGCCTTTTTTTTCTGTTTTCTTTCTTTCTTTTTTTTTTAGTTATATGCCCAATCTACTCTTTCACAACTTTCTTGATACAAGGATTTAGACATATAAATTTCCCTTTAAGTACTATTTTGGCTGCTTCACATTAATTTTGATATGTTGTTTCCTCATTGTCATTTTAAAAAATA
Source organism: Monodelphis domestica (assembly GCF_027887165.1). Classification (NCBI taxonomy): domain Eukaryota; kingdom Metazoa; phylum Chordata; class Mammalia; order Didelphimorphia; family Didelphidae; genus Monodelphis; species Monodelphis domestica. The sequence goes on along the minus strand of NC_077232.1, from coordinate 109,715,793 downwards.
AAATTGTTGATATCTCTCCCTTCCTCCCTCCATTTTAGTCTTTCCCTATTCACAGATTTTTGTTGACCACCTTCCCCAATTCGACTTCCCTACAGGGAAAGGTAGGTTTTCTACAACTGACTGAATGTGAGAGTTATCCCTATCCTAGACTAGTTTCAATAAAAGTAAGGTTCAAGGATATCTATTCCACACCCCAGCTTCTCCTTCACTGTATTTGCCTCTTATGAATCTCTTAATGAGAGATGTTGTCTCTACCTATCTCTCCTTTTCTCCCCAGATGTTCCTCTTTCCTATTCCTTCACATTTTGTTTTTTGTTTTTTCTGCAAGTCAAGCCATGTTGTTTAGCTTTCTTAAAAATCCCTTGTCTTCCACCTTAGAATCAATTTGGTGTATTGGTTCAGTAAAGATTAAAATTTAGGGGAGACTGAGGCAGGTAGAAATTAGTTTCTCTCTCCATGGAGTATTATATTTTTTTAGAGGTTTATTAAGGATTAAGGATTAAAGAAAATACAGGATATGGAAAATGTGCCTAGGCCAGAGGCCTAGACAAGACCTCACCTACATTATGGAAAGAGCCACATCTGCTCTAAAACAGAAGTCCAAAAAAAAAGAGCCGCCTACAGGGAAAACCCTTTAAATAAAATTTTGTTCTTGTCCCAGGTGAGAATTCAGTGAGATTAGAGAGCATTCTGGGAGCTAGCAAGGACTCCTGGGGAATGGAGACCAGAGTTCAAATCTCAATTTTACAGTTCTAAGATAGAAGAGTGTTCAAGGCTTGGCAATGTAGATTAAGTGACTTGCCCAAGGTCACATGACTAGGAAGTCTGTGAGGCCAAATTTGAACCCAGGACTTCATTAGGCCTAGCTTTCAATCCACTTAGCTGTCTACCTGTGTCCCCCATCCCTTCTTTCTCTTTATAGTCCTTTTAATTGCTTTAACAGGGATAAAGTTCTTAAGCATCTTAATTACATTAGGTATCTTGTATAAATTAAGTATCTTACTTTTCTCAAGTATCACAAATATCTAAATGTATCCAATTATCACTTTCCTAGGTATGAATATACTCATTTCAACTTTATCAAAACCCTAAAATTTTCACTTTACTTTTTTGTGTTTCTCTTGAGTATTGAATTTGTTCTTTGAATTTTCTTTTCAGCTTAGATTTTTTGGTCAGGAAAATTTGAAATTCCTCTATTTCATTAAATATCCATTGCCTTTTACCCCATAGGATTATGCTGTTTTATTAGGTATATATCCTAGATTCTCCATCTTTTGGAAAATCATATACCATACCTTGTGGTTCCTAAATGTAGAAGCTACTAGTTCTTGTGTAATCCTTTCTGTGGTTCCATAATATTATAATAATTTCCTTCTGGATACTTGTAGTATTTCCTTGGTCACAAAATTCCCCAATTTGACTAAATACTCCTCAGGTATTTTATTTTGGGATCTTTTTTCAGAAGATGAATATTGGAGTCTCTCAATTTCTGTTTTTTCCTTCTTGTTTAAGCATGTCAGGCAAGTTTTCCCTGAAGATTTTTTGTAATATGGTGTCCAGGCTCTTCTTCTTTTTTTGTGGCTTTCAGATATTCTGATGATGCTTAGATTATCTCTTCTAGATCTATTTATGGGGTAAGTCATTTTTCCAATGAAGTATTTTAGCTTTTCTCTTCTTTTTCAATTTTCTGATTTTGATTTACTGCTTCCTGCTGTCTTATGGATTAATTAGCTTCTATTTGTGCAATTCTAATTTTTAAGGAATTATTTTCCTCCTTAAGTTAGTGTGTTGCCTTTTTCATTTGACCAGTTCTACTCTTTATTTTGGGGGGGGTAGAGGGGAGTGATCTTATTTATTTTTGGGGGGGGAGTTGTTTTTATTTTTATTTTATTTTATTTTTAAATTGTATTTAATTGGTCAATTCAGAATATTTTCCCCTGGTAAAAAGAATCATGTTCCTTTACTCCCCTCCCCCCAACACCTCCTGTAGCCCACTTGCAATTCCACTGGGTTTTACATGTGTCCTTGATCAAAACCTATTTCCATGTTGTTGATGTTTGCACTAGGGTAATCATTTAGTGTCTACATTCCCAATCATATCCCCATCAACCCATGTGATCAAGCAGTTGTTTTTCTTCTGTGTTTCTAATCCTACAGTTCTTCCTCTGAATGTGGATAGTATTCTTTCTCATAAATCCCTCAGAATCATCCTGCATCATTGCATTGCTACTAATAGAGAAGAAGTCCATTACATTCGATTGTACCACAGTATATCAGTCTTCGTATACAATGTTCTCCAGGTTGTGCTCCCTATACTCTGCTTCAATTCTTGGAGGTCATTCCAGTTCACATGGAATTCCTCCAGTTCATTATTCCTTTGGGCACAATAGTATTCCATCACCAACATATACCACAATTTGTTCAGCCATTCGCCAATCAAAGGGCATTCCCTCATTTTCCAATTTTTGCCACCACAAAGAGCACAGGTATGAATATTCTTATACACGTCTTTTTCCTTATTAACTCTTTGGGGTATAAACCCAGCAGTGCTATGGCTGAGTCAAAGGGCAGTCTTTTATCGCCCTTTGGGCATAGTTTCAAATTGCCCTCCAGAATGGTTGGATCAATTCACAACTCCACCAGCAATGCATTAATGTTCCAACTTTGCCACATCCCCTCCAGCATTCATTACTTTCCTTTGCTGTCATGTTAGCCAATCTGCTAGGTGTGGGGTGATATTTCAGAGTTGTTTTGATTTGCATTTCTCTGATTATAAGAGATTTAGAATACTTTTTCATGTGCTTATTAATAGTTTTGATTTTTTTAACTGAAAATTGCCTATTCATGTCCCTTGCCTACTTATCAATTGGGGAATGGCTTGATTTTTTGTACAATTGATTTAGTTCTTTATAAATTTGAGTAATTACCCTTTTGTCAGAGGTTTTTGTTATGAAAAATTTTCCCCCAATTTGTTGCTTTCCTTTTAATTTTGGTTGCATTGGTTTTGTTTGTACAAAAACTTTTTAATTTAATGTAATCAAAATTATTTATTTTATATTTTGTGATTTTATCTAACTCTTGTTTGATCTTAAAATCTTTCCTTTCCCAAAGATCTGACATGTATACTATTCTGTGTTCACCTAATTTACTTAGAGTTTCCTTCTTGATATTCAAGTTATTCACCCATTCTGAGTTTATCTTGGTTTGGGTTTGATATTGATACAAACCTAATCTCTCCCACACTGTCTTCCAATTTTCCCATCAGTTTTTATCAAATAGTGGATTTTGGTCCCAAAAGCTGGGATCTTTGGGTTTATCATACACTATCTTGCTGAGGACATTTACCCTTAGTCTATTCCACTGATCATCCTTTCTGTCTCTTAGCCAGTACCATATTGTTTTGATGACCACTACTTTATAGTACAGTATAAGATCTGGTGCTGCTAGGCCTCCTTCCTTCACATTTTTTCATTATTTCCCTTGATATCTTTGATCTTTTGTTCTTCCAAATGAACTTTTGTCACTTTTTTTCTAATTCAGTAAAAAAGTTTTTTCGTAGTTCAATGGGTATGGCACTAAAAAAGTAAATAAGATTGGGCAGGATGGTTAGCTCATCCTACCCATGAGCAGCTAATGTTTTTCCAATTGTTTAGATCTAGTTTTAATTGTGTGGAAAGTGTTTTGTAGTTGTGTTCATATAGTTCCTGTGTTTGTCTCAGCAGATAGATTCCTAAGTATTTTATATTTATATTGTGAGGGTAGCCATCTGGTCATCGACCCCCAGTGAACCAGGGCTTTGCTCACCCAGCATGTGAAGACTGTTTCGGCGGAACAGGCGGAAGAAACCAATAAGAAGGTTCAATGGCTGAGATGGTAACGCAGCAAAGCACTGTGGAGTGCTTAGGGCGTGTTGGAGCACAAAAAAACAACACGGCCATCCAATGCAGCTGAGGAAGTCTCCAGATGTAACAATTTTTCATGCCACTGGACCCAGGCTTCCAATGCCGAGAGAGTGGGACTGTCTCTGTGCATCAGCTTTTCCACTTAAATCTCCTTCACGCACAAGTATTTTTGTGCACACTCATCTATCCTAACTCCGTCCACCCTCTTCAAGACCTGTGGTGACGGGGGAGTGGTGGCGCAACAGGTGGGGGTGACCACTGGCAGTTGTAGTCATGATCCTGCACGTAGGCGACCCACGGACCAGTGGTTTCTCGGTCCTGTGGGCATCAGGGACATTCGGCAGCATCCTGGGTGACTGAGCAGCCCTCTCTAGGACAGCACTGCTCACCCTAATCAAGGGAGGGGACTAGAAAAGGTGTCCCAAATATTGCCTGCCCTACAAACACACGGTCAGCACACCACGGCTGGCGGGTCATCACCTTAAGTGGTCAAAACCAAAGAAAACAAAATACTAAGAAACTCCTACTAGGAGCATGGATTATCAGGACATTACTTGATAGAGAGAATACCCCCAAGACCTGAGTGAAGAATAGCTCTAATTCGTAAAGAACTGGCACGATATAACATCGACATTGCAGCCTTAAGCGAAACACGCTTACCAGAAGAGGGATCACTCAGCGAACCCACCACTGGATACACCTTCTTCTGGAAAGGTAGAGCCTCAAATGAAGACAGAATCCACGGTGTTGGCCTGGCTATCAAGACCAGTTTGCTCAAACAGCTGCCAGACTTGCCTGTGGGCATCAGCGAGAGGCTCATGAAGATCTGTTTGCCTCTCAGCAAAGACCGGTATGCCACAATCATCAGCGCATATGCCCCAACACTGACCAGCACAGAGGAGACCATTGAGCAGTTCTACTCTGACCTGAGTGCCGTCCTGCACTCAGTGCCCACAAATGACAAGCTGATACTACTGGGAGACTTCAATGCCCACGTTGACCAGGACCACGAAAGATGAAAAGGAATGCTCGGCAAACACAGTGTGGGCAAAATGAACAACAATGGCCTACTGCTACTCAGCAAATGCTCAGAGTTTGAACTCACCATCACGAACACTGTGTTCAGAATGGCGAACAAATATAAAACAACATGGATGCACCCACGATCGATCAAAACAATGGCATCTCATTGACTACATCATTGTACGCCAGCGAGACATCCAGGATGTAAAGATCACCAGAGCCATGAGAGGAGCTGAATGCTGGACAGACCACCAATTGGTTAGAGCGACTCTTCAAATGTGCATTGCGCCTCACCATCCAAAACGCGCCCAGACAGTTCGCGCATTTTACAACGTGAGTCGTCTTAGAGATCCATATTATTTGCAAACATTCCAGTCCTGCCTGGACGACAAGCTGTCTGCCAAGGGACCACTCACTGAAAGCTCAATAGAGAAATGGAACCATTTCAGAGATGCAGTGAAGGAAACATCAAAGGCAGTCCTAGGCCCCAAACAACGCAACCACCAGGACTGGTTCGACGAAAACAACACTGCTATTGAAGACCTATTGAGCAAGAAGAACAAAGCCTTTATGGAGTGGCAAAATAACCCAAACTCTGCTCCTAAAAAGGACAGATTCAAGTCTCTCCAAGCCACGACGCAGCATGAGATCAGGAAGATGCAAGACTGATGGTTGGAAAAAAAGGCAGAAGAAATCCAGTGTTTTGCTGATACGAAAAACTACAATTTTTCAGTGCCCTCAAGACTGTCTATGGGCAATTAAAACCCACCACCACTCCCTTGCTATCCTCTGATGGTGACACTGTCATAAAAGATAAAAAAGGCATCAGCAACAGGTGGAAAGAACACTTCAATCAGCTTCTCAACTGACCCTCTTCAGTCGACCAAAGCGCCCTTGACCAGATCCCCCAAAACCACACCATTGAACAACTTGACGTCCCTCCTTCAATAGAGGAAGTCCATAAAGCCATTCAACAAATGAGTGCAGGCAAGGCACCCAGTAAAGACGGGATCCCAACTGAGGTGTACAAGGCCTTAAATGGAAAGGTGCTCCAGGCATTCCACATAGTGCTGACCAGCATATGGGAAGAGGAAGACATGCCCCCAGAACTCAGAGATGCCTCCATCGTAGCCCTATACAAGAACAAAGGTGCACGAGCAGCCTGTGACAACTACAGAGGCATCTCACTACTCTCCACTGCTGGAAAGATTCTCGCCCGAGTTATACTCAACAGACTCCTGTCATCTGTTTCAGAGCAGAACTTGCCTGAATCACAATGTGGCTTCTGACCAGGTTGCAACACCAACATGGTCTTCACGGTGAGGCAAATGCAGGAAAAATGCCTTGAGCAGAATCTAAGTCTCTACATTGTCTTCATAGACCTAACAAAGGCGTTCGACACAGTGAACAGGGATGCATTATGGGTGATCCTTAGCAAGCTCAATTGCCCAGCAAAATTCATCAAATTGATCCAGCTCTTTCATGTCGACATGACAGGGGAAGTCCTATCTGGTGGAGAAACTTCTGATTGCTTCAACATCTCCAATAGCATGAAACAAGGCTGTGTCCTCATTCCGGTACTATTCAACCTATTTTTCACCCAAGTATTAAAACATGCTGTGATGGATCTAGACCTGGGCGTCTACATCAAATACCAACTGGATGGCTCACTATTCGACCTTCGCCACCTGACCGCAAAAACAAAGACAACAGAGAGACTCATCCTGGAAGCTCTCTTCGCAGATGACTGTGCTCTCATGGCCCACCAAGAAAATCATCTTCAAACCATTGTGGACAGGTTCTCTACCGCAACAAAACTGTTTGGCCTGACTATCAGCCTCACCAAAACAGAGGTGCTGTTCCAACCTGCACCAGGGAGGCCAACTAACCAGCCGTGCATTACAATCCACAGCACTCAGCTTTCTAATGTCAACACTTTCAAGTATCTGGGCAGCACCATCGCCAACGACGGGTCCCTAGACCACGAGATTAATACCAGGATCCAAAAGGCCAGCCAGGCACTTGGGTGGCTGCGCTGCAAAGTCCTCCAACACAGTGGTGTAAGCACTGCGACGAAGCTCAAAGTGTACAACGCAGCGGTCCTCAGCTCGCTCCTGTACGGTTGTGAGACATGGACCGAATCACCAATCAGGAAGTCCTCGACAGAGCCAACTCCACCAGCATCGAAGTCCTGGTCCTCAAAACCTAGCTACGATGGTCTGGACACGTCATCCACATGGACCCACAGAGAATACCAAGACAGGTATTCTATGGTGAACTGTCAGCTGGACTCAGGAAACAAGGCCGACCAAAGAAAAGATTCAAGGATCAGCTAAAGTCCAACTTGAAGTGGGCTGGCATTACACCAAAGCAACTAGAACTCGCTGCCTCTGATAGAAGCAGCTGGAGAACCCACATTCACCATGCCGCCACCACCTTTGAAGATGAGCGATGTCGACGTCTTGCCGCTGCGAGTGAACGCCGACACCAGGCCACAACTGCACTTCCCATAACAACTGGCGTCCCATGCCCCATGTGCCACAAACTGTGCGCCTCAGCCTTTGGACTCCAAAGCCACATGAGGGTACACCGTAGATGAAACTGCACAAAGACAATAGTCATTCTCAGTCACCAAGAGACTACCACTAGAGTGATTTGTTTTTATTTTTTTAAACCCTTACCTTCTATCTTGGAGTCAATACTGTGTACTGGCTCCAAGGCAGAAGAGTGGTAAGGGCTAGGCAATGGGGGTTAAGTGACTTGCCCAGGGTCACACATCTGGGAAGTGGCTGAGGCCAGATTTGAACCTAGGACCTCCAGTATCTAGGCCTGGCTCTCAATCCACTGAGCTACCCAGCTGCCCCCTATCTGGAGTGCTGTTAAATGGAATTTATCTTTCTAATTCTTGCTGCTGAGATGTGTTGGAAAAATATAGATATGCTGATGACTTATATGGGTTTAGTTTTTATCCTGCAACTTTGCTAAACTAGCTTTTTAGTTGATTATCTAGGATTCTTTAAGTAGACCATCATATCATCTGCAAAGAGTGACAGCTTGATCTCCCCATTGTCTATTTTAATACCTTTAATTTCTTTTTCTTCTCTAATTGCTACTTCTAGTGTTTCTAGTACAATGTTAAATAATAGAGGTGATAATGGGCATCCTGGTTTCACTCCTGATCTTATTGGGAAGGCTTCTAGTTTATCCCCATTACAGATGATGTTTGCTGATGGTTTTAGATATACATTGTTTATATTCTTAGGAAAGGCCCTTCTATTCCTATACTTTCAAGTGTTTTCAATAGGAATGAGTGTTGTATTTTGTCAAAGGCTTCTTCTGCATCTATTGAGATAATCATGTGATTTTTGTCAGTTTGCTTGTTGATATGGTCAATTATGTGGATGGTTTTCCTAATATTGAACCATCCTTGCATTCTTAGTATAAATGCCACTTGATCATAATGACTAACCCTCATGATCACTTGTTGGCGTCTTTTTGCTAATGTTCTATTTAAGATTTTTTCACCTATGTTCATTAAGGAGATTGGCCTATAGTTTACTTTCTCTGTTTTTGACCTACCTGAGTTTGGAATCAGTACCATATTTGTGTCATAAAATGAATTTGGTAGAACTCCTTCTTTGCTTATGCTGTCAAATAATTTGTACAATATTGGGATTAGTTGTTCTTTGAATGTTTGATGGAATTCATTCGTGAATCCATCTGGTCCTGGGGATTTTTTCTTAGGGAGTTCTTTGATGGCTTGTTCAATTTCTTTTTCTGATATAGGGTTATTTTTGGTATTCTATTTCTCCTTCTGTTAATCTAGGCAATTTATATTTTTGTAAATATTCATCCATATCGCCTAGACTGCCATATTTATTGCCATATAATTGGGCATAATAGTTTTTAATGATTGCCTTAATTTCCTCTTCATTAGAAGTGAGCTCTCCCTATTAATCTTTAATACTTTTAATTTGGTTTTCTTCTTTCCTTTTATTAATTAGATTGACCAGTATTTGGTCTATTTTATTTTCTTTTTTTTCAAAGTACCAGCTTCTAGTCTAATTTATTAATTCAATAGTTCCTTTACTTTCAATTTTATTAATTTCTCCTTTAATTTTTATAATCTCTAATTTAGTTTTCATCTGATGATTTTTAATTTGTTCACTTTCTAGTCTTTTAATTTGCATGACCAATTTATTGACCTCTGCCCTCCCTAATTTGTTAATATATGAACTCAAGGATATAATTTCCCCCCTGAATACTGCTTTGTCTGCATCCAATAGATTTTGAAAGGATGTCTCTCACATCATTGTCAACCAATGATTGCTAGGCACACTGACAAAAAGTCAATTAGGGAGCAGTCCCCTTTAGCATAAGAGTATACATACAAAACAAATGCATTCAACTCACCACAGTTCAAATCACCACATCCAAAAGTTTACTCTGGATCTTCTGGTGCAGCATGTGGCCTCCACAAACATCTTCATGGCGCCTTCTCGAAACAGTTCACTTTCTGGATTTGGGGGGGTAGCAAGCTTCTTATCACAAAATTATGCTCAAAGTAATTTAAATTTTTCATTATAGAATAATAATACATTTCCTCCTGAGGAGGATGGTGAAAATACAGGGGTCACCCAGGGATAAATAGCTGAGTTGTGAGGCATTTAAATCAATTAGAAAAAGAAAATCAACAACATCAAAAAAATCCAAATAAAAGAGAAAAAATTATTTCTGGATGAAATATAAAATATCAAATTCTTATGTGTAAAAATTCTGAGTAAAAGAAAAATAAAACCTTGAATCAGGGCCCAATTAAAGTGATTTATGTCCCACAAGCCTATAGTAGCAATTATGCACTTACCTAATCAGTAGCCAGGGCTACAGAAAGTTTGCCACATTATGAAAGATAGAAAAGGGACTAGATTTTAGCCACAAATTAGGAAATAGCATTCCTTGGTCTGATTTTACCTTTTCTCTCAGGGCTACAGGAGCCAGAATGGCTGCCAAAGTAAAGTGCTTGATAGAATGTGGGACAGGGAAGACCTGACTATGATGTATGTCAAACATCCTCAATTTCAAACCCCAAACAAGTTCAAGTCCTCTTGTTTTGTCTCAAAATCTCATCAATCCCACTGGGATTAGTTGGTCTCCTTGACCTTTTGCTCAATTGGCACTATGTAGATTAGCTTTGTGCTTCATTCGAAATGTACAGTGGTTCTTTTTGTATTCCCTTCTCCTTGAATCAGACAGAATCATTATGCAAAGTCCCATTATTTTAAACAATGAATGGCAAGTTTCTATAGTCTAAAGCTTTTGGATATGCATTCATATTAGGGCTAATGGACATTTTAAACTTACTCTAGTGCAAATTAAAAAAAACTTTAAATACTGGTAACATATGCTTCAAGTTCAAAAAATGAGAGAAAAATAAAACTCAAATACTATATTACACATACAAGAAAAAAGAAAAATGTTTTAAAAATCAAAAATATGGCTTATGATCAGTGATACACTGTGTCAGCCAAGTAGAGGTATAATACAAAGGCTTTATCACCCAAAACTGAGATCCATTTCCTTTTTAAGTTGTCCATGATCCACAGTGTGAGTGCAAATGATTTTTTACAAAGTAAACAGCTTTATAAAACAGCAGTATAGTATGTAATGCACATTTTTTTTAAAATAGCAAAATTCCCAATAGCCCAGTTAATGAAAATAGCAAACAAACCCACTATCATATAGGATTCACATGAGTATCTATAGCCACTTCCTGTGTGACATTTAAAAATGTTTGAAGCTCCTCTGGTATGATATTGTATATGTCTCATCCATTACATTTTTATAAATGCAGAGGTAGGGAATATAATAGTGCTATAACACTTCACTTCAGCTACTAAATGGACCCTTTACCTCTTGTTACAAAGAACTCAAAGGCAGGCAAGATAATCAGTCAGAGCTATTGATGCTATTAAATATCTAAAAAATCACTTCTGAAGACCCCTTAAAATCAATTTAAATTAATATTTTGTTCAGTACAGTCATGATGGAAATACAAATAAAAACAATGTAACAGAATATATCTAGTAGCCAAAACATAGTAGCTTAAAGTGATTCAGTATAATAGAATAGTATTGATCAGATTAATATATGGACTTAAAACAGAATTAAATCTTAAAGCAAATAATGAGCAAAATAAAATAAGCATGACAGGATGCAAGTACTGAATTCAAAAGTCCTTTGTTTCCAATTCCAATACAGAGACTTCCATCAAACAATGAAATTTGAAATGGCTTAAAAATCCACCTCCAGACTCTTTAAGGATCCTTCTCCCTCCCCCCCCCACAGGATTATTATCCTTCTAGGTTCCTTTTGTCACACCTCTGGGATCTCCCATAGGGAGAATTCCAAACTGAACATATTGTGGAGGAATCCCATATTGGATGTATTGTAGAGACTGGGCAGGCCAGAATGGCAAGGGGGGTATATGGAGATGAATCTCTCCTTGTAATCCCAAGGAACAGTGGAAAGAAAAAACATCCTAAAACTGGGATCTGGGAGATAGGTAATGCACTGCTCTTTCACAGAGGAAGCAATGCTTGCAATTCTACTTTCTGTTTGGAAGAGTAGCCTTCATTCCCCTTCCCCCTAAGGGTAAAGCCACCAGGGGCCACATGCTACCTCAGTCCCCTCCTCCACAGACAGGAGCATGGAAGACTATCTGGGTTAGCTAAACTGGAGGTAGGGGTGGGTGTGTTCCCCTGCTGAAAAGTAGCTAGTGCAGGTTTGAAAACTCATGTTGGGATGTGGGGAGGGATCTCTGTACTTCACCCTCCACAGAAAAAAAAAAAAGGTGCTTCTAAAAGGCTCTTTGACCTTTGGGCAATTAGGCACAGACTGCAATAGTTCACGGATAGCAGAAATGGGAAGGATCTACAGACAGCGTCTAGACAACCCTGATGGTAGCAGGAGCAGGATCAGGAGTGGCAGAGGCAGGCAGAAGGGACATCCAGGGAGTTAGCTGCAGGAGACTGGTGGGTGTGGTGGCTGGTGAAAAAGTGGGAGAAAAAAAGAAAACAGCAAGAACAGGGAATTAGAAATGGCAGGAGAGAAACACAGCTTTGCAAAATTTAGCTACTCAAAATAAGAATTCTTTTTCCAACTTCAGTGGTGGCCATATATGTAAAATTAAAATTAATATATAGTAACTCCAAATGTTGTATTTTATAAGATTAATTAATAATCATTAGAAGTAAAGGAATAAAAAGTAATTATCTAACAAAATAAAACCACATTCCTAAGCTAACCTACCTGCTCAAAAGGCCCGCACCACCAAAGCCACCAACAGGAAGGAAAGAGAGCTAGACATAGAACTCCACCCAATTTATCTCCTGTCTACGTCAGCACATTACAGCAGGAAGTAAGCTCCTAGAAATTGTTGTTTTGCTGGGAAGTGTAGTTTTTAGGGTAACAGATTCCAATTTCACAATTGTCTACCTTAGGAGGCCCCCAAATCCTAAACTTCCCTCTCATCAAATCTCTCATCTCTCTGAGCTATAAGTAAAAAGTGGCTTTTAGGAAAAATTTTCCCCCTTTTGGCCCTTCTCTTGTATGTTTGTTTTTTATGGTTTTTAAGAGACTACTTGAATTTTTAATCTTGTTGAAAGTTCCATCTTTTCTTAAATATTTAGGATTTGAAGGGTCAACTTGTGACCATTTGAGGTTGAAGAGTCATTGAGAATAGAGTTAATTCTTTTTGTTCTATATGTCTTATGACAAGAGTTCCTAGATTATTTATTTTGTGTGTGTGTGAGTGTTTATGTGTGTATGTATATCTATGCTTTAAAGGGCTAATGAAGTAGACAGAGATAAATTCATAGCTTCCTTCCTCATCAGTCTATAGGTATGGGTTTAGAGTTCTAATTGTTAAAAATCACTGTCTTTATATCTGTATCTCTGTGGTTTATATATTATCTTTTCTCCTAATAACACTGGTCACATTAAAAGGGGACAGAGACAAAATACAGATATTAAAATAACTGGAAACTAAGACTACGGCAAAGAGAAATAGTTTGATTTCTCCACTGGAAATTTTTAAATTATGCTTGTTTCAACATATGTGTAGTATGTGTATTAAAGTATGTATATTAAAGGTTAATAATCCTAAACTTAGATTTAGATTGTTTTTTAAAGTGACAGATCTTACTTCTGAATTATGCTCTGAATGTTTAGAATTTGAAGCTTGGAATACTTTCAAGTTCTGGATACAGAAATCATAATTGCCTAAAGAGATGAATTTTCCTTCCATCAGACATCACAGGGTTAAAGATATTGCTATAAGCCTGCAGACTGTTGAAAGTATTCTTCTTTTTAATTTAACTGTACTCTATCCTTATCAACAAATAAAATTGTAAGGGAAGTGTGTGTTGATCCTATTACATGATGAGCCCGAATTTAAATATTACAATGGTGACATGGGTTTTTCATATAATGATATTGGGAAAACCTGGAGAATAAAAATTCATCATGTTTAAAGATTTAAATAAGTTATGGCAAGTTGATAAATAGCAATAAAGTCTATATCAACCTGATGTCAACTACAACCTGTAAGGAATTAACCCATGCCTTCTATCTTAGAATCAATACTGTGAATTGGTTCCAAAGTTTAGGCAATGGGGATTAACTGATTTGCCCAGGGTCCTATTACTAGGGAATATCTAGCTGCTCATACATATTGATTCCATTCAGGTAAAATAAAATATCTTGACCAATTTTTTCAACTTTGAAAGTGTAATAAAGGGATACTCTGAGATAAAGGGATACTAGAGTATCTCAAGTATCTTCTCAAGGATCTCTCTATCTCCAGAGTATCTTTTTATTACAAAAGTAACTTCCTAAACTGAATTTCTACTTACTAAAATAACCAGCTTACTGATCAGAGATCTGATTAATGCCACAAACCTAAATTCAGATCCTTTCTAAAGGAAACCAAGCAAATCCTGTTATCAATGCAAGGAGGGAAAGGTTTGTTTTGAAATAAGCAAACAACTAAAAATTAAGCAAAACTTAAATGTTTTCTATAATAAATTAGTGTGAGGAAACCGAAAACACATATTTAATCTTTTATTGGCTTCAAATGAAAATGAGAAAAGTTACACCTTCGGAAAATTACAGTCTCCATCAGACACCTTTTTTTAAAAAGTAGAATTCTTTGTTAATCTGTTTCAAAGCAAGTAAGAGCATCTCCCCATCTCCCAACATACAATATAGCAATTTTATGGTTAAACAACTAGAGAATTAAGTCATCATTGATTCTAGAAAAGGATTTAGGGAAAGTTATCAAAATCAATACCCCTACAAATGTATTAACCTTTTCTTGCTTCACAGACAATGAAAAGGTATATGACTTGGGATGCAACAGAAACAAAAAGTACTAATTTTGATGAGAATAGTTAGATATCAAGAAGTCTTACGTGCTGTGACGTGTATGAGTATCTCCTATCTATTTTGTAACTGATTCAACTAAATTTTTAAGAATTTTCTTATTTACTCACTACCAAAAGGAAAAACTTTTTAAGGGACAATAAAGAACAAGCCGATGGCCCCCAAAGAACTCCTGTCAGGTCAATTATATCGTGATAAGACTCAATGAGGACTTAAAGAAATATGGAAAGAAAATAAAGTTTCGTCTGGGTAGAAAAGTTACAAGGAAAAAACCTTTTATCTGTGAGCTTGTAAGTTTCATCTGTGTGAACAAATTGATCTGCCTTGTGAAAAGTTTGTTTGGGTTAAGGAATTTCTAAACAATGAAACTGGATTACTGAGAATTTACAAGTTTGTCTAAATTACAAGAATGATTTCTAATAACTTCTCTTTATGACAGAATGAGTTATAATTTAAGAAGAAAAGAAAACAAAGAAAAAGATATGGAATAAAATCTCACATAGAGTAAATGAATCTTGGAAAATTTTTTCCCAAGCTATAGTTGGTGAAACTTGCCATTTGAGGTGAAAGTTCCTGCAATGCTATCTCATATTATTTTAAGTTTTGAATTCAGATTTAGTTGTCTGGCATTGATCATAATGTCAGTAACCCGCGTTAAAGAAAAAAGCCACAGGTTATTCAGAAAGAGTATAATTCTGAACTGCCATAGATGGAGATCTTTATCTGGAAAAGGTCAAGGGATGACCTTCAGCACACCTGAGGGTAGGACCCCTTTGGGAGTCAATATCCCCATTTGATTTCATTTTAATTAGGAATGTCTCCCCATTTGATTATTGCTGGGTCTAGCTGGGAAGTGAAACTGTTACTGAATGATTGATTGCCAACTGTTAACTCTTACCAGAGGTGATACAGAGTTACATGTGTGCTAAATCACTCTATGCCTTTGAGACTTATGCCTAAAAGAATCGATTTTGATACTGTTATTATGCTGTCCTCTTATAGCAAATTTCTATATTTAGAGCAAGCAAAGGAGGATATGAGTACAATGCAAAAACATATGATGTTACTGTTTTCAAGCTAAAATGCAGTCATTCTACTTGTACCAAAATATTCATAGCTGCGCTCTTAGTGGTGGCAAAAAAATTGGAAAATGAGGGGATGCCCTTCAATTGGGGAATGGCTGAACAAATTGTGGTATATGTTGGTGATGGAATACTATTGTGCTCAAAGGAATAATAAAGTGGAAGAATTCCATGTAGACTGGAACAACCTCCAGGAAGTGATGCAGAGCGAAAGGAGCAGAACCAGGAGAACATGATACACTGTGGTATAATCGAATGCAATGGACTTCTCTACTAGCAGCAATGCAATGATCCAGGACAATTCTGAGGGACCTATGAGAAAGAATAGCATCTACATTCAGAGGAAGAATTGTGGGAATAAAAACAGAGGAAAAAACAACTACTTGATCACATAGGTTTATGAGGATAGGACTGGGGATGTAGACTCTAAAAGATCACCCTAGTGCAAATATCAATAATATGGAAATAGGTCTTGATCAATGACGCATGTAAAAGCCAGTGGAATTGCTCATTGGCTATGGGAGGAGGGGAAGAAAAGAACATGAATCTTGTAACCATGGAAAAATATTCTAAATTAATTAAATAAAATTTTAAAAATAAAATGTAGTCATTCTATCATCCAAATCATCACGTCAATTTGCTATTTGCCTATTAATGCTGACAGTCATATGCCAGATTAAGTCTCTGAAATATTTGATATTTGAAATAATTAATATTTGTGCCAAATCTTCTCAATATGAATGTGATTAACAACTGAATGTCTTTTTTACAGGCAACCCATTTATACACTGTCCTCTATGTATGTTTGGGAGTTACCTATTTGAGTGCATCTGTGTCCCACCCAAGTTCTTATTTCAGTTGGAATTAATTCAACTTCTTGTAAGTAAATTCATTCCTATACAATCGCTGAATTTAGGAGTGAAGAGACTCTCTTTTAAAGTATTTTGCATATGTTTCTTATAGGAGTAGATCCCTAATAGCATCAGATCTTCCTAAAGAAAATGGAATTAATTGGAGTAGAAAGTTTTGAAAAATCAACATATTTGACTATCCTGTATGTCAAATGTAAATGACTGTAATGGAATGTGTAAAAAACCTAAACTTTCTAAAATTCAAGTGCATTGTTAATGAGATTAAAAGCATAAAATTTTGAATGATTTTTAACAAATCAATTTGTTATTGGAGAAATAATACTTAGAAAGCTGTAGTGATTTGTATTGAGATCTACTTTGTAAAAGATTTTAGCAATAATATCTAAGAAATCTCTATAAGCAACTTAGAACCAAGGAAGCAAATTTACAGAAGAGGAGACCTATCCCTGAATGTTTGAGAAAAGATGATTTGGGAGCTGAAACAACTACATGGAATATCTAAAATCTGAGATAAAATTTGTTGACATTGGGTATGGGCTACTAAAAACTCAAAGAGGCCTAATATTAGTTAATGTTAATAATCATTGTTATATTACCTTTGCTTTGTTTCATTATATATACATACATATATATGTGTGTGTGTGTGTGTGTGTGTGTGTGTATACACACACACACTCTAAATTCTTCTGTTTACAACTTGAGAGGATGAACAGATTTTCAATCTGATGACTGACTAAATAAAAAATTTCCATGAAACTTTTTTTCCAAACAATCATCATAGGAAGGACTGGTCTAGCTATTATTAATAACTCCCATTACTCCTAGGGTTGAAGGAAAAGACTTAGATCCATTGCTCTCATGCTAAAATAGCTTCGACTTGCTCTTGTCTTCCTCATCATTGCATAAAGCAGGGATTGTGCCATGATTAATCAGGCTGTTAACACAAACTGCTCTGGTGACATGGCCAAAGATGTCTGATCACTTATAGAGGTTCTAGTGGAAGTTCACCAAGTTATAAATGAGACTCATGTTTTCTCACCTCACCTCTGATGGGAACTTGTTTTCTTTTCTCCAATTTTTTCTGGCTTTTGGGGTACTAGAATTCTATTATTTTCAGAAGGCTACTCATTGTTCTAGCCATTATCTTTGGCTCAATGTGACTTATAAATTGCTTTGGTTGCTGTATTAGATTGTATTCAAAACTATGTGTCTTCCTCTTTACCTTTATTCCCAAGAAACTTGCAAGGCCCAAAACATCTTCACCAGACTCTAACATGATGATTTCCTTACTTAAAGACAATAATAATTACATGTTCCATGACTATGAATACCCAAAGGTAAAGATTATTTATACCTCAGCTAACTCTGTTTTAAACCTTTATTTCCTCTAGTGTTTGATAACATTAAGACAGACTAAGAATCTTCAGAGCCACCAACATTTCCAGACTATGAACTTATTGCTATTACTGGCAACTTTTTTTCCTAAACAATGTCCTTCAACTATTTGCATTCCAGCAGAGGACCAATTGGCAGTGACCAATTTTAACATCACCTTTGACCTTGAAAACCCTTGGTCCACCATCTACATTTTTCTAGTGACCATTTTCTCTAGATTTATCACATTATAGTATGGTGCTTTGATATGGCTTCCATGTGTGTAAACTGATCCCCAATTTCCTTTTTCATCTTTGCCTTTCAGTGGAGGAATTAACTCTCTGGAATTACTTCTCACAAAAGACTACCTTCTATGTATTTAGATTGTATTGACCCATTCATTGGACTGGGTCCAAAGTCAGGCTTAAGGGGGAATTATGATAATATAATTTAGTAACTTCAGTATCCTATTAGGTAAGTATTTTAGTGATAAGTGATAAGAATGATCATGGTTATTAGTTGAAAAAATTGTGTATGAGAATTAGTAATTGATAATCATATTGTGAGTAAAATAACAAGTTGAAATCCTTTGATGTGCATTCAAAAAATACCTTTGCCAAGGAGAATTGGCATATGTATTAAGCATCTTGGAATGTAACAAAATTCTAAGGACTATTGTATCTTCTTTGGATTTGAACTATGGAATAACCTTGGCCACTTTGCAACATATGGTATAAGGGGACTATATGATTCCCCCAATAAGAAGATATGGAAATAACCTGACCTTCTGGAAGAAACTTTAAAAATGGAAATGATGGTTTTCCTCTTCTGAAGGTCTTTTGCACAGACTATATAAAAGGTTTCAGCAGAATTGGGACTTTTTGTCTCACCTGGGAAAGGTCTGGACTCTGACATTTTGTAATTTACAGCTCCTACAATAAAATGTCAGTTTGAGCTTAGAAAGTTGCTTCCCAGTAGTATTTATTTTTTTAACACTTTTTCCCCCATTCTCCCTAACTGATATTACAGAGATCATCTCTCTGTCCCTGTAACTAAATTTCCTTTTATTCCATGTGACTGGACTTCTTAGGTTGATGCCAAAAGCCCAATAGTTCCCTCCTTCCTCCCAGGTCTTTAAATTAATCAGTTTTTCAAGTCCTTCCAAGCCTAAGACATTCCTAAATTCCCCTAGTGTTCTAACCACTAGATATTCCCCTCACTTCTTTGAAAACTTCCTTTTGTCCACTGTTCTGTATGCCCTTTAAGATCTCTCTGTCCATTTGAGGCCTCCTGGAATTACAAATTCCTCAAGGGTAAATTTGCCTGGTTATTTTTTTAAAAGTATCATCTTCAACTTCTGGTCAAGATGGTGGCTTAGAAGCAACAAAAGTTCAGACCTCTGAAAACACTTCCTTACTGATCACAAACTGAATGCTCCTAGGGGACTGAAATGCAAACTTAACAATAGGACAGAGCCGGGGAACCCTCCTTCTAGACTCAAATCAAAAGGTACACCCCCCCAAAAGCCAGAATTCTAGATCACTCGGGTCTAAGGGGAAGGCAGAAGGAAGGTCCCAGGACCCCTCCCCCCCAACCCAGAGTGCTGAGCCCACAACAGCAGCAGGAACCTCAGGGCCAACAAAAGGGCCTCAGGGCCAGCTGTTCTGAAGGGCGCACCTTGAAAGCAACCTGGGCCAGTCTTGGAGCGTCCAACAGATGGTAGAGAAGCAGCCTGAGAGAGATGGGGGGAGCCTGTAGCCCCCTGGCTCAGTCCTTGCATTGAAGTCTCAACAGAGGTTTTTGCCTCGGGGAACATCCAGACTAACCCAGGTGAACCTAATCCCATCAGGAGCCATCAGAGCTCAAGGAGGCCAGGACCCCTCCTCCTTTAGAGTGCAGGGCCCTCTGAAAGGACAGGAACCTCAGGGCCAGCAAAGGCACTGAGGTACCTTGTGGACAGTGCTGTGCCAAGCTCAGCACATGGAAGTAAGGCAACAGAGAAGCAACTGGAGGAAACTGAGAGCAGTAACACCCAAAACACCACCAGGCAGGGGAGGGAAGACCCTGGGCTTCCCCAGGAAGACAGCACAGCTGTGGAGAATGGACAATTTGCCGGGGGCTAAAGCCTCGGACCATCAGACAGATACACGAAGAGCCAGTCCTCTTCACTCAGATTTCTGACTGGAAAGGGGAAGAAAAACCATAGAAATTGCAAACAGTACAGAAGTGCAAAAGCCTCCAAACACCAAGAAAAACAAGAAGAAGGGGGTGACTTTGGACACATTTTATGGAGCAAAAATACAAAATACAGAGGAGATAGAAGAGGAAACACAAACAAATGCTCCAAAACCTTCCAAAGGAAATGGAAATTCTCCACAAACTCTTGAAGAATTTCAATTAGATATTATCAAAAAGATGAAAGCCTTCTGGCAGGAAAAATGGGAAACAATGCAAAAGGAACTCAGCAATCTGAGAGACCAAAATATGCAAATGCAGAAACAGCTTGAAGACTCAAAAAACAGGTCAGACCAAAGTGAAAAGGAAAACCAGTCTTTAAAGGTCAGAATCAGGCAATTGGAAGACAATGATCATGCAAAAGAGCAAGAATTAATAAAGCAAAGTCAAAAGACTAAAGAATTAGAAGATAACATAAAATATCTCACTGACAAGGTGACAGACCTGGAAAACAGAGGAAGGAGAGACAATCTGAGAATCATTAGTCTATCAGAAAAGCCAGAAATAAACAGTAATCTTGATATCATAACACATGATATCATCAAATAAAACTGCGCAAAGATTCTAGAAAAAGGGGACAAAATATGCATTGAAAGAGTTCACAGAACACCCTCTACACTAAATCCCCAAAAGACAACTCCCAGGAATGTAATTTCCAAATTCCAAAGCTTCCAAGCAAAAGAAAAAATCTTACAATAAATCAGAAAAAGACAATTTAGATATAAAGAAACACCAATCAGAGTCACACAGGACCTAGAAATTCCCACTCTGAATGACCGTAAGGCATGGAACATGATATTCAGAAAAGCAAGGGAGCTGGGCCTTCAACCAAGAATCAGCTATCCATTAAAACTGACTATATACTTCCAGGGGAAAGTATTGGCATTCAACAAAATACAAGATTTCCAAGTGTTTGTAAAGAAAAGACCAGAGCTCTGTGGAAAGTTTGACAACCAAACACAAAGAGCAAGAGAAACATGAAGAGGTAAATATGAAGGAAAGGGAAAAGGAGAAAAATGTTATCTTTTTCTTTTATTCAAACTCTCTTCTATAAGGACTACATTATATCAATTTATATATATATATATATTAATATGTGAGGAAAATGTAATGTGTAACTCTCTAAAATTGTATGCATCATTAGAGTAGTAAGAAGAATCATGCATAGGGAAAGTTCGGGGCATCAAGATGATATGGAGAAAGGGGGGCATAGAAAGAAAAAGGGAGGGGGAGAATCATTGATGGTACTAAGATATACTCCAAGAAATAGAAAAAAAAACTAAATAGAATAATCTTTCTCACACAAAGATACACATGGGAAGGGGAGGGGAAGAATTCTCCTATAAGAAGGAGAGGAAGAGAGTTTTTACTTAAACCTTACTCTCAGTGAAATCAACTCTGAGAGGGAAAAACATCCAGATCCATTGGGATCTTGAATTTTATCTTATCCAACACGGCAAGGAAGAAAGGAAAACCAAGGGGGGGGGAGGGAGGGAACACAAAAAGGGAGGGAAGGAGAAGGGGGAGGGGGAGGGAACAAAAATGGAGGGGCTAGAGAGGAAAACATATCAAGGGATGGGACTAGGGGGACTGATTTAAAGTAAATCACTGGCTTAAAAGGTTATACCTAAAGAAGAAAGGTCAGGATTAGGGGAGGATATCAAAATGCCAGGGAATCCAAAAGTGACAATCATAACTTTGAACGTGAATGGGATGAACTCACCCATAAAACGTAGACGAATAGCAGAATGGATTAGAATACAAAACCCTACCATATATTGTCTTCAAGAAACACACATGAGGTGGGTAGACACCTACAAGGTCAGAATTAAAGGATGGAATAAGACCTTCTGGGCCTCAGCTGATAGAAAGAAGGCAGGAGTTGCTATCATGATATCTGACAAAACCAAAGCAAAAATAGACCTGATCAAAAGGGATAGGGAAGGTAACTATATTTTGTTTAAAAGGACTTTAGATAATGAGGAAATATCACTAATCAACATGTATGCACCAAATAATATAGCACCCAAATTTCTAATGGAGAAACTAGGAGAATTAAAGGAGGAAATAGACAGTAAAACCATATTAGTGGGAGATTTGAACCAACCATTATCAAATTTAGATAAATAAAATCAAAAAATAAATAAGAAAGAGGTGAAAGAAGTGAATGAAATCTTAGAAAAATTAGAGTTAATAGACATATGGAGAAAAATAAATAGGGATAAAAAGGAATACACCTTCTTCTCAGCACCACATGGCACATTCACAAAGATTGACCATACACTAAGTCACAGAAACATGGCACACAAATGCAGAAAAGCAGAAATAATAAATGCAGCCTTTTCAGATCACAAGGCAATAAAAATAATAATCAGTAAGGGTACATGGAAAAGCAAATCAAAAACTAATTGGAAATTAAACAATATGATACTCCAAAATCATTTAGAGAATAAATCATAGAAACAATTAATAATTTCATCGAGGAAAATGGCAATGGCGAGACATCCTTTCAAACCTTTTGGGATGCAGCCAAAGCAGTAATCAGAGGTAAATTCATATCCCTGAGTGCATATATTAACAAACTAGGGAGAGCAGAGATCAATCAATTGGAAATGCAAATAAAAAAACTCCAAAGTGAACAAATTAAAAACCCCTAGCAGAAAACCAAACTAGAAATCCTAAAAATTAAGGGAGAAATTAATAAAAATCGAAAGTGATAGAACTATTGATTTAATAAATAAGACTAGAAGCTGGTACTTTGAAAAAACAAACAAAATAGACAAAGTACTGGTCAATCTAATTTAAAAAAGGAAGGAAGAAAAGCAAATTAACAGCATCAAAGATGAAAAGGGGGATATCACCTCCAAAGAAAAGGAAATCAAGGCACTCATTAAAAATTACTTTGCCCAATTATATGGCAGTAAATACAGCAATCTAGGTGATATAGATGAATATATACAAAAATACAAACTGCCTAGACTAACAGAAGAAGAAATAGAATTCTTAAATAATCCCATATCAGTAAATGAAATCCAACAGGCCATCAAAGAACTCCCTAAGAAAAAATCCCCAGGGCCCGACGGATTCACAAGTGAATTCTATCAAACATTCAGAGAACAGTTAATCCCAATACTATACAAACTATTTGACATAATAAGCAAAGAGGGAGTTCTACCAAACTCCTTTTATGACACAAACATGGTACTGATTCCAAAACCAGGCAGGTCAAAAACAGAGAAAGAAAACTATAGACCAATCTCCCTAATGAATATAGATGCAAAAATCTTAAATAGGATACTAGCAAAAAGACTCTAGCAAGTGATCAGAAGGGTCATTCACCACGATCAAGTAGGATTTATACCAGGGATGCAGGGCTGGTTCAATATTAGGAAAACCATCCACATAATTGATCACATCAATAAGCAAACCAACAAACATCACATGATTATCTCTATAGACGCAGAAATAGCCTTTGATAAAATACAACACCCATTCCTATTAAAAACACTAGAAAGCATAGGAATAGAAGGGTTATTCCTAAAAAGAATAAACAGTATATATCTAAAACCATCAGCTAATATCATCTGCAATGGGGATAAACTAGATGCATTCCCAATAAGATCAGGAGTGAAACAAGGATGCCCATTATCATCTCTACTATTTGACATCTTACTAGAAACACTAGCAGTAGCAATTAGAGAAGAAAAAGGAATTGAAGGCATCAAAATAGGCAAGGAGGAGACCAAGTTATCACTCTTTGCAGATGACATGATAGTCTCCTTAAAGAATTCTAGAGATTCAACCAAAAAGCTAATTGAAATAATCAACAACTTTAGCAAAGTTGCAGGATACAAAATAAACCCACATAAGTCATCAGCATTTCTATATATCTCCAACACAGCTCAGCAGCAAAAACTAGAAAGAGAAATACCATTCAAAATCACCTTAGACAAAATAAAATACCTAGGAATCTTTCTCCTGAGACAAACACAGGAACTATATGAAGACAACTACAAAACACACTCCACACAACTAAAACTAGACTTGAGCAATTGGAAAAACATTAACTGCTCATGGATAGGACAAGCCAATATAATAAAAATGACCATCATACCCAAACTTATTTATCTATTTAGTGCCATACCCATTGGACTCCCAAAAAATTACTTTACTGATTTAGAAAAAAAAACATAACAAAGTTCATTTGGAATAACAAAAGATCAAGGATATCCAGGGAAATAATGAAAAAAAAAACCACAAATGATGGGGGCCTTGCAGTCCCAGACATTAAACTATATTACAAAGCAGCAGTCATCAAAACAATTTGGTACTGGCTAAGAGAAAGAAAGGAGGATCAGTGGAATAGACTTGGCGCAAGTGACCTCAGAAAGACAGTATATGATAAACCCAAAGATCCCAGCTTTTGGGACAAAAATCCACTATTTGATAAAAACTGCTGGGAAAATTGGAAGAGAGTGTGGGAGAGATTAGATTTGGATCAACACCTCACACCCTACACCAAGATAAATTCAAAATGGGTGAATGACTTGAACATAAAGAAGGAAACTATAAGTAAATTAGGCAAAAACAGAATAGTATACATGTCAGACCTTTGGGAAGGGAAAGACTTTAAAACCAAGCAAGACTTAGGGTCACAAAATGTAAAATAAATAATTTTGACTACATCAAATTAAAAAGTTTTTGTACAAACAAAACCAATGTAACTAAAATCAGAAGGGAAACAACAAATTGGGAAACAGTCTTCATAAAAACCTCTGACAAAGGTTTAATTACTCAAATTTACAGAGCTAAATCAATTGTACAAAAAATCAAGCCATTCTCCAATTGATAAATGGACAAGGGACATGAATAGGCAGTTTTCAGATAAAGAAATCAAAACTATTAATAAGCACATGAAAAAGTGTTCTAAATCTCTTATAATCAGAGAGATGCAAATCAAAACAACTCTGAGGTATGAGCTCATACCTAGCAGATTGGCTAACATGACAGCAAAGGAAAGTAATGAATGCTGGAGGGGATGTGGCAAAGTAGGGACATTAATTCATTGCTGGTGGGGATGTGAGTTGATTTAACCATTCTGGAGGGCAATTTGGAACTATGCCCAAAGGGCGATAAAAGACTGTCTGCCCTTTGATCCAGCCATAGCACTGCAGGGTTTGTACCCCAAAGAGATAATAAGGAAAAAGACATGTACAAAAATATTCATAGCTGCACTCTTTGTGGTGGCAAAAAATTGGAAAATGAGGGGATGCCCTTCAATTGGGGAATGGCTGAACAAATTGTGGTATATGTTGGTGATGGCATACTATTGTGCTCAAAGGAATAATAAAGAGGAGGAATTCCGTGGGGACTGGAACAACCTCTAGGAAGTGATGCAGAGTGAAAGGAGCAGAACCAGGAAAACATTGTACACAGAGACTGATACACTGTGGTACAATCGAACATAATGGAATTCTCCATTAGTGTCAATGCAATGTCCCTGAACAATCTGCAGGGATCTAGGAGAAAAAACACTATCCACAAGCAGAGGACAAACTGTGGGAGTAAAAACACAGAGGAAAAGCAACTGCTTGACTACAGGGGTTGAGGGGACATGTCTGAGGAGAGACTAAATGAATACTCTAATGCAAATACCATCAACATGGAAATGGGTTCGAATCAAGAACACATGTGATACCCAGTGGAATCGCGCGTCGGCTATGGGAGAGATGGGGGGTGGGGGGGGAGGAAAAGAAAATGATCTTTGTTTCCAAAGAACAATGTTTGGAAATGACCAAATAAAATAATGTTTAATAAATAAATAAAATCATATTTAAAAAAAAAGGTAAAAAGGTACTCACTTTGGCAGCATATATACAAAGGTATATATGAGGAGCCCTCCTCCCTTATTAACTGGCTGGGGAAATAAAGGCCCTTAGCCTTTCTCAGCCTCACTTCTTCATCTGTAGTATGAAGAATCTTTATAGCACCTACTTTTCAGGAGCATTGTAAAGATGAGATGGAATAACTAACCTAAAATGCCTTTTAACCTTAAATTACCATATAAATGTCAATGTAAAGATGACCTTTTGGGAATTTTCTATTAAAGATCTACTTCATTCATTGTAAGAAAGAAAGAAAGAAAGAAAGAAAGAAAGAAAGAAAGAAAGAAAGAAAGAAAGAAAGAAAGAAAGAAAGAAAGAAAGAAAGAAAGAAAGAAAGAAAGAAAGAAAGAAAGAAAGAAAGAAAGAAAGAAAGAAAGAAAGAAAGAAAGAAAGAAAGAAAGAGAAAAGTATCATCTTCAAAACAAGACTAATGCAGTTGAGATTACAAGGGGCCAAAGGCTTTATAATAGCAAGTGATTTTGACAAAGGCTTCATTTTTCAAATACATAAGAAACTGAATCAAACTTATTAAAATACAAGTCATTCTCCAACTTGTAAATTGTTAAAAAAAAATATGAACAGGCAGTTCTCAAATTAAAAAAAAAAAAGCTACCCAAAGTCAAATAACTCCAAATCACTTTTGCCTCAATAGAGGCCAATTAAAATAATTCTGAGATACCAACCCACATTTATCAGATTAGTTAATATGACAGAAAAAGAAAGTGATAAATGAGGGAAGGAATGTTTGGAAATTGGGACACTAACACATTGTAGGTGGAGTTGTGAACTGATCCAATCATTCTAGAGAACAATTTGGAACTCTGCCCAAAGGACTCTAAAACTGTGCATATCCTTTGATCCAGAAATACTACTAGATCTGTATCCTAAAGAGATCAAAGAAAGAAGAGAGATCTATTTGAACAAAAATATTTATAACAGCTCTTTTTTGTGGTGGCAAACTAGGAGGATGTCCATCAGTTGGGAAATGGCTGAACAAGTTGTGGTATGTGATTGTAATGGAATACTACTATGCTATAAGAATGAAGAAAAAGATGATTTCAGAAAAATCTGGGAAGACATAAAATGGACATGAAGTGAGCAGAACCATTAGAATATCATACACAATAACATTAATATTGTACAATGAGCAACAATGAATGACTTAACTATTTATTATCAATCAGCAATACAGTGATCTAAGAAAACACCAAAGGACTCATGATGAAAAATGCTCTCCACCACCAGAGAAGGAACTGGAGTCTGAATGCAGAATGAAACATTCTGTTTTCCACTTTATTTTATTCATGATTTTTCTTGTTTAAGTTATGGGTCTTCTTATACATGACAAATATAGAAATGTGTATTGCATAGTACACATGTAACTGACATCAAATTGACTACCATCTCAAGGAGAGAATATGGGAGGGAGGGAGAGAACATGGATTTCAAAATGTTGGAACACAAGTGCTAAACATTGTTTCTACCTTTAAAAACAAAATATAACGGGAGGGGGGAGTATCTTGTGCCCCCTGTAACCACAAATTCTGGTTGCTTGAAAACTTCATTACTGAAATCCCAAATGAACACAGAGGAAATAAGATAGAAATAAATAAGAAGGAAATAAGGAAAAATATACTTACAAGAAAGACACTTTTCCCACTTTTTATTCACATAGTTTAGAATTTAAGTTCAAATCAAGAGAAACCTGAGAAAATGGTGAACTCTGGTAAGAGTAGTCATGTCTGCCAACCCAGACCTCTTTGGCTTTTACAAGTTACAGCCAGTCCTGTAGGTTATTTTGAACCTGACTCTCAAAGTTCCCATTCTTCCTAAAGCCATCTCCTCCTAGAACTTAAAGCCTCTCTGCTTCCTTCATATGGAAGAGCATTTCTAACTCCAATGGATTATTCAAAGTGTCCCATCTCACTAAACTCCTGGGAAAAGAGAAACTTGGATATATAGAATGAGCCAGAGGTGATATTTATATTGCATTTGCAAAGCTTATGAAGTTCTTTCTAGTTATGGTCTTAATATAAGCCTGGGGTTAGGGGGTAAGAACCAGGTGTGCTATTTCCTGGCTCCAAGTTCAGCATGCTTCCTGACACTCCACAGCTGAGCAGCCATGGAGGAATGGTGCTCCCAAAAGGGGAGATTTCTTCTGCCAAGGGAGGAGGAGGAAGCCTCTAATCTCAGCACAAACAGAGCTGGCACCAGAGAACCTTTGAGTCTCTTTGATTAACCTCAGCCAAATGAGAGGGCATAATTTCTTTCCTGACAGCTTAATGTATGCTCCCCGTGCTGTACAAGATGCCACCCACACTAGATTTGCCAAGTGTGACTTATTCTCAAACTATTATCTACTGATGGCAAAGCTGAAACTTTAATAACTTCCTCCACTCTATAGTATAGACTGCAGAAAAACTGCCTGGCTCATGCAAGCCAATTAGGAGATTTTCCAGAGGACTAAGCTTTCATTACATCCCAGGCCTTGGCTGTCTCTTGCCCATCTATCAGACCTCACCTCCTTTTTGAAATCATTCATGCAATGATTGTCAAGATACTGACTAATAAGATGGCATCTCCACGCTTTCTGGCTTGGACTGATGGTAGCTCTCTTTTAATTGGGAAATTATCCGTTGGAAAGAAAGGTACAGGAAATAACGCCTTCTATAACAATTATGGATTCACACGTCCAGATTTAGGTACTTGGAATAAGAAAAAATTATATACTTTTTACTCTCAACTAGCTTAAGAAAAGGTAGGTAGATGGCCAAGGGATAGAGTGCTGGCCTGCAGCCAGGAAGACTCATCTTTCTGGGTTCAAATCTGGCTTCAGACACTAGCTTTGTGACTTTCACCAAGTCACAACTCAGTTTGTCAGTTCCTCATTTATCAAATGAGCTAGAAAATGAAATGGTGACTAGTATCTTTGCCAAGGAAATCTTATGTCATGAAGACACAACTGATCAACAAGAAGTTTAAGAAAGATTCTTGCAGGGCAATGGGCCCCAACTCTAGCCCTAATATTATTAATCAGATTCGAGGCAGGATATCTGATGCGACACTTATTTTTGCTAACTGGGGAAGGGGGTAAAAAGAAGGGCTCAAGAGAACAAGAAGCAAAAATCATACAGGTTATTTACAATGAAAAACAGTACAATTCAGTGACTATACATAGAGAAAATATCTTTATATACATGGGAAAAGCCAGAGTAAAGATCTATTTGACCCCAAATGAAGTAACAGAATTTCAGGAATGGGTTGGTTGCTGTTTTTGAACATATATTCCAGTTTCCTAAATGTCTGTTGGAGCTAGAATATTGTTGGTATAGCCTCATTAGAAGGGATGAGATGGGAGTATGGGAAATAGTGTTTTAGAGGGAAGAGATGGATGTGGGATGTGGATTGTCAAAAGGCAAGTGAAGATCATTCTCTCTTAGAAGGAGGTCCATTAAAGGCAAAGAGAGGGCATCTGAGCTGCTGAAATGGAAGGGTTTCCTCTTGCCCCTTGGTTTTCTGGGTCCTTTTCCTGTGCCTTGGTGCCTGGCTGGGACTTGTAAGTTTTAAGTTCAATTAGTTCAAGCTCAAAGACCTTGATGAGGATTTCCTTGGCCTCTTCCTGATCTTCATCAAGTTTGATGCACTTATTACAGTGGCCACTCAGGGGGCATCTACACAGCAGGCAGCATATCCAGCAGCAATAACATTGCTGGCAACAGTTATCAATAAGGGAAGACATCAGCCCATCCCAGGGCTGCAAGGATTGCATCCACAGGGGCAAGAATTCCCAGTTTTGCAGCTTCTTAGGGAGAACTTGAGGGCAATGGCCTTGTAGAACCCTGATGATCAAGACCACAAGCAATAGAAATAATATGGGTGCCCCTACACCCACCAACACAGACCACCCTGCCAGGGAGAGGCCAAACACTGCCAGTGGAACCAAGACAAAGCAGAAGATCAGGTAGACAATGGCAAACCAACGGTAGGTGGCTGTGATATCCCCGAGGCCTCTGGCAAGATGGATAGGCAGGCGTGTAAATGGGATTGGGTACCACAGAAGGACTCCTGAGATGTTGAAGAAGAAATGGCACAGGGCAATCTGAAATTAAAAGGATTAGACAAGATGAAAAACAACTAGTACACTCTTGGAGTCAGTTGCAGGAGGGAGAGAAAATTAGAAAGGAAGAGTATTGAGAAGGGAAGGGAAAGATCAAGGATTTTACAGGAACCTACTAGAACAAATATTTTCATCTGGGTTCATAAATTTAAGAGCCTAACTTGCCAGATCTATCATTAGAATTTTTTATAATGAGAGGGAGAGATTTAGTGAGAAGAGGGAAGCTATTGATAGTTATATCCAAAGAATGAAAGAAAAAATAGGAAGAGAGTTTTTAATTATTTATTTAATGCATAGGAAATAACAGATGTTCTAAAGAAAAGACAAAAATAAATAAATAAATAAACAACTCTAGAACTAGTATGTAAAATTTATATTTCATATTAAAAGAAACTAAGATGTATCTATGTTTACATACCTGGGTAGTTGCCAAGCTCAGAAAAATAAAAATGAATTCATTTAAAAAATAATGAATGAATGAATTGAAGAGCCAGGAGGGACACCAGCAGATATCTAGTCCACTCCCTTTAGTTTTGCAAGAATTCAAAGCATCAGGAGATGTCTAGGAGGTGGACATATGTTGTTATGAATAACCTAGTGGGCCCTGGACCTGGAGTCAGGAAGACTTAGATTAGAACCTGCCTTGGTCTCAGTTTGTATATCTGTGAAGGCAACAACAGAGCCCCTAATTCACTAGATTATTATGGACATCAAATGAGACCCATTAGGGAAAATGTTTTGGAGCCCTTAAAGAGCATTAATGCACATTATAGACAAGGACAGGTTGGTGTTGCTTTTAACCTTTTCCAGTGTGACTTGCTACACTAGGCTTCATCTATGCAAGGCATTATGCTAGATTCTGGGGCTAGAAAAAGGGAAAAGGTCCCTGCCCCAAAAGGAGCTAACATTCTGATCCTCTGAATTCTGGTTATGTCACTTAAGATTTACTCTGACTTTGCTATTCAGCAAACACTTTTACTGGACAAAAGGATGAGTAAAGGATCTCAAAGACCCCATACAATTCTAAATCCTATAAAAATTAGTCTATTTGCAAATGGAGATGCAGGAATGAGCTAAATGCAGTGGATAGTTTGATTCCTAGCTTACAAACAAAACAAAGTTGATATTTAAAGTCATTTTTGCCAAGCTCCAAAACAGTGATTTCAGAAACAATTTAATTAATTAAAAATATTGTTCCAAATGAAATTAAGTGCCAGTGAGCTAAAGGGCAATGAAATTAATTTAAAAAATTATATTCCAGAACCAATAAGACTTGTATTATAATTATTTCTAAAATCAGTTTTAGAATTCACTGCTTTACAAAATTAATTTCAATGTTTTATCATACTTTAATCAAACTCTACTACACCTCAGCCTGCCTCCCATATTCCTTTGTCACCTGTCTCCTACCCTGAACTGCCCATAGACCAGAAGGTAAAATTGGCCTCCTTTGCTAGGGAGAGAAGGAAAAGAAGAGGAAAAAACAGAATACTGAAGGGATAATCATACTGGAGAATATTAAGGGCAACACCATCCTGCATTTGTCTAGACTGCTGTTAGATTCTCCTTTTTCCTTCTTGCCTTCCATTTGATCACTCTTCTTGAGCCCTTCTGTAGTATCTCTTGTATTCTTTCCTTACTTTCCATTCTTATTGACACCATTAGGTCTTCATTTTGTCACCAGGACTTGTAGTATAGTGGGAAATGATACTGCTTTTCCTCTGATTAGTATTATTTGTGTGACTTTGGGCAAGTCACTTAATCTCAATGACCTCATCTATAAAAATGAGGATGGATTGGACTGGATGGTTTCTGCAGTCCCTTCTAGCTTTAGATCTATGATCCTATGTCTATTCCAAAAGCCTCCTCTTGCCTGGTCTCTTGGCTCTAATACTCTTCAAGTGTGCTTTTTGATTTGACACTCACTGGGACCTCTGTTCACATCTCAGAATGTTTTCCTCCTGCTCTTTGCCCAAGTAAATCCTAAGTATCCTTCAAGGAAGAGGCTTCTCTTCCTCCCTACCCCTCACTACCCTCCCATGAAACCAACACTCCTCTCTCTTCACTCTCTCTTATAAATACAAAACATTGATCTGTACCTGTCATCTACCAAGGAACAGAGCTGGGACTCCAAGTCAGATCTTCTGACATCAAAGTCAGAAGCTCTTCTTACAATTTCACCTTTTTGTGACTGATAGGGAGTTTAAACTGTCCCTCATCGGAATTTGTTTATTATAGATACGAACTGGAGATATTTGGTCACTCTTAAGGAAGTTCAACTTCTGAGAACAAGAGGTAGGGACAGTTTTCTAGTCTATAGGTCACCATTCTGATGCAGGTGTGACCTCAGGAGTACTAAATTTCCCCTTGTGATATGAAGCATCTGATAAGAAAAAAACCAAGGTGTGATTTGAAGGAGGATTTAGTAGTAGGTTAAGAACAGAGAGGTTAATTGAAAGAGGTAATGAGTTACAACTGTGCATCCTGACCTGGAGTGAATCTTGTAAAGTATTTCCAGGGCTAGCTAATGCAGCCAAGATGGCGGTGGTGGTGGTGGTGCCGATGTTGGAGCCCAAGGTTAAAGGGTAAGCTCTCTCAAGGCTGATCACACCGAGGCCTGAGGAAAAAAAAAAAAGATATTGGATTCCTTCCTGGGTGGGAATGATTGTGCATGGCAGGACCAAATGTAAAAATGGAGATATGGACATGTAAAAAGGGAAGCAGGGAGAAAGGGAAGACTTACCAACCAGAGGAGTGATTGCAGAGGTGAACACAGAGCTACTCTGCACAATAAAGGTCATCCCAGCTCCAACAAGGATGGCAAGGTAGCCTGCCAGCCAGGTAAATGGGAAGGGGAAATCTGAGAAACAGGAAGAAAGAGGCAACTTTTTTAGAACTGTCTTGGCCAACAAACATTTTCTCTCTGATACAACTGGGCAATCCAAAAACAGTTCTTTTATTAAAAACATCCCAAATCCTGGAGCGAAAATGCAATCACAAGTAGTCCCACAAGGAGGTTCCTTGGTGGAAGGGGTCTTAAGAGTTCCCTAATAACATCTCAGAAACTACTTTTATTCTCTTCTTTGCTGAAATGACATGTTTGTAAAAATCATTGAGTGCAGCAATTAGCACATAGCACATTCTAAAAATACATTATTTCATTTCTTCAAGATGACCAGAGTTGTGTCCCAGATTAATTCATACTACTTCAGATCTGTATCTCAGTTTCTTATAACAGTTCAAGTGAGAGTGGGGAGGAGATTAAGAGTAAATTCCATCCTCCCAAGTTCCATCAGTATTCTAGTTCACAACAACCCAGTTGAGGAAGGAATGAATTCAATCAACTGCTGGAGACTGGGGTCTATTAATTCTCTACTTGGCATAGGGATTTAAATTTTTATGAAGGTCTTACTATGTGCCATGCACATGGCTTATTTATGCACATTACAAATATCTCATATGATCATTACAATGACTTTGGGAGCTAGCTGCTACCCTTATTTTATAGTTGAGGAACCTGAGGTAGACAGAAGTAAAATCTCCTGGTATGGTTCCTTTTCACTCAGGGCACAACACCAGGAGCATTCTTTTGGGCTCTAGAATATTCCCAAGGCAATAATGCAAATTCAAAATAAAACAGACAACATGGATTCCAAGGATTGTTGATCTGAAAGGAAGAACAAATGGGGAGACCAGCATCATCTGGAATGCTTGACTTCAGGCGGATGGGTCAGATGTGACCCTCAGTGAGCACAATGGGAGGAAAGCTAGCAGGTGTCTTTTTTCCTAAGGGCTCTAGAGGTCCACAGAAAGGCCCAGGGAGAGAGAAATGACTACCTGTGTTGATGGTCTTCTTAATCACTGCAGCAACTTGTCCTTTGAGCAGAGAGTTCAGGACCTTGACAATTAAAATCAAACAAGTGCACAGGACCAGCAAGGAGAGGGCGAGAAGGATGAGTCCAATGCCTAGATCTGAGAGGTTGGTGTTCACAAATGCATGTTTGCCTGTAGGAAACAGAGGAACCACTTCTCATTTTTCTTTTCCTCCTCCTTTACCACCTAACTTAGGTACATAGTATTATATAAAGCATCAAGATTTGTATAAAATGATTTTAATACATCAAATGTTTATATGTTTAAAGAAATTCCCAAGGTGTTTAAGTTAAATCCAACTAATATTTAAACCTGGGACTTTGCTTTAGAAAACAGATCTCCAACCTTTTGGTAAGGAGCCACTTTTGATTCCTCAAAAGTCTTTAAACAGGAGTGTGTGTGTGTGTGTGTGTGTGTGTGTGTGTGTGTGTGTGTGTGTCTGTATCTGTGTCTGCGTCTGTCTGTCTCTGTGTGTCTGGCTGTGTCCATGTTAGGAATGGAGAGATGTTCACTGACAATTAAATCCCTGCACATGGATTATAACAAAGCAGAAATAGCACTGAAGTCCTAGGTTGGAATCCTGCTCATTGCTTTTTCTGTGACAGTGAGCAGGGTCCTTCTATCTGGATAATGAGTTTCCTGCTTTGTAGACAGAGACATTTGGACCAAATGACACCAAGGGATCCTTCCTGCTCCAACATTCTTGATATTTGCATAATAGATGGCATTTTCCCCTTCCCAGGAAGTGGAACCACCTTGTTGTTGTTGTCTCAGACAACCACCCTGAAAGATAGATGCTATTATCCCCATTTTACATAAGGAAACTGAAGCAGGTAGGCTGTTAAATGACTTGTTCATGGTCACTCAGTCTCTGAGGCTGGATTTAGACCAGGACTTCCTCATTCTGGGTCTAGAAGATTATCTAAGACATTATTAGAATTCGTATTTGGGTCTCAATTCCTAAATTATTTCCTGGTAGTAAACTATAGACATGTAGGAAGTTAGAGGTAAGTGATAACTCTCTGAAGCCACTATAGAATATTTTTCTAAACAACTCTAAGTAGTACAGAACCATAGTAACTCTCTGAAACTGAATGTGGACCAAATCTTTCTGACTCTGGATCCAGAGCTCTAGCCACTACATCATGAGGAGGATATTGTTAGAATTGATGGAATCATATTTGAGAAAAGAGCAAACGATTCCTTATTGACCGCCATCACTCAGCAGAGTTGAATTTCTAGCAGACTTCCTACTCACATTTTTCAATGTTCTCTTCATATGTTGTGTTCATGAGTGTCCAAGTCATGTTCCCTTCAGTCCAGCAGAGAGTAGGAGAGGTACAATTTTCTGGTGAGGGAACGGTAATGTTGCCTAAAGTCTAGATGACAGCACACAGGAAAAGACTGTTACTGATGGTGATATGATTGGGGATGCAGACTCTCTAAAAGATCACCCAATTGCAAATAATGATATGGAAATAGGTCTTGATCAACGACATATGTAAAACCCAGTGGAATTGCACATTGGCTATGGGAGGGGGTGAGGAGGGGAGCAAATGAACTTTAATAAAGGGGGAAAAAGAGAAAAAGACCATTATTAAGAATGAAAGTATGTGAAGATGTAATTCACAGCCCTGAAGACATGACCACCACTGATCACTGAATCCCCACCTTCCCTTCTCTACCTCATCCACCCAAAATCCCCAGAGAAGACCTCCAGCCTTCTTGCATGGACTGGAGCACTTGCTGAAAGAATAGAAAGCTACCTACAGAATTATCTGGCTCATTTCTGAAGACCAGCTGAGCTACACTCAAAAGCAGACCTATGCAGTTAATTGCTTTATCCCTATCTTGGAGAAGTCTAAATTCTGCCCCCATTGTCTGAGCTATATAACTAGGGTATGTTGACTAAAGCTTTGGCCTCAGGCACTGAATTTATAATATAGGAAACCCACAATACTTGAAGTCCTTCATCATCACGGGAGAAAGAGATTTCTTGCTCTCCAATCAATGCCCTTGGAATCATTTTCTGATACTTACAATGTTTTTAAAAGTTTTACACCAAGTCTTAATCAGGCTCTTGTTTCTTGCAGCCTCATTTCCTGTAGCAATTTCACTTATGACTTTTTTATTCAGCTGAGGAAAGCAACAGACATGAGGAAAAGAGTTAGCCTATTCCTCTGCTATGATTTGTGAGTAAGAAGTTAATTAGTGACTGTCCTAAGGGCTCCCAGTGTACAGAAGAGAAAATCAGGTTGTGTAGAAAGTGGAAACACAGACTGGTTTTGTTTCCAAAAGACTACACTGAATATATTTAGGCATCTTTGCCTCCTCTTTTTGACTAGGATGAAGCCAGATAAACCCTTTTCCCCTGTTCTGGGAGGCCCAGTATACTGCCAGTTCCTTATGGCCAATGAGTGTCGCTTTTTTTGTCTTTGGATTCCTCAATTCTTGGGCCATAGTGAGGGTTTCACTGCTATTGTTTGAGTTGTGAGCATCCTGTGGGAAAGGGCTTTCCCTTTACCTTGATCCGAAGGACAATACCATCATGTCCACATCATCAAAAAAAAAAAAGTCATCAGGCACAGAATAGTAGAATGGTTGAGTCTCTCTCTGGCCATAGTGGTGGTAAGAAATAAAAATCTACCAATGCAGTGCTTGAACCAACCCAATTAACCAGTTAGCTCCTCCAAACTTGGCAATGAAAAGAGGGC
Organism: Monodelphis domestica; assembly: GCF_027887165.1. Taxonomy (NCBI): domain Eukaryota; kingdom Metazoa; phylum Chordata; class Mammalia; order Didelphimorphia; family Didelphidae; genus Monodelphis; species Monodelphis domestica. The sequence goes on along the minus strand of NC_077232.1, from coordinate 109,679,275 downwards.
ATCCCGACAACTATGCTAACTCTACCAGGTTGGGAGAGGACATTTTTAGCTGCCTTTCCAAATGAACCAAGTTCAACACAGGAGCTATTTCACCTTCTTAATGACTCAGTCTCAGAGTGAACTTTTGATGCCCACCTGGATGATGAGTTTTGTGAAGGGATCCGTGATGACTTTCAGAAGTTCAGGGGCATCATCTCCACTCTTGAGATTAAAGGATTTCACTATAACATTGGTGAGATGGTAAAGGTAGCCCGTGATCACCTCTAGAGGCAGCAGTACCAGCACTGACAACCAGTTAAAAAAATCATGTACAGTAGCTCCTGCAAGAGCCCTAAAGGAAGGAGAAAACCCAAAGTATTTAATGTTAGTTACAGTTTTTCCTTATCACTCTCATGCTTACTGTGCTCAGAATGAAAAAACATAGTGGGAATGCCATGAGTAAGTCTAGCTTGAAAATCAGGAAGACCTGGGTTCAAGTCTCAGTTCTAGTAATAGTACCATGAAAAAGTCACTTAGTACCTTCAGTGACCTAAGACACCACTAGACTTGCCAAGCAGCATCAACTCTGATGCTGGATTCCCCACTTGCAGTTTCACCAGCACCATGGAAACCACAGATGCAGGTGTCTCTCAGAATTGGATAGAGCACAAGGGCTAAAAGATATCACATATTAACAGAATGCTACCTGAGTGGCCATGGTGCCAAGGTGGATAGAGTATTGAATCTGGAATCAGAAAGATCTGAGTTAAAATCCATCCTCAGAAGCTTACAAATTGTGTGAGCCTGGGCAAGTTGCATAACCTGTCTGACTCAGTTCCCTCATCTAGGAAAGAGAGACAATAAAAGTCCCTACTGCCTAGGGTTGTTGTGAGGATTAAAGGAGGTACTACTGAAAAAATGCTTTGCAAATTGTAAGTCTCTACATAAAAACTATTCTCATATAACATTACACATAATATTATATAGCTATTACAGAGAGAGAGCTAGGTGACACCATGGATAAAATGCTGAGCCTGGAGTCAGGAAGACCTCACTTCAAATCTACCTTAGACAATTAGTAGCTGTGAGACCATGAACACATAACCCATGCCTGCCTCAGTTTCCTCAGCTATAAAAACAGTGTCTGTCTCACAGGGTTGTTGTGAGGATCAAAGGAGATAACATTTGTAAAATGATTAATAGTGCAGAACCTGGTTACTAACAGGTGCTTTCATCAATACTCATTCTATTATATTATACCTTAAGACAGTGGAACTACATAGACAAGGTAGCTATTCTAAAGGAGCATGTTATGGAAATGCTCAATTCCAGTTAAAAGTCTCACCCTTGAGAACAACTTGGGTCTAATGGGATAGACAAAACAGCTGTTATGTTCATTTAAATACTTACTGGAGAAGGTGGTGGAGAAGGTACCCCCCCCCCATCTCTACCAAATGACCCTCCAAACAACGTTGATATAATCCCTCAAAATTAATTCTAGAGTGACAGAACTCACAATAGGGTGGAGTGAAACAATTTTTCAGGCAAATACAACTTAGAAGGTCATCAGGAAGGATTTTTTGCACCCCAAAGGGAGCAGAGCATGGAGCAGTTTGCCAAGACAATCTCTCAGCTCAATAAATCAGCACTGGCCTTGGAATGGGTGAATCAGTAGCAATGGCTTCCAGAGCTCTTAGCCTCAGATATTTAGGGGGTCAAACAACTGGTCAGAAGGAGATTATGGGGGTTCCTTGTCTGGTTTCGGGTGTAGACTCTGTTGCATTGCTTATACTCAGATCTAGGTCAAAGCCCCAGATTATAGTTCCAGGTCACAGACCCAGGGGAAGGATGAATACTAGCACACACCAGCTCTTGGAGTCCCTTTTGCTCACAGTTCCAGGGCAGAAAAAGGTGCTTGGAGTTACTCACAGAGTACAAGCTGGGAGAATATTAGTTACACCTCTCCTTAGAGTATACCACCTTGGAAGAACTGAAATCTTACAGATTCACAGAGTAAGGTCTGAATATGCATTTTTTCCCATAGGACCATAGATAGTTTTGAATTTTTCTGAAAACTGTCTGTTCAGATCCTCTAACCATTTATCAATTTGGTAATCGTTCTTATTTCTATATAGTTGAATCAGTTCCCTGCATTTTTTAAAAATAAGTCAGAATTTCTTTCTCAGTGGATTAAAGCAAACAGAAGTCAAGTGATCTGTCCAATATCACAAAACTAGTAAGTGTCTGAGGCTGGGTTTGAATTCAGGTTTTTCTAACTCCAATAAGGGGGAAAATACATTGTTCCAAAAATGAATTCATTATCAACTTGTCATTAAGACAGATTGGGGCATTTAAACTACTCAGCATATATGCTTACCCCATAATCTGTACTATAACAAGGCCCACTGGAAGTGTCAGGGAAATATTTTTGGAGGTGAGTAAAGATTCTCAACTTAACCAAAGACAGTTACGGCAGAGTTGGAGAAAAAATGTCTAGTAAACAAGTAAGTCAAAACATCCCACCTTCGAAATTCATCCCTATCTCCAGCCTGCATGAGGGCCACCATTGTATTTGTGACTGAAGTCCCAATATTGGCTCCCATAACAATGGGAATTGCTGCCTTTACTGTCAACACTGTCAAAGGAAAAAGATCAATGAAGAAAAATTGTGGAAATTCAAAGAAAGCCAAAAAAAGGAAAATCAAACAAATTAAATCAGCTTTAAAAAGTGGGAAGTATATCTAGGCTAATCATGACCAAGAAGAGCAATCTTTTCTACATTTTCAACCAGTCACCCATCTAGCATTTGCCTGAAGATTTCCTATATGGTGAAGAATTCATTACTACTGAGATCAAGTGCTCAGAAATATAATTAGGGCATAAAATGGGCAAGACATTGAGTGAATGGGGCAGCTAGATGGTTCAGTGGAGAGAGCCACGTCTAGAGCCAGGAGACCCTAGGTTCGAATCTGACCTCAGACACTTCCTATCTGTTACCCTAGCAAGTCACTTACTCCCTATTGCCTAACTCTTACAATTCTTCTGCCTTTAAACGGATAGTATTAATAACAAAATACAAAAGATAAGAGTTTAAAAAAAAATCCAGAGCCTACAGGCAGCAATGTTGGTGGGGTGTGAACACTGTTCTTGTAGCATACCAGGCATGTTGGCATCTGGGAAGTATGGTTGATGTATTAGATACTTGGTTAAATTAGTTAATGATCAATGTATAGACAATTCAAAGGGCAGGAGAATTCCTGAGCCTAAGCCACAAAGGCTTGGATATCACCTGGTCAAACCACATTCCTTTGAAAAGCGCATGTCAGGTTAATCTCCTCCCTCTGATCTTGTCATTGTCTATTCAACCAATGTTAAGACCTATGCTATGTTATGTATTCATTGAACACCTCCCAATACACATCCCTCAATAAATGCTGGGGTTATGCTCCCCATAACTTTTAACTTGTCTTTGAGTCTTCATTTATCACCCATTTTCCTCAGGCTCCTTTCTCCTTCTCAAGTTATCACCCACAGGAAAATATTTATATAACAATCAAAATCTCGGATTGTTATAGTTCTAATGATGACTGTGGCAATAGTTTTGTCCCAAGATTTGGAGGATGGAAAAGGAGGAAGATAAAAATTAAAGGGCAGGGCATACATAGTGTGCATCATTATATGATGCTAAAATTTGGAATGCAATTCTTTTTGAATGGATCTAGACTTGCCTGAGTAATTCAGTGAAAGAAAGAGTAAGAGAGAATGAGAGAGACAGAGACAGAGACAGAGAGACAGAGAGAAAAAGAGAAAGAAAGAAAGAGATAAGGTTAACTTACATGAAGAGGACACCATGCTGACAATGACGGATGAGGATGTGCTGGAACTTTGCACCATGATAGTCACCAACACACCAATCATCAAGCCAGCCAGAGGGTTGGTCAACACTGAATCATCACGGAAAATCTCTCCAGCCATTTTTCCTGCAAAGGTAATAAAAATTTAAAAATAACAGAGATGGTAGTTCATTTGGACTGTTGGATCACAAATCAAAGCTAGGGGCCACTGTGTGGAATGAGGAGTGAAGAAAAGTCTGATAACTGCAGAGGGAGCAGTGTGGCTGAATTTGTTTAGCACAGTGGTTGGCATGCAGTAAATGATATGTAAATGTTTTTTCCCTCCCCCATTTGTTTTATTTAATGCAAACCCATTTGTAGGGTGCTTTATAAGACTTTAAATCCTTTTCATGTGTCATTCCAATAGAATTGTAAACTTCCTTCCTGAGGTTATGGATGGATCTTCCATTTCTTTTGTATGCCTCAATCTTTGCCCCAGAGCTTAGTAATAGTAATGGTGACCCATTATTAGTCTACAGAATGGAAGCATGAAGGCCAGGCTTTGCACAAAAGAAATGGAGTGGAAAATGAAGTCAATCATCCAAATGGCTGAAGTAAAAAATAAATTGGGGGGGGGGGGCAGATAGGTGGCTGAGTGGATTAAGGGTCAGGCCCAGAGATGGGAGGTCCTGTGTTCAAATCTGGCCTCAGACCTTTCTAGCTGTGTGACCCTGAGCAAGTCACTTCACCCTCATTGCCTAACCCTTACCATTCTTCTGCCTTAGAATCAATGTACAATATTGATTCTTAGACAAACAGAAGGTAAGGGTCCTAAAAAAATACAATTTTTTTAAATGACCATATATCCACTGTTCCAATTAAAGTCAACAATATAGAAAACATTATGGGCTAGGATAGAGATTAAACACACACACAAAACATTCACCCAACTCACCCACCTACCCAAGGGTCTCTGCCTTCAAACACACATTGCTTTGAGATACAACTGGAAGATTTTGTGAAAAATATATAGAGAATAATGGGATGAGGAAGGTCCAAAAGGAAGCAACATTTGGACCAAAAAACACTAATTCTCCTTTTCACTTTAGTGTAAGTCTGACCTATTTCACTTTTCCCACCAACACCCAGTCTTGCTGCCAGTATAGCACAAAATGCATTTTACATAGATTCTAGTCTCTGAAACTAGAGATTATGCTTCAGAGGTCACCCTCACTCCAAAACATTAATCTGTTGGCCTCAATTCCCTATCATCAAGTCTTTTCACAAAGATTTTTGAAACCTAATCCCTAAACTATTTTACTTACAGAGACTAGAGTCAAAGTGAGATTGTTGGGGGGGGGGGGAGGAAAAGGGACAGGAAATTGTTAGGGAGGAGAGAAGGGGGCAAAAGTATGAATCAAGAAGCATCAATGTTAATATACATCTAAAATGAGGTAATTATTAAGAACTATTTTGCCCAACTATATGGCAATAAATATAACAATATAGGTGAAATGGATGAATATCTACAAAAATATGAATTGCCAAGATTAACAAAAGAGGAAATAGAATACTTAAATAATCCCATCTCAGAAAAAGAAATTGAACAAGTCATAAAAGAACTCCCTAAAAAAAAATCCCCAGAAACAGATGGATTCACAAAGTGAATTCTATAAACATTTAAAGAACAACTAATCTCAATATTGTACAAACTATTTGACAAAATAAGCAAAGAGGGAGTTCTACCAAATTCCTTTTATGACACAAATATGGTACTGATTCCAAAGCCAGGCAGACCAAAAACTGAGAAAGAAAACTACAGATCAATCTCCCTAATGAACATAGATGTAAAATCTTAAATAGAATACCAGCAAAAAGACTCCAGCAAATTATCATGAGGGTTAATTCACTATGATCAGGTAGGAATTATACCAGGAATCCAAGGATGGTTCAATATTAGTAAAACCATCCACATAACTGACCATATCAAAAACCAAACCAACAGAAATCACATGATTATCTCATTAGATTCAGAAAAAGTCTTTGACAAAATACAATACCCATTCCTATTGAAAACACTTGAAAGTATAGGAATAGAAGGGCCTTTTCTAAGAATAATAAACAGTATATACTTAAAACCATCAGCAAGCATCATCTGCAATGAGTATAAATTAGAAGCCTTCCCAATGAGATCAGGAGTGAAGCAAGGGTGCCCATTATCACTTCTATTATTTAACATTGTACTAGAAATGCTAGCAGTAGCAATTAGAAAAGAAAAAGAAATTAAAAGGATTAAAGTAGGCAGTAAGGAGACTAAACTATCACTCCTTACAGATGATATGATGGTCTACTTAAAGAATCATAGAGAATCAACTAAAAAGCTAGTGGAAATAATCAACTTTAGCAAAGTTGCAGGATACAAAATAAACCCACAGAAATCATCAGCATTTCTATATATTTCCAATGCAAGTCAGCAGCAGGAAATAGAAAGAGAAACTCCAATTTAATATCACTCTAGACAATATAAAATATTTAGGAATCTATCTGCCAAGACAAACACAGGAATTATATGAACAAACTACAAAATACTTTTCACACTTATTAAATTAAATTAAAACTAATCTAAATAATTGGAAAAATATTAATTGTTCCTGGATAGGATGAGCTAATAAAATAAAAATGACAATCCTACCTAAATTAATCTACTTTTTCAGGACCATACCTATCAAAATTACCAAAACTTTTTTTATAGAATTAGAAAGAATTATTACAAAGTTTATCTGGAAGAACAAAAGATCAAGAATATCAAAGGAACTAATGAAAAAAATGTGAAGGATGGTAGCCTAGCAGTACCAGATCTTAAACTGTACTATAAAGCAGTGGTCATCAAAACAATATGGTACTTGGCTAAGAGAAAAAAAAAGGAGGATCAATGGAGGATCAATAGACTAGGGGTAAATGTCCTCAGCAAGATCATGTATGATAAACCTAAAGATCCCAGCTTTTGGGACAAAACCCCACTATTTAACAAAATCTGCTGGGAAATTTTGAAAACAGTATGGGAGAGAGAAGCTTTAGATCAACCCTATACCAAGATAAATTCAGAATGGGTAAATGACTTAAATATCAAGAAGGAAATGTAAGTCAGTTAGGTGAACATAGAATAGCATATCTGTCAGAGCTATGGGAAAGGAAAGAATTTAAGACCGAGCAAGAGACAGAAAATATTACAAAATATAAAATTAATAATTTTGGTTACATTAAATCAAAGAATTCCACAGTTGAGAAATGGGCAAGGGAAATGAATAGGTAATTTTCAGATAAAGAAATCAAAACTATCAGAAACACATGAAAAAGTATTCTAAATCTCTTATAATCAGAGATATGCCAATCAAAACAACTCTGAGGTACCACCTCACACCTAGAAGTTTAGTTATCATGACAGCAAAGGAAATTAATAAATGTTGAGGGGGATGTGGCAAAATTGGGACATTAATGCATTGCTGGTGGAGTTGTGAATTGATCCAACCATTCTGAAGGGCAATTTAGAACTATGCCCAAAGAGCTTTAAAAAACTGCATACCGGGGGCAGCTGGGTAGCTCAATGGATTGAGAGTCAGGCCTAGAGATGGGAGGTCCTGGGTTCAAATCTGACCTCAGACACTTCCCAGCTATGTGACCCTGGGCAAGTCACTTGACCCCCATTGCCTAAAAAAAAAAAAAACTGCATACCCTTTGATCCAGCCATACTATTGCTGGGTTTATACCCCAAAAGAGATAAGGAAAAAACTTATACAAAAATATTTATGACTGTGCTCTTTGTGGTGGCAAAAAATTGGAAAATGAGGGGATGCCCTTCAATTGGGGAATGGCTGAACAAATTGTGGTATATGTTGGTGATGGAATACTATTATGCTCAAAGGAATAATAAAGTGGGGGGATTCCATGAGAATTGGAACAACCTCCAGGAATTGATGCAGAGTGAAAGGAGCAGAACCAGAAGAACATTGTACACAGAGACTGATACACTGTGGTACAATCAAATGTAATGGACTTCTCTATTAGTGACAAAGCAATGATCCAGGACAATTCTGAGGGACTTATGAGAAAGAACACTATCCACATTCAGAGGAAGAACTGTGGGAGTAAGAAACACAGAAGAAAAACAACTGCTTTATCACATTCATAGGGACATGATTGGGGATGGAGACTCTAAACAATCACTCTATTGCAAATATTAATAAGATGGAAATAGGTCTTGATGGAAAAAATATTCCAAATTAATTAAATTAGTTAATTAATGTAAAAATAAGATATAGATAGATAGATAGATAGATAGATACCTCTGGAATGGATATAATGGTGAGACCCAGCAGATTATAATGTAAAATAAGGAGACTGTTTTTGGTTGAGAGATTGCTTGTTGATTGACTATAGAGTGATCCAAAATCAATTTGAAAGCAAAAAAAAAAAAGCCTCCCACAAATCTTTGACCCTTCCTGAAAATTGGTTTTCATACCTCCAACTAGCTGGAAGCCGCTGCTGAGGATGTCCAAGGAGCAGACAAATAAGTAGAGAAGTCCCAGGAGGAGAATCACTTTAAAGACCCTTTGGAAGCCAGCAGTTATTTTTTCTGCAGTGTCTCTCTCTGCAAAAGCCAAGGGGAAGGGAAGAAGCATTTATTAAACACCTATTATGTGCATTATTTTGTGCTAAACATTTTACAAATATTGTCTTCTTGATAATTTGCATGTATGTGTAGTGTATCTGTGTGTGTACACACCTAGAGGATCTGACATTTTGTGCAAGAATATCCCATCTTTCTTTTTCTAGTCAAGAGAAGGCAGGCCAGAGTTACCAGCTTTTGTGATTCATTAGGATATACATTTTTAAGAAGCATGTCATTTACTTGAAGTGGTCCCCAAAATATGTCCTCACACAGGTTTTAAATCATACACTCCTTTAAAAACACCCATACATACATTTACAGAGAAGCTTTTTGGCACCAAAGACAATGTGGTCGGGAGGTGAAAGAAGAGGGACCATGAGCAAGCAAGGCTGCCTTCTTAGCTGAACCACCAGCTTGCTAAATGATGCAGATAACAGTTGCAGTCAGTTCTAGAAAGAGAGCTCCTGAGACAATGACCATCCAGAGTACTTAGTGCTCTTCAGAAGGGCATTATGGATTCCTTCTGAGTATTGGGCTTCACAATAAAATAACAGTTTTGCTTTTGTAAAGAATATTTTGGTCCCCAAATATGTCTAATGACATTGGCCAACCTGATCCTTTGACCTTCATGTGGCAGGTGAAAGATGAAATCATAGAGGAAACAAAGATTCAAGTCCCCAAGCATATTGACTTGTTCAGCAATGCATGCTAATTGCAGAACAATTCAGGACCAGACCTCTTCAGCTTTGGTACCAGACTCCTGATATATTATGCATTAAATTTAAATAAATTAAAAACAATCAAATAAATACAATTAAGCAGGATACAAAATTAGATAATCTAATTGGCAGAAAGATTAGAAACTTTCCAAGTTAGAAGAGGGAGAGAAAATAAATACAATTCCCTGAAATCAGAAAAATGTTGTCCCAATTCTCTTAAATGTCTGCATTCAATCAAAGGAATGTGAAAATAATAAGATATATGGGTTAGTTGAAGTATATAATAGTGGCAAAACCAAAAAATCTTCAGATCTGACTGGGTTTTTCTGGTCAACATAATCCTTGGTTAAAAGGGTCTGTAAGCAGCAGGTGGTGGTGGTGGCCCACCAATAAAATCTTTCCCACACAATACCCACAATTGAATAAAAGTTTTTTCACAAGATAAAAACTGGAATAGAACCAGATCCAGAACTGAGTCACAAGTTAGAGTCAGTGTGGTTCACACAATTCCCTCAAACCTTTGTGAGGTAGCTACTGTTATTATCCCCATTTTATACCTGGGAAACTGAGGCTACAAGAGCTTAAGTGACCTATTGCCTAACATTAAAAAAACAAGGTGATGTAGCAGAGAGAAGGCTGGTGTTGAAGTCACTAAGAACTTGGTTCAAATCTTGCTCTCACATATACTATGGAAAATAGCTATGACTGGAAAAATTATTTTTTCTCAGTACCCCAGCCAACTCTTTACAACTGTAAGTTATAGCTGAATTGCCAATTTGTATCAGCAGAAAAAACTTCTATACCAAGAGATTGGTATACCTATAAATAAGATTTGAACCAAAAATAGAGATTACCTTGTTCCTACTAAGTCTACCATTTTTACAAGGACTGCTACAATACCAAGTCTTCTCCTTCCTATACTATTTAATTATACCATAGAACAGCATGAATAATACTATCTATTAAAAACAAAATTACACCGGATTTGGAGAAAAGAGGTAGGAAAAACCCATTGGCTCCCATTTGCCATTGTCCAGGGAAGAATGAAAAAGTAGGAAGTAGAAAACTATGATGAGTTAAGTCAGAACCCTAGACTGAGACAAAAATTGAACTCAAAGACCCCAACACCAATACATATTGAGATAGTATAATAATGAGAAAGAAATATTCACAAGGTCTTAGCTAAGCATGTCCTCAATCCCTTCACTGGTGACAGGAAGACAGACCTAAACACATTGGGAACATCAAAAAAATGATTCCAAGTAACGTTTATGCAGCACTTTAATATTTATACAATGCTTTCTTCCCTCTAACTTGGGAAGAAGTACTATACTAGCATTTCTAAATGTGAAATACCTTTATTTTATTTTATTTTTTAAACCCTTACCTTCCATCTTGGAATCAATACTGTGTATTGGTTCCAAGGCAGAAGAGTGGTAAGAGCTAGGCAATGGGGGTCAAGTCACTTGCCCAGGGTCACACAGCTGGGAAGTGTCTGAGGCCAGATTTGAACCCAGGACCTTCTGTTCTGGTTCTGGTTCTCCTCCTCACTCTCTTCCTCTTTTCCTCTCTCCCTCTCTCTCTTCTTCTTTTCCTCTCTCCCTCTCTCTCTTCCCCTCTCCCTCTCTCTCTTCCCCTCTCTCTCTCTCTCTTCCCCTCTCTCTCTCTCTTCCCTTCTCTCGCTCTTCCCTCTCTCTTGCTCTTCCCTCTCTCTCTCTTTTCCCTCTCTCTCTCTCTTCCCTCTCTCTCTTTGCTCTCTCTCTCTCTTCCCTCTCTCTCTTCCCTCTATCTTCCCTCTCTCTCTCTTCCTTCTATCTTTCCTCTCTCTCTCTCTTCCCTCTCTCTCTTCCCTCTCTCTCTCCCCTCTCTCTCTCTCCCCTCTCTCTCTCCCCCCCTCTGTCTCTGTCTCTGTGTCTCTGTCTCTGTGTCTCTGTGTCTCTGTCTCTGTCTCTCTCGCTCTCTCTCTCTCTCTCTCTCTCTCTCTCTCTCTCACACACACACACACACACACACACACACACACACACACACACATATTATACTTAAGAAGGTTCCCAGAAATAAAGTACAGTACAGAAGCATCAGCTCATATACCCCCCAATAAATTGGGTGTACCAAGGGAGCTACCATAGGGCAGTAAGTGGTGCAGTAGATAGGATGACTCATCTTCCTGACTTCATGTAAGTCCTCAGAAACTAGTTTTGTAACCCTGGGCAAGTCACTTAAATACCTATTGCCCTAGATCCTCAACTGTAAAATGGGAACACATTAGAGAAAGAAATATTAAAACACTCCAGAAAGAAAACCTGATGTATGAAAAGTCCAGGAGGTCAAGTAGACTCAGACAGGACTAAATTACTGAACAACAACAGTGAGCTAGAATTACCTAACCACTTGATTCCTGAGTTTTTAATGTTAGGGATATCCAAGGGGCTTTGTTCTTCCTCCAGCTCTTCAAGCTTTTCAATCAGTGCAGTTGTAGAGTAGAGTGGCAGAAGCTCTATCTTACTTTCATGGGAAATGGCATTACCTGACAAAGAAAGCAAAAAATAAATAAACAAGTGAAGGCCTATTTCTTCAGGGGAAGAATAGAGATAGCAGGATCATGCTACTTCAAGAAAAATAGGAAAATAGTACTTACTGATGAGGGGTCCTTTATCTTTTCCAGACATAGTAGACTGTTGGGTGGTAGCCTTTTCAATGTTCTTATTAGGAGCAGAATAGGAGTTTCCCAATTAAGGCCAAGGCACCATGGTCTGTGAATAATGAAATTTAAAACTTAAAATGTGCAATAGCCAACATGGAACCCAGGAAGATCAGGCACATAACAATAGCACCAACAAAACAAAAACAAATCAATAGTTCTAAAAAAATTAAAATCTAACTTTAAAAAAATGTATTTCTTCTAAATAAAAAATAATAATAAATTTTCCAATAGCATATCCAGTCCATTATCAATTCATGTCCCTTCTTTCTGGATTCACTCTTTCTCTCCTACCCCAACTTAATAACTAAATTATTAATCCTATTTTCATCTTCCCCCATTTGGGTTTCTCTAATCTTTTCCTCATTGACCACTAAATTATAGATGTGTCATTCAACTATCCAGACCATTTGTCATAGTCACCACATCAAGAAATATTGAGTTTCTTCTCAGTAAAGGCTCTTCCTCTAATGGTTCTCCATTCCTTTTCAAGATTAACCTTTACTTCAAACTAATCAATTAACATTTATCACCTCCAAATTCTAGGCTCATTCTCCCTTCCTCACATTAGAATGCTTTCAACCTTTTTCCATATTATTTCTGAGACTCCTCTATTACCCTAAAACTGAATAATGTTCATCTATCAAGAGCATGTTTTCCAGCCTTTCAAGCCTCCTAATAGGGGGCAGCTGGGTGGCTCAGTTGATTGAGAGCCAGCCCTAGAGATGGGAGGCCCTAGGTTCAAAACTGGCCTCAGACATTTCCTAGCTGTGTGACCCTGGGCAAGTCACTTAACCCCCATTGCCTAGCCCTTACCACTCTTCTGCCTTGGAGCCAATACACAGTATTGACTACAAGACGGACTTCCTAATAATCCACTTTCCAAAAGATGAAGAGTCCTTCTACATATAGGATGTCTCCTCATATATGCTGGAAAATACATGTTATTTTCAATAAGTAGTAAATTATCATTGGGGGAAGATTTCACTGTCTTTAGTGAGAAACATTTAAGCTATTGCCTTCTTCCCCCTGAAAATCAAGTCATTAAGTCTACCTATGCAAAATACTTCATCTTTATGATCTTTTTCACTCATGAAGTTGGCCAGTGGTTTAACTGGGACAGCTGGCATAAAGAGCTGTAATTCAAGGTCACTCTCCTCTTTTAGGAGTCCAAGATCCTTTTCAAATGTTCAGAAGGAAAGCCCACTGGAGTTTATTTCAGCAACAATTTGAGCATTTACTTGAAGTAGTTCCAGAGAGAAACCCCAGGCAAGAATCCCAAGCATTGCTAAATAAGTAAAGTTTTAGGCAAACTTCAGGACCAATGGGACCTAGCCATTTAATACTCATGAGGCCAGAAGCCAAAAGAGCAGGATAGCCTACCTAGCAAGTATTTGCTCTAGTGGTGTGAGCCAATCTTCTCCACCTTTTATGGATTTTTCCACCCCCACAGCCAAAGAAGTTCCTATAGATGAGAGAGCCGGGTGATAAAATAGGACACCTGGCAACTTCAAATAAAAAAGTAAAGGATGTTGGCACCTAACCAATCAACATCCTTTTTCAGGCAGAAATACAGAGATCCATTTACCCAATTCAATAAACATTTGGTTACTACATTTATCATCCTCCTGATTGACACAGGTCAAACTAGAATAAGTCAAACAAAATGAATAAACTGTTATTTATGGGGTTGCTGAGCTAGTCTGGGGGCAGGCAAGGTTGCTCAGAGTTGCAATCAAATAACAAGAGAATGAATTCAAGAGAGTCAGGAATAAGGGCATCTTTTATGTTCTACAGGCAGTGGTTTAGGTCAAAATTGTCTTCCCTCCAGGAAGAGCTAAGAGTTCAAACATGGGGCCATTGTGTATGGCTAGGATGAAAAAGGAGGAAGTGTTTTGGTGTCAGTGGTACTAGTTACTATGGCCAACTCAGATGACTTGAAATTCCAGGAAAGAGGTGTGTACTGTCCCATTCCCTCCCTTTTAATTAAGGCAAACTAGAGGCCTTGCTTATAAACTCTTTAGGGATTGTTTAGTTCTTGGGACACACTTAGTACTTTTTATCTCTAGCACCTAAAACTCTAAGGAGGTGGGTCTTTGATAAATGATGATTGAGGGATTGATTGGAAGGTCTGCAAATTGCCTCAGCTGAGGAATGAGATGCTGAATGATCTGGACTGGACTCTTTGGTATAGTTCTAAAAGGCTAGAAGTGAAGGATAAACACTACTGAGTCTTTTCAATGCGGTTAAGTCTACCCTTTAGTAAATTCTTATTCTGCTGAAGTATGCCTCCCTCCCAGGATTTCTCAGGCTTGTCTTCCATATTTTCCCAAGGCACAGACCTGTCTTCATTTCTAAAATACCCAGTTAAGTCCCAAATCAGGTAATAGAATAATTCCTACTCTTCCTTAAACTTTTCACAAATGTCTGAGTCTAAGGTTTGTCAGTTGTTAAAGGAGGGGATTAGATTTGCCCTCCAGAGATCTTTTCCCCATATAACTGGCTAGGCATTCCAGGGAAAAGGTCTGCCAGGAAAGGCAATAAGAAAAATCAAGTTTCATAATGATTTGAATTATAACTATTGTTGGGGTTCTCCTGCCCAAATTATTCTGGATAATTGTCAAAAGACCCTTACTAGCTAGCCATGTGGTCCTGAGCCTGTTTCCTTGTTGGTAAAAAGGACAAGACAATCTTTACCCTCCCTACATTACAGGAAAAGTAGAGTAATCATTGTTAACATTTTGCACATATTATTTGATGTATGGTTTTTTTTTATTATAAACTAGAGAAAGAGCAGGTCTCTCTCTCATCCCAGATGCAAGAGTAGGGCTCCATTACTGATCAGCAATGAGGGATTTGCTCCACCTGGGCAAGAGAGAAAAATTTGATTTTCAAAGCCAAAAGAGCCAATTTACTGAAAAGGAGACTTATTATAGGTTTGGCATAGGAGAACTAAGTTGGGAATGAAAGATGTCCACAACAGAAAAACCACCAAGACTTCACTGAATCACAAGTACCATAGATTTTTTTCAGGTCCTCCTTTTGAAAATGTAGTCAAGAGATCTCCAATTTCATCCAATTTTGTTGATGTTTTTATTTCTATTTAGGAAACCCACATTTTGCACCCAGTTTATTCCAAAATCTGGCAACTTACCAGAGGCTCAGGGCTACAGATCCTCTTTCTCCATTAAACTGAATAAATGGAGTATTTTTAAATATATAAACAGATTCATGCTAACAATACCAAGTTCACATTACAATGAAATATGAAAGCAAAGGAAAATTCAATTATTTGAGATTCTCAGACATGGCAATACACAGCTTACAGGCTCCAAATACTAAGTTAAAAAAAAAAAACATAATCAAAGGGACAATTGGTATGTTAAGGAGATACCAATGTATAGATCTGAAAGAATAGTATGGTATTCCTGGCTACTTAACTTCCCTCAAGAAATCTAACTCAGAACAATCTAAACAAGAGGGGGGGGAGGGGATTGAGTATAGATAAGGAATAGGGAAGCAAGAGAGAAACTACTGTAGACATTAGGCAATGAGCAAATACACAGCTAACCTTCGTCTTGATAGGATTGTCAGTGGTCTGGACACTTATTCGTGTCCATACTGTCTCTGAGAGTGGATGGAAGAGAAGGACTCCGGGTATCCTGGGATTAAGAGCGTGAGAGGTCGTGGGGAAGTGTCACTTGACTGTTGGCCTTCTTTGGGAAGAGCGGTGGAAGAATCACTGACAATTCTCTAGGCTTTCCGTCCCGGCTTTCGATCCGGCTTCCCGGACCCTCGGGGCGTTCCTTCAACCAGCCTCTCCGGTTTTAAACTGGCGATTGCCATTTATTAGCCGCTTTAAAGAGGAAAGAAAGGTAAACCAAACGGATCCTAATCCTAACAAGACGAAGACAAAAAGTCTTTATGCTAATCAGAGTTTAAGTTCTCACCCAGGGGCTAGCCCCATATGTAGCATTACAAGTACAAGTAAGCATATTTGCCTTTAGTACCTTTATGACTCCAGGCAAATCACGGAACTTTTCCATGGCCTGGAGATAATTCTCTTACACTATGTTGTTGAAGAGGTGCTAATTAGCACTGATACACTTAACTTCCACTACTTGCTGAGATGATAGGTCCAATCCAAAAAGAGTCTCCCCAAACAAAAGTACAGACTAGGAAGAAAAAGAAAAAAGAAAACATAGCCCAAGATGTTTACAGGATGACCTGTAACATTAAGCTCTATGTGTAGAATATAGTGGCTGTGGAGACATGATCTCTGGGTTCAAGACGCCTTCTGCTATTTTATTACCTGTTTGGCACTCCATTTAACCTCTCCAGAATTCAGATTCCTCATCTATATAAAAATCATCAGTTAAATTAAAATACCTTGAAGGTCTTTTGGAGCTCTACAACTTGATATTTCCTAGGTTCTATATGGCTGGCTCTTATTAGAATTAACTTCCTTGACACCACCTTTTCAGCTCAGAGCTCCTGTTGGAACTGTTGGCATGATCTGTGATTTCTAGGTCAATTCCTCTATTACTTTAAGTCACAAGACTGGCAAGACCAAAATGCCCCTAGTCAGTAGAGGATCCCCTCCCCCTCAAGGAGTCACAGAACCAATCTGTTCTCTCCAAATCATTGGTGGAAACTTCGGTGATGAAGATGCACCACAGAATGACCTCATTGGACTCCATCTGAACCCACTGTCTTCCCTCATTGTCACCCCACACCTGGAAATATAGACTTCAACATTCAAAGGGACAGTGGCAATAAGGGCTCAGTTAGTGAAGAGAATCTGTCTAGTAAGTTGGCTCAGAAAAACCATACTGTCTATGTTAATGAACTTGTCTTAAATAGGAAACAGACAAATAGAATTGTTTCTAAAGATAATTTCATTGACTTTTAATGAAAAGTCAGGGTAAAAAGATCATGGCAAAGAATAACTAACAAATGTTTATTGAATGCTCAAACACTTTAAGGGACAAGAAATGAAAGCCATGATAGAAAATTATACTACATTGATTACATAGAGTAACCAAATGTTATTGGTTATTTTTCTGCCAAGCCTGTCTTCTATGACTTTATTCCTTTGATGTTTCCTCATGAACCTAATAGTCATCTTAATATTTCATATTACAAAATTCAGCCAAATATCTAAGTAGGATGACTGAAAAGTTTACAAGAAAATAATTTCCTTTTCTGTTTTATGTTGAAAAACAAAAGCACACCACTCACCAAGGTAAGGTCAAAATGATATTTGATCTAAAAATAAGGGCGACACCATAAACAAACTAGGGGGATAAAAAATTTTACCTATCAGACTTATAAGGAAAGAATATATGGCCATAGAAAACAATACAAAAAATGAAATGGATAATTGTGATTACATTAAGTCAAAATATTTCTGTCAAATAAAACCACTATAACTAAGATTAAATGGAAACAACAAATGAGGGAGGGGGGATTTTATAGCAAATGTCTCTGACAAAGTCCTAATCTCTCAAATATAAAGATAAATAACTCAAATTTATGAGAATACAAAGCATTTCCCAACTGACAAATACGCAAAGGGTATAAACAAGTATTTCTCAGAGGAAGAAATTAAATTATTATAGTCTTATGAAAGAAGGCTCCAAATCCCTACTGATTAAATAAATGTAAATTAAAACAATTCTGAGATACCACCACATACCTATCAGATTAGCTAATATGACCAAAAAGGAGAATGATAAATGTTGGAGGGGATGTAAGGAAATTAAGACACTAATATACTGTTGGTGGAACCGTGAACTGACCCAACCATTCTGGAGAGCAATACCCAAAGGGCCACAGAACTACACATAGCCTTTGATACAGCCATACTACTGCTGGGTCTGTATTCCAAAGAGATCAGAGATGAGGCAAAAGGACCTCTCTGCACAAAAATATTTTAGTAGCTCTCTTTGTTGTGGCAAAGAATTGGAAACTAAAGGAGTACCCATCAATTGGGGAATGACTGAATATATATGGTATATAGTTATAAGAAATGTTCAACCAGATAATTTCAGAAAAACCTAGAAAGACTTATATGAACTGATAAAAGTGAAGTGAGAAGAAACAGAACATTGTATATAGTAACAAATATTTTATAATGATCATCTGCAAATGTCTAAACTATTAGCAGCAAAGCAAGTTTCCAATATATCCACAAGAGACTCATGATGAAAAATGCTATCCACAGTGAAAGAAGGAACTGCTGGTGTCTGATCGCTGATCAAAGCATACCATCTTTCACCATCTTTTAGTTCCTTCAGGAATTTCTTCTTTGTATGTGTGTTATGTGTCTTCTGTCTCAGAACAACCAATATGGACATACATATTGCATGAAAGTGCTGGCATAACCTTTATCAGATTATTTACCTGGGGCACCGGTGAGGGTAGGAAGGAGAGAATATGAATCATAAAATATCAGAAAGCAATTGTCAAAAATTATTTCTACATGTAATTGGAAAAAATGTAAGCAACAAATACTGCATATGTATAATAAATATATAATGAGTATTTTATATATGTTTATGTATATATTTATATATCTAATATAGATTTGGGTATAATAAAGATTTAGGTATATTTTTGGAATTATTTAGCACTAATACTTAAAACCTCAATAACAGCAGAGAGAAACTGAGAGGGAAGGAGGGAAGTAAAGAGACTAAAGTGTGAACCAATTAATTAATCAACAACCAATATTGAAAAACCAACTTTGTGCTAAAGTCATTAGGGACACAAAAGACAAAGGTAAAACAACCACTGCCTTAAGAAGTTTACACTCTCCTTTTCAGATTGAGCACCATTTTTTTCCTATTAATCAGTTACCATTCTTTAGGCACTGAAGCTTGAGCACTTGAGCACATAGTTAACTAAGGACTATTTATGTGCTATTCTCTGCTCATGCTCCATCCCTGCCCCTACTTTATATAATTTTCCTCTTACTGTTTCCTTTGAATATATGTAATCTATTTAACTCTAAGCAAAGGTGATTGTGATTATAGTCTATTTAAAGGTCAAGTGGGGGAGGGAAGATCCACTTGGTCTTTCTCTTCTTCCAGGGAAGGATCCCAGAAGAAAATCTATAATGTTGGATCTTCTATTGAGAAGTCCAAACGTAAAAGCCCAAATTCTCTTCTGTGTGTTTCTCTCTCTGCCTTTCTCCTTCTTTCTTTCTACTTCTCTCTCCCTCACTCCTCCTCTTTCCCTTTCTATCTTTCTCTCTCTACTCTTTTTCTTTTCCTCTTCTTCTGTTCTCCCAAGCCTGATCCTTTAACTAACAGAGTAACTCTGGAAATAACAAGAAGCATGAACTTTGAGGGACCATGTAGGAGAATGAACACTGGAACTAAATTCAGAAGAATTGGATTCAAATCCCATCTCTGATACTAACATTCCCTCTTTGACCTTGGAAAACAAAACAATAGCTACATTTGTTTACAGAGCATTTATTATGTGCCAGACACCATGCTTTACGAAAATTGTCTCATTTGATCCTTATAAAGACCCCTGGGAGGTGGGTGTTATTATTATCCTCATTTTGCAAATCAAGAAACTGAGACTAAGAGACTTGTCTAAGTTCACACAGCTAATAAGTATCTGAGGTAGAATTTGAACTTAGGTTTTCCTGACTCAATTAACTATACTACCTCACTGCCAAGCTAGGAAAAGTCACTTAACCTCTGAGCTTCAGTTTCCTAATCAGTAGAAAGAGACATGTGAACTAGAGGATTTCTAATATCAGTAATATTGCTTCATCAATTACATGACACTGTGACAACTTGTGTAGCCCAGGAAATACCTGTTTCATGCATGCAAAGCCCGATGCCTGCCTTAATTGTATTTATTGAATTGAGTCCTTCAGGGCCATCCCTGTTCACCTTAGTCTCTAAAGAGTAGTAAGGATTACAGGTGTCCACTGACAAACACAGCCAGCTTCCTTCATCACTCATAACATTCTAAGAGGGCTACCTTAATCCCTCCTGGAAGGAACTGACCAGTTTTTCCACTTCAGCTCCTTGGATCTGAAAATTCCTTACTCTCATCTCTCTTGGAGAGAACTTCCTAAAAATCACATCAGCGTGCAACTTTAAAAATCAAATAAACACCAAATGAAGGTAAAGGTGATAGAAACCACAATCCTTTGGGAGTAATCTGATCATGGAATCCTAAGGGGGAAAATAATTAAATGCCCAGCCTACTTATTAGACAATTAGAGAAAGTAGCTCAGAGCTGGTACTATACTAGGGATGTCTCTGAGTGTAACGTTTACTACAATTTTGATGTTGTTGCCTGCATGGAAAGTTCTTGTTCCTTCACTAACCACTGTGTGATATTTAGACCTAAGAAATTAGTTAAATCCTAGAAAATACCAACTTTCAGATGGTAGGTACTGGCTTATTTGGCCCTCATCAAAAGAACTGCAACTTATGTTCAGACACACGGGGATGGGAAATCAAGCTCTTATCATTCGAGTCTTTTATCATCTTTTCCTGGTCTCCCCACTAAGCTCTCTACAGCACTTAGCTGTCTACCACCTCCTCTTTCCTAAAATTCTCCCGTTTCTTGGCTTTGTCAGCACTGTACTGTCCTGGTTGCCCTACTTCTCTGACAGCTTCTTGGTCGCCTTCTCTGCCTCTCCTTTTCCCTCCAGCACCCTAAATATACGTGCTCTCCAAGAATCTGTATTGTCCCAATGCTCTCCTCAATCTTCACTGTCAATGATCTCATTCACTCCAAAACTTCAATTGTCATCTCCATAGTTGACAGTTTTCAAATCAATATCTCCTACCCATGAATTCCTCTCCCCCATCATCTTTGTCCATTAAAATTCTGCTCCTCCTTCAAAGCCCAGATCAAATGTCACCTCCTTTAAAATAATTCCCTGGTCATATTAAACAAAAGGGACCTTCAATGTGACATTTAGTTTGTAACATTAATATCACACCTATTATTATAGGCATTTATTACCAATCTATAATACAGGTGTTACTAGTATTTATAGGCATGCCTTACTTCCTATAATAGTTTGTAAAGACCCTTTTGCATACTGGAAAACACCTAGCAGAGTGCATTGTGCATAGTAGTTGTTCAGTAATTATGATGAGTGACTAAATGAATTATAAATGGATTATGAATAAGAACTTACCACCAACCTGGAAGGGCAGTATAAATTCATTTTGAGGAAATTTGTTTCTGTAACCTCATTACAAGAATTTAAAGTAGATATAAAAAGAGCATCAAAATCAGTAGTGAATAATTCCTAGACCCTATAATTGCTGGTTGCTACTCACAATATGCCAACCTCATGAAGAAGTAAAGACATCATTTATTTTTTTCTAGGCAAGATAATGGATCTTCTCCCATTATTTTTTCCTTTCACACATATTTATATACATACTCACAGACCCAAAGCATAAAAACAATGTAAATAGTGGGTTTTCATGTAACTTTCTGTGACTTTCTTTTTGTCTTAAAATTAAGGCTAAGCAAAATGTGCAGGATAGAGATCTGTAGCATCATTTAAAGCTCCCTTGTCCTCAGTCTGTGTGTGTGTGTGTGTGTGCATCTTATTTCATGTTCAAGTTCAGAATAAAAATAAAATTTTTAAATATTCAACCTAGCCTGTACTTCAACCTTGTTGGGATAAAGGAAGGGTTAAAATAAAGAAGCAAATGGGATCTAGGAAAGGGGAAAGCTCTTTAAAACTGATTCCTGCCCACTCAGTTGCTTTTCATGTTTCTCCTTCTTCTTCTATCTTCCTTGGCCACCAATAGTTTCCTCTGTTGAGACAGATAAACAATCTCCTGACCCTTCTTAATCCTTAACCAAAGGATTCAGCCTCAACTGAGAAATTTGAAAAGAAAGGAAACCTAAAATATTTTCAAGAACTAGCAAAAATATCCCTTTGCTCTTTTTTCTATCACAAATGTACATATACAAGCTCCCTGTTGGTCTCCTCTGAATACTCTCTAGAGTTTAACCATGTATTTCTTAAAATGCAGTGCCCAGAGCTGAATATAGTATTTAAGATGCCATCTGAGAGAAGAAGAAAGTAGAACCATCATGTCACTAGTCCCAGACAATGCGTCTCTTTTAATAGTGTTTGGCTGAATCATCTCATGTGCTGAGTGGTGATGTTTTTGAGCCAAGACAAGAGGGCTTAAACTTGTTTGGGGTTCGAGGTTGTGTCCCTGAACTGTGTGGGGTTGAATGCATTTGTTTTGTATGTATACTCTTATGCTGAAGGGGACTACCCCTGACTGGCTTTTTGTCAATGTGCCTAGCAATTATTGATTTTGTTCTCTTTTCCTCTTATCCTCAAATTATTGTAATTTCAAAGTTGGTTATGTTTACAAGATCCATTGGAGAGACTAGTCTTCCAAGGATCTCAGGGGGAATATATAATTGAAAATCTGTTACCCTTAAAAAAAAAAGAACTTATGTACTTCCTGTAAACAGGGGATATTAGGCAAGGATGTGAAGGGTACCACCTCTTTACTTCCTGTCCCGAGTTTGGTGGTGGTGAGGCAAGTATTGGAACTGGCTGATCAGCCATGGGCATGTGGTCTTTATTTTGTATCTTCTTTATTCCCTGATTTCTAATGACCACCAATAAATCTCTTAAAATATATAATTTTTATTATTGAGATTTAATTTTAACTTTTACATATGTCCTAAGGAACTTCTAGTCTAATGGGTGTATATAATATTAACAATAAATAGAATAAAAAGACTGGTGTGGCAGGGGCAAAAGAATGATCCAAATGGAATCATCAAACATTGGGACTGGAGAAGGTCCTCTTAACTCAAAGCCCAGCAATCTAGTCACTGTCATATGGCTTCCCATCTTTCCACCCCTTAAACCTTACATGTGAAGCAAGTGAGAACAGAGAGGGTGAGGCAGCTAGTCTATGGTCACTCAGCTACAAGGACCTGAACCAGACCTGAAATCCAGATTTTCTGACTTGACCTCTACACTAGCTTTCTTCCTTTCTTCTTTGGCTATGCCATGGAAAACTGAGCCCTCAAACATTCCTCAGAGAATAAGGGAGAGAGTCTAGGGAGCTTAACTCTTCTTTTTAACCTCCAGGGACACTAAGTTCCAACTACTTTGGAATATAAGGAGCCTAATGAGCTTATGGAGTACAAGGAGGGAGTGATCTTTTTTTTTTTAATGCTTATTGGTATCATTTGTTTTTAGATCACCTTCATTACCAATTATCTCTCTCTTCACTTCCCTCTGCAGAGGACTATCCCTGGTAACAAAGATAAAAGAGAGCAAAAGGTAGGCAGTTCAGCAAAAGTGAACACATCAGCTGAGTCTTAACAGTACAGGTAATGAGAGAACA
Organism: Monodelphis domestica; assembly: GCF_027887165.1. NCBI lineage: Eukaryota > Metazoa > Chordata > Mammalia > Didelphimorphia > Didelphidae > Monodelphis > Monodelphis domestica. The sequence continues at coordinate 109,655,987 of NC_077232.1, read as the reverse complement.
AGATCTTCTTTTGCGTGACTTCCCAGAGAACATGTAAAATCAAATTATGTACACTTTGCATTCTCCACCCCACCACCTACTTCAGGAAATGCCACCTACGATAGCTGAACCAATTTTACCCTCTATAATTTCTCTCTTCATCCTCTCCATTTTTCTCATCATCCTTCTGTTCACCTAAGTTTATTACCTCAAAGTTATCTCCTCACTCTACCTAGTGCTCACTCTTCCCAAATCTGAGTCCTATTTATTCTACCTCACTACATCTCTCCCACCTGTCTCAAAGGGTTCTCTCCTTCTGCTTTTGCCACAACCCCAGACCAGGTTCTCCTCACCTAGACTCTTCTAGACTTTTACAAAAACATTCTAATGGGTCTTCCTAGCTCACCTGTCTCCCCATTGGGATCCATCTCCACAAATCTGCCTAATGAGTTTTCCTAAAGGGCAGGCCTGACCATATTACTCTTATATACAACAGACATGCTCTTAGAATCAAATATAAGACTTTCCTTATTTTTTCAAGCCCTTTAATATCAAATCCCAAACCACCTCTCCCCTTCCTGCATTCTATGCTCCAGTCAAATTGGTCTTCTTGTTCCTCATCCAGCATCTTCTATGCCCTTTCTCTCTGCACTTTATATTGCTATTTTGTTCCCATGCTGGAAACAAAATCCTCCTCTCCACCTCTTTGAATCATTGTTGTTGTTCAGTTATTTCAGAAATGTTTGATGCTATGTGACCCCATTTGGGATTTTATTGGCAGAGATATTAGAGTGAGTCATCATTTCCTTCTCCAGCTAATTTTATAGACGAGGAACCTGAGGTAATCAGGGTTAAGTGACTTGCCTGGGGTCACATAGCTACTTAGTGTCTGAATCCAAATTTGAACTGAAGATGAGTCTTCCTGACTGCATATCTAGCGCTATATTATGGCATCACCTACCTGTCTTCTTAGAATCATTAGCTTCCTTTACATCTCAACTCAAGTGCCCCTACTAGTAAGAGACCTTTCTTCATTCTTCTAGGTGCTCCCCCACTACCCCATTATTTTTGTATATACAGTCAATTTTGTTACTTCAATAATTTTGAAAATGAGAAATATTGCAATGGTTGATCTATTAAAGAATAGTTCAATGTAGCCCCAAGTAGTGAGAGTAGACCCCAGTAAAATCACAGCCATCACAGAAAATCTCCAAATCCCTCCTTTCCACCCCTCCCCACAGAAACTGAATGTCCTTTAAAAAAAAAACACTGGTATATGCATTCCCTGAGAAACTGGGTGACATATTGATTTATCAGCTATAGTGTCAGTGAAGTAAACTAAGGCATGGTACTGAGACTGTAAATCATTACTAACCATTATCCATGTAAAAAGCTTACCTAACTATCTTACACCTAGCAGCCTGGCTAATATTACAGCAAAGGAAAGTGATGAATGTTGGAGGGGATGTGGCAAAATTGGGACACAGATGAATTGCTGGTGGAGTTGTGAAGTGGTCCAACCATTCTGGAGGGCAATATGGAATTATACGCAAAAGGCTTTAAAAGAATGCATGTCCTTTGATCCAGCCATACCACTGCTGGGCTTGTACCACAGAGAAAAAGATTTGTACAAAAAAATTTATAGCCATATTCTTTGTGGTAGCAAAAAATTGGAAAACCAGGAAATGCCCTTCAATTGGGGAATAACTGAACAAATTGTGGTATCTGATAGTGATGGAATATTATTGTGCTGAAAGGAATAATGACCTGAAGGAATTTCATGTGAACTGGAAAGACCTCCAGGAATTGATTCAGAGTGAGAGGAGCAGAACCAGGAGACCATTGTACACAGAGATGGATACACTGTGGCACAATCGAACGTAATGAACTTCTCTACTAGCAGCAATGCAGTGATCCAGGACAATCCAAAGGAACTTATGAGAAAGAAGCTACCCACATTCAGAGGAAGAACTGTGGGACCAGAAATGCATTAGAAAAATATGTGATTGATCACATAGTTCGATGGTTATATAATTGGGGTTTTTATGTTTGATGGTTTTTTTTTTCTGGATGATGTATTTATTCTAAATAATATTTAATAAAAGGGAACAATAAAGAGAATTTAGCAAAGTCTTATGATGTCTTAAGTGTGCTTATAACATAACAAATATTTTTTAAGTTAGTCTTGCAATTATCCAAATTGTTTATTCCACTTGCTGGATAAGTGCCAGGTATTAACAAGTTATTTTTAAAAACCTCAGTGGTAATGAAGACATTAAATAGAGATGCCAACAGCTATCCCTTTCTCTTCTGCATATTAGGCTACTCTCTTCTGGCCATTGCAAACAAGATGGAGGCTGCAAACAAGCTTCCACTGCAGATATGAATAACATGGAAATAGGTTTTGAACAATGATACATGTATAACCCAGTGAAATTTCTTGTCCGATTCAGGAGTGGGGAGGAAAGAGTGGGGGAGATCATGAACCATGGAACCATGGAAAAAATATTCTAAAAAAATTTTTAAAAGCTTACCTAATCCTTTAACTTATTTTTATTTAACTTACATTGCCCTACATAACAATAGATATGATCAATAAACATGCCACTTGCTTGCCAGCAGCCCTCCTGAGTCCATCTGCATTCTTATTTCTCAAGACACCCAACCAGATGGTCCCCAGTGGTCCTGACAGTTTGAGTATAATAGGAATTATGAGTTGACTTGTGTGAGATTTTGTCATGAAGAAACAGAAAACTGCACCCAGCTAGACCAAGCACAAAAACATACACACCTTAAACATCTCCTAGTGGCTTCAATATGGTGTGTATGTTGTTATCCTGTAAGTTTCCATAATGTCACTTTTTCTTTTTCTTTTTCTTTTTCTTTTTTTTTTACCTCTTACCTTCTGTCTTAGAATCAATACTGAGTATTGGTTCTGAGGCAGAAGAGTGGTAAGGGCTAGGCAATGGGAGTTAAGTGACTTGCCAAGGGTCACACAGCTAGGGAGTGTCTGAGGCCAGATTTTAACCCAGGACCTCCCATCTCTAGCCCAGGCTCTCCATCCACTGAGCTACCCAGCTGCCCCTCCCACCCTGCCCATAATACCTCTTTAAAACAGCTCACAGGCTTTGTCCCTTCCCAGATCCACTTACACAACCAAACTTGGGTGTTTTTCCAGGTTATGTACCATATTTATGGATGATCTTTAAATGCAGAAATGGTAGGTCTTCTATGGTGGAGGAGGGCTGGTCTACACACATGAAGTTTGTTTGACCTCACTTCCCTGAGCCTCAATTGAGTGAGGATGACCAAAGCTGCTTCTCTGCTTGCCACTGTGTCTCTTGTACCAAAGTTGGGTCACATCTTCACTTTCAGAAGGGGCAGAGACTCTTGGGTGGGGATTCGTAGGATTTTTCCAGGTCTTCCCCCTTTGCTGGGCACAGAGAAATTCCTATCTCCCACGAAGCATGGGGCAGGTCACAGAGGGATAAGAAAGTTCTTCTAGACAGTAAGTGGCAGTTCAGGGAAAGGTAGTCTAGAAATCTAGAAAGTAGGGTGAGAAGGGTGCTAAGGGCAAGCATTATGCCAATGTATAGATATCTAGGAACTGATATTGTGGCCTGGGTCCAGGTAAGATAAGGTGAAAAGTCTCCTTTCAGAGCCCAGACATGCAGAGGCAAAGTTCAAGTGGGAGGGAGATGGTAATTAGGAAATTCTTCATTTTTACTGGCTAAGGCAATGTATAATTACCCAATAGTCCCAAAACAGTTCTGGGGGCCAATGGTTCCCAGCTATCATTCCAAAGTAGTCCTGTCAGTTGTGTGCAAATTAGATTCAGGGAAACACTTTGTTATAACCTTCTTTTACCTGGGTAAGTGACTTTTCTCCCATGGGCAGTTTTCTGAGGCTTTCCCCAATTCCTATTTGTTTTTGGTTTTGCTACTCTCACAATTAGCAAAATCATCAAAAAGTAAAAGAAAAGACCAAAAAGGGTGGTGAGACTTGTCTAATTTTATATACCTCATGTCAGAGTCAGGACTTCGATTATTTCCCTCAAATCATGCTTCTCACCTCACCAATGTCTCCTTCCTCTATCTTTAATGCCACAAAATTTTGCAAACAATTATACGCTCTCATGTTATTTTACGTTGCTTCAAGTTGAATACCTTGTGCCACTGATTAGACTTTGAGATATTTGAAGGCAGGAACAAAATCATATGCTATATAAGCCAATCAATTGATCAAGTACTATTTCCTCTTCTGAAGCTTGCATTTTCATTCTAGCCCTATTGCCTTAACTATATACGATAAGAAAAATGGAAACAGCTTGAATAGGCTCAAGTATTTACCAAAGGTCCCTAAGAACTGGAAGAATTTGACAGCATGTCATTATTAGGGATAATATCTTTCTGTGAACTGAGAGACTAGAGCAATAAAACATGTTATCTTATGACTAATTAGATTAAAATGCAATTTTTCCATTGATACCTACCTTTTTAAAAAAAAGTTTCAAATAAAAATTCTTATTTTGAGTTGAACATTAGCCAGTTCTAAGAATAAAGAATTGTCCTCTGAAATAAGTCCAAAGAATAAGGTTGAAAGCCTGGGGTGTGGAAACAGTATTGACCTATATGTCAGAAAATCCAGTTTTTACTATGCCCAAAGGGAGCTAAAAGACTGTCTGCCCTTTGACCCAGCCATAGCACTGCTGGGTTTGTACCCCAAAGAGATAAGAAGGAAAAAGACTTGTACAAGAATATTCATAGCTGCGCTCTTTGTGGTGGCAAAAAATTGGAAAATGAGGGGATGCCCTTCAATTGGGGAATGGCTAAACAAATTGTGGTATATATTGGTGATGAAATACTATTGTGCTTAAAGGAATAATGAACTGGAGGAATTCCATGGAGACTGAACAACCTCTAAGAAGTGATGCAGAGTGAAAGGAGCAGAACCAGGAGAACATTGTACACAGAGACTGATACAGTGTGGTACAATCGAATGTAATGGACTTCTCCATTAGTGGCAATGCAGTGATCCTGAACAACTCAGAGGGATTTATGAGAAAGAACACTATCCACATTCAGAGGAAAAACTATGGGAGTAGAAACTCAGAGGAAAAACAACTGCTTGATCACATGGGTCCAGGGGGATATGATTGGGGATTTGACTCTGATCATCCTAGAGCAAACATCAGCAACATGGAAATAGGTTCTGATCAAGGACACATGTAAAACCCAGTGGAATTTTGCTTCAGCTATGGGAAGGGGGAGGGAAGAGAGGGAAAGAATATGATTCTTATAATCAAGGAATAATGTTCTAATTTGACTAAATAAAACTTAAAAAATAAAAATAAAAAATAAAATAAAATAAAATGATAAGGACTGGGGGGGGAAAAAGGAAACCCAGTTTCTAGTTCTCTGTCATTAACTCCCTGTGAGATTTTGGGCTCTGTGTGTGTGTGTGTGTGTGTGTAGAATGTTAGAACCACAAAGGAACTTTAAATGTATCCCCCTCCCTCATTTATACATTAGGAAACTCAAAGCTGAAGAGAAAAGTGATTTATCCAAGGCAGAGCTCTAATACTGAATTTTTGTACCAACTTGGGGTAGGTGGGAGGTGAGGAAAAGGAATACCATGCTATGGTGTAAAGACAGAAATTCCTGGGATATAAATGAAAGGTTGCTTCTGGAGGCAAAACATACTTTGGCCCACCATCTTGTAGTTTTCTATTTTGACTAATGACCCTCACTAAGGAGATGCTAAGCTCTGTTGTTCAGCAGTACTAAAGGACAGAACGTGCTATCATAACTCTTTAAATTTGGTGCTTTCCACATTCATTGCTCCAGGGCAAAGTCATCCCACCCAAATTACGTTTTGGTTCCAAGATCACATAGCCATTAAGAGCTTATCCTCTTCCGATTTACTCACCCACTCCAAAAAAATTCCATCTCAGAAAAATTGACAGGACTAGAAAGGACTATGGAATGAACTCTTTAAATATAACCATCTTATAAATGAGACCCAAAAAAAGGGGGGCATTTTTTCAAGCCTCCACAACTTTACTTAGTTTGATACAGTGTCCTAGTACCAAGACTTCGTTGTAAGTCTCATAATAATAATAATTTACTACACATAGGATTTGATGTTAACTATTCTATCACTGATGTTAATGGTAGATTGGGTTCCTGTAAAGATCAAATATATGGAAGAGGTTCTGTTCATCCTAAAAAGGTTTTGGAATCCCAAAACTCACTGACATTTTTTGTACCAACATGGACAAAGGCTAATGGAATGTATCTTTATCACGTATAGAATACAGGGTGTCTAAAAGTCTTAGTGTAGGTTTTAGCTTTAATAGCCTTCTTTGGTTTTAAGGTATAAAGGCTTAAAACTACTCTAAGACTTTGGGGAACTCTTGTATATAGTTAGATATGACATGGTACAGTAGAAACAATAACAATTTATATATCATTTTATTGCTATTTTTATTATAAATAGAAATTCTGTGAAGATTGGATATGGCTCTCCCCTGATTGTAACAATGAAGGTACTTAGCTCTTCCTTGATTGTGAAGATTAGATTGTAATCCCTGTCTATTTTTAGATTTTAATCCCCCAAAATGTAAGCACAGTACTTAAAGTTGAGTATGGAAATCTACCCATGTTGAATTTTAACCACAAAAAGGTGTGAACACCCATTTCATACATTTAGTGGGAGTTCTGTGATCCACATGGAAAGAGGGGGCAGTCCTAGAGTAGAGCGTCGGCTGTGATTGGTAGACATAAAAATTTAAGGGAAGTGACACAAGAGAAAAAGGTCTTTAAAAGTGGAAACAGAGATACACACACTTGGAGTGAAGAGAGACTCTTGGAGTGATACTATGGAGGTGATAAACATTATTTAGACTCATTCTAGTCCTCTGACATGTGATCTCAACTTGCTGAATAGCAAAGAATATAAAGTTTTTGTTGTCTTTCCTTCTCAGTTCCCTCTTTATTAAGGAACTCGAGACAAAGATTGGTAATATAGAGATTGATAGAGAACGCTAGGCTTGTAATCCTGAGGAAAGGAGTTTAGGAACTGGTTAAAGATTCCAAATATGGAAATGCTTAACAAATAGCCTTCTAATGTAAAGATTGAGTTTCCCACTGATCATCTAGGGAAGGAGCATCAGTAGAAGGATCTGAATAAAGGATCATTGAGCATTGTTGGTCAAAAGCAAGACCCATGCAGAGAGGGAAAACTAGAAGAAACATGAAGTAACCTGAAGGACAAATTTGTGAATTTTAAAACTACTCCACCCTATTCAAACCGTACTTTAGAAGATTTGATTTAGCTATTTCCTGATTTGTAACAATGAAGATACTTGATCTAATAGAATCAGGTCTTGGGAACACTACATTGCTCCACCCTAATTAGTTTAACAAGGTCAAGAATGTCTGCACCCATACTCAAGGATTAAGTTTCTAAGAAGATGGCCTTCAACAGACATGTGCAGAAACAACTGACAGACCCCTGGGCTGTCCTAAGTCAAGCTAAGCTATCATTGGTACAGATGAGATGCAGGAAAATGATGTAAAACCATTTATATAAGGCACGTCACTTCCTCTCTTCGCCTTCTTTCCCCAGAGAGACGACTCTGACTGGCAGCATGCTAAGCATTCCGACATCTTGGAGTGGTAGCAGCTATTTGTCTGGGTTTTGGTGGTGAGTTTGCCCTTGAGCTGATTTAGGTTCAGGCATCTTGGCTGAGCCCTCTTGGAGTTCAGGCTGATTCCTTCCTCCTTTACTCTACAAAACCTTATCTTCCTAGAGCCTCTGGTCTTCCTACTGGCACAATTCAGGTGGGAGAAATCCTACACCCTTTCCTTCTTCCTTCTTCTTAATTTCTTTCCACGATATTAGTTAAATCACCATAAATTTCCAGCTGACTTGGGTATTTTTTTTATATTTGGGATATCTATGGCAACCAATAATTAATATAGTTTTAGGTCACAATGCTAAAATTATCCTTTACAAACTAAGAGAAGGACCCATTTCATTTAAAACACGTTTTCCTTTCACCCAGGGAACTTGTGTCTCTGCTAAGTTGGAAAAGGCAGACCTTAGAGCAAGTATTAGCAGCATGTGATCTTGCCTTCAAGACCTGAAAAGGAAAATCAATGATTCCTTCCCAAAATTAAGACAAAGGAAGCCAGAAGAACATCTTTCTCCTTCCAAGCCCAATAAGTCAAGTTTTCATCTATGTTCTTCCTTGGCAGGCATTAGTTAACAAATCAAAATATTTAATTCATTTAGCAGCATGCTTTAGCAGTGGGAGGATGGGAGGATTCTTCTGAAAATATGCTGACTTTTTATAGGTCATTTGTTTCTAAGCAATTAAATTTGTTGTTCCCTGGGGGGATTTAATCAACTATCAGTCTGTTAATTTTTGTTACTTCAAGACTATGCACAATGAAACAAAAAATATGAGAAAAGAAAAGGTTTAAAATTAAAGAAAAAGCCACAGCAACTCACATTTCTATTTTGTTTCACTTTTAACAAAGCACTTCTGCAATAATTCTATAAGGTAGAGATTGAAGCTTACAAAGCACCTTACATGTGTGGAAAATTAATATTGAATTGGGATACTTTTTAAGAAATAATTGTCCCTTTGGAGCCCAAGAATAATTTGATTTTAAAACAACTAAACAGTCTTTCCTTCAGGCTATGAAATGAGTTGTGACCAACAGAGTTAAAACCATATCACTGGGCTGACTTTTCTTGTAGGCAGGGTGCCTGCAATCCATATGGTCTAGCCATATGAGACCCTAGTGCAACCTAGTGCTACTGGTAGTGGGAAGAGCATAGCCCAACACAATCCACCCAAGGTGGGAGAGGGAAGAACCCAATGTGATCCAAAGGAAGTAGCATCTGAGCAGAATAGATGCCTCCCCACAGAAAGTTAGCCAAACTACCCCCACAGAGTGTCCTGATTGGAACCAAGAGGCAGCTGAGCGAAACCCAGGCACTGGAATGGACCACAGTATGAACTCTGGACAGTCCTCCCACATCCTGGGAGTAGAGATGAGCTTCAATATATAGACATAATTCAGAAAAATGAACCCTTACACCCAAATAAATGAGCAAAAATAAAATGCAGGTCTTTTGCAAGATGTAAGACCAAAAGAGGACAGAAAAGCCAAAACTGAAATATGTGAGACCTCCAGGGACAATATAAAAGGGTGTCAGATTCAAAATAAACTCCTAAAAGAGTCCCAAAAGAGGATAAAAAACAAATAATTAAGAAAGGTAGTAGCAAAATTGGGAAAGGAAATGAGAGAATAGTTAACAACTTAGAACAAAAATTCACTGAAGAAAACAACTCTCCAAAAAAAAAAATTAGTACAAAACTTCACAGAAGACAATGACTCCCTAAAAAAGTACAAAAGCTTAAGGAGCAAAAGTAGCTCCCTAAAAACTAGAATTTGACAAATGGAAGCCAATAATTACATAAGACATAAGGAAACAATAAGAAAATTCAAAAGAATAAAAAAAGAGAAGAAAATATGAAATATCTCACTGAAAAAATAGCTGATTAGGAGAATAGATCTAAGAGATAAAACCTAAGAATCACTGAACTGCCTGAAAACCATGATCATGAAAAGAGCCTAGAGGGCAGCTAGGTGGTTCTGTGGACAGAGAGTCAGGCATGGAGATGGGAGGTCCTGGATTCAAATCTGGCCTCTGATACTTCCTTGCTATTTGACCCCAAGCAAGTCGCTTAACCCCAGTTGCTTATCCCTTATGACTCTTCTGCCTTAGAACCAACACTTAGTATTAATTCTAAGACAGAAGGTAAGGATTTAAAATTTAAAAAAAAAAAGAACCTGGGCACCATCTTGCAAGAAAGTATAAGGGGAAACTGTCTGATTGTCTCAAGCAAAAAGAGAACATGGAAATTGAAAGAATCTATTGATCAATCACCTCCTGAAAGAGATCTCAAGACACTTATAGCTAAATTCTAGAGGTATAAAGGAATTTTAGAGGTAACTGAGACCAATCCTCTTCTTTTCATGAATGAGATAAACAAGCTCAAAAAGGTTAAATGAATTAGCCAGATCACACTACTAATAGATGACTAAAATTGTATTTGAACCCAGATTTTTCTCATTCCACATTCACTATTGTTTCCACTATGTCATGATGCCTCATATGAATATTGGCTGTAATTTTTAGTATTATCTAACCCAACAACTGCCAGAACTGTAACCCCCAAGGATTGATTGAGTGAGTTATGACTTTAATAGTCTCAGGGGTAAGTCATTCCATTTTTAGACATCTCTAATTATTGAAAAAGTATTTCCTTTTGTCAAGTTGAATCCTGATTCTCTGACTTTTTCATGGATTGTTCCTTGTTCTAGCCTCTGGAACCAAGCAGAACAAATAATTCAGCTTCAAATCTTATTCTTCACTTCCTTAAATATGATGGTTCTGTCACTACTAAGTTTTCTCTTGGAATATAATGAAGTTTGGGAATTCTGGTCCAATTTCATTTTTTTAAAACCCTTACCTTCTGTCTTAGAATACAATACTGTGTATTGGTTTCAAGGCAGAAGAGCAATAAAGACTAGGCAATAGGGTTTAAGTGACTTGCCCCAGGGTCCCAAGCTAGGAAATGTCTGAGGTTATATTTGAACCCAGGATCTCTTGTCTCAAGACCAGACTAAAATCCACTGAGTCATCTAACTGCCCTGTCATTTATTTTTAATGTGGATAAGTCAAGTTCTTGAAAATGTGTCTCTGCCCTGGCTTCTTTGTAGAACTGCTACCAAATATCTTCCAACCTCCTCCTTATGCCATTCTAGTCCTAGAATCATAATTCAATCAACCATTTATCCTGGAAAGAGTCAGTATATTTTGTACTTTAGTTCCACTTACCATCCCAGCAAACTTTCCAAATCAAAGAACCCTTTTCTGACATACACACATACACACACACACACACACACACACACACACACACACACACACACACACCTCTCCCAGGTAGGGTCACTCCAATGGAATATAAGCAACTTGAAGTTGGGAATGTCTTCATTTTCTATTTGGAATCTCAAGGTTTAGTACAATGCTTGGCACATAATCTTTAAAGCATGCTTTTTCATTTATCCATAGGACTGGGATGTCCATTTCTTGGGTCAAGGAGGAGAGATTAGGGGCACCAAAGAATCCTAACTTACTCATATTCATTTTGGTCTGAGAGAACAACCACAAATTCTCAATTGAGACTATCAATATTATCACAGAATGGGCTTGGCTAATGGTACTTTCTATAATCATCTGATTGTGAGTTGTGACTCTTAAAGAATTTGAGAAATGTGAATAATTGGGAGATTGTTCCTGACACACGCCTTTGCATCTCACCTGTCTCCTCCCTCTCCACAACCAGGAATACTGGGATCATTGCTCTGGCCCTGTCACTCTATTTAGTTTTTATTTCATATGACACTAAGTTTATTGGGTTGGTGCTGAAAGATCCCTCCTTCGTTCCATGTCTTTCAAACTAAAAAGATTTTTGAATCCTTTCATAGTAAAAACCTCCCTAAGTTCTGCTAGTATTCTAAGCTCTAGACATTGCCCTTCCTTCCTTAAAAGCTTCCCTTTATCAACTGTTCTGTAAATGCCTTAAGATCTCTCTTAAAACTACAAATTCCCCAAAGGCAAGTATATGTCCAATTATTTTTGAGAAGTACCCTCTACTGCACCTTGGGACCATTAGTAGCAGTCTCCTGAAAACTTGGTTCTGAAATCCCAAAGCAACACTGAGAAAACAAGATGTGTAAAAGGAAAATACATTTATAAGTAAGGTGGACCAACGTGGTTTTTGACAGGAGATGGCCACCTTCCCAGTATTTGCTCAGAGAGACTGGAATCTAAGGTTGGTCTTATATCCAGGGAAACCTATATTTGTCAACCCATAATTCTCAGATGGAAGGTTTTAACAACCTACAGCCAGTTCTCTAGGCTAATTTGGGCCCCGATCTCAAAGTTTCTATGCTTCCTCAAGTCATCTCCCAGGAAAGCTCAAGACTCCCTGATTCCCTCTTATGGAAGAGCATTGCTAACTCCAGTGGATTACTCAATGTGTCCCATCTCACTAAACTCCTGGGAGGAGAGAGCCTTAGATATCTAGAATGGGTCAGAGTTGATATTTACATAGCATTTGCAAAGCTTTTGAAGCTCTTTCTCATTATGGTCTTAAGATAACCCTGGAAGATTAGGAAAGAAGGAGGTGTGTTACTTCCTGGCTTCAAGTTCAGCACCCTTTCTGCCACTTCACAGCTGAGCAGCCATGGAGGAATGGTGCTCCCAAAAGGGGAGATGCCCTCTGCCAAGGGAGGAAGAGGAAGTCCCTAATCTCAACACAAACAGAACTGGCACCAGAGAACCTTTGAGTCTCTTTGATTAACCTCAACCAAAGGAGAGGGCATAATTTCTGTCCCGATAGCTTAAGGTATGCTCCCCATGCTGTACAAGAGCCAGCCACCCAGACTAGTGCCAAGTGTGACTTATTCACAAACTATTATCTTCTGATGGCAAAGCTGATACTTAATAGAGTACTCCACTAGATAAATTAGTGTGGACTGCATAAGAGTTGTTTGGCTCATGGAAGCCAATTAGGAGAGTTTCCAAAGGGCTGGGTGTATTCACTTACATCCTCTGGCCCATCATCTGTCAAATCTCACCTGTATTTTGAAATCAGTCACATGATGCTTGTCAGGGTACTGACTAACTAGATGGCATCTCCATCCTTTCTACCTTGGGCTGATGTCAGCTCTCTGGCCTGATTCTTAACCTGGAAATATTCAATTAGAAAGAAAGGTACAGGAAAAAGAACCTTCTATAACAAATATGTAGATTAATTTAGGCTTCCAGACTCAGTAACTGGAATAAGGGGGGGGAGGGGAAGGAAGAAAAGAAAGATCTCACTGGGAAGTAGCTAACCTAAGATTCTTGATCCGGCTCCAAACAGAATCCTGATCTTTTTTGCTAATTGAGGAAAGTCATGAAGGGAGGAGGAATTCATATTCAAAAGCATCTTGAAGAATTCTTAAGGATAAGAAGAAAATGTCAGTCAAAATAACCCATTCCCTAGTCTTCAAAATGCACCCCTTCTGTGTTTGAATATCTTTTATTGTTTCTTTCTTTCCAAAAATATGAAAATCACATTATGTACACAGATCACATGAATAATCCAACTAGAAAAATACGTACAAAGTGCAAAGGGGACCAATGAGGTGCTTAACTTTTGTATTTACAGTGTGGTGTGGACAAGTTTAAAAGATACTACAAAATATATAAATGTTCTTGCTTATATAGGCTTTTATATGTATATAAATATATATTTCATTGGTAAACATTTTCTTATTTCCCAAGGTGAACAATATAAAACCAGAATCATATAGGTTATTTTCTATATAACATGAAAAAGCTGTACAATTCAGTAACTATACATATAGGTTGTATCAATATCTGTTGAGGAAGAGTTATATACAGGGGGAAGGGCAGGAGAAGGCTCAATATGATGCCAAATGGAGTGGCATGGGATTTGAGGAATGGGCTGGTGGTTCTTCCTCAACTATAATTCCCCTTTCCAACATGCTCTTTAGATTTGGGGAATTTAGAGCCTAGTTAGGTGAGATAAGGTGGGAATATTGGACAAGGTCAGTTAGAGTAAAGAGATGGATGTGGCTCATAGAAAAGCAAGAAAGGATTGTTCTCTCTTAAGGGAGGCCACATGAAAGGCAAAAAGAGGGCATCTGAGCTGCTGGAATGCACCAACTCCCTCACTCCACCCACATGCACATACACACATCAAAAGAGGCGTTGGAACCAAGGTTGACCAGGCAGTTCATCCTACTGGATTACCCTCTGGAAAAGCTGACTCTGGCTCAAGCCTTTACAATCACATGCTCATGACCAATTAGCCTTTTTTTTTACAAAGTAAGGGCCAAAGAGAACAGGAAATGGAAATGGACAAAATTCATTCCTAACAAGTGAAACAAAATTTGGGAAAAGGTTCTGGATTTCTCTTTAACAGGTTACCTTAAAGCTAAAAGTTGACAAGGTACTTTTTTCTGGCCAGACTAGCATCCTTTGAGGATGCAGAAAAATCTGGCTACAGTCTGTCTGAGAAGGGTCATGTTTTTAAAATGTACATTTTGCCTGGGGCATGGCCACATGCCTGTCTAGTTCCTCTCAATAGGCCTGGCAGGTTTTTCCTTCTATGGGAAGAACAGAGATGCAAGGACCCAGAAAGAAGAAGGGCTGACAGCAAAGCCATTCACCTGAGAATCCTTCAAAACCCCCTTAAAGAGTGAGGTGGCCTGGGCCTCTTGGAAGGTCCAAGGTGGGAAGGACCTGGAAAATGGACCTTTGATCCTGTGGTCAGCTTAGTTTATTTTATTCCCCCTTAAAGTGAGAGCAAAATAAACTTCATGATAAGCTAACAAATTACTAGGGATGGCAGAAAGAAAAGCTTACATCCCAAAATATCTAGACCATCCCTCAGAACTAGGGACAAAGAGGCTGGCAGACCTCTAAGATGGACAGAGGAACTGATCTTTCCTCCCCACAGAAAGTTTGCCTTAACCTGTCCAACCTCCTCATGACATCTGAGACACCTTAACTATCTGAATGAGGCCAATTCTTGGTTTTTACCCTTTTATGCACCTGGCTTTCTGAAACATTGCACATTTAAGATGGCCCCATGGCAGAAGACAAAGTCCCCAAAAGAAGCTGTTGACCAATTAGCAACCAAAGTGCTAACTGTCCCAGGAATACTACCACCTTCAGATCCCTCCACTAGTAAGATATCCAAAACTACATCTGCAACCCTTTTAGGGTTTTAATTTAATTACCATCCTTTAGAAATCCCTTATGAATGTTCTAGAAATTAAGTTATAGACTGCCCAGGAGAACCTGTGGACACTGTAAGGGAGGAAGATCAGGACATGGGGCATAATCACATACAGTGAGATACCTCACTAGAGTTTATCTTTGGTACTGGGCATCATGGCTGGTCATCAGCCTTTGGAAGTAGCCCAAACATACATGTCCAGCCATTCCAGAGAAGCTGCCACAGCACATGCTGCTAACCAACACCAGTTTCTCCTGGGCATGGGAAGGGTGTCCACATAGCTTAATACAGATAAAACTCAGCTCTCCACCTTCCCCTTTCTCCAAGGTTCCATGTGGCCAGGAATGGATGAACATGGGACTTAATAAGGCTGGGCTGGTATAGGTCACTCACTGGCATTTCCCCTTCCCAGGAATACCCTTTCTCCCAGCTTTGTTGGACCATGGAAGTATTGATTTCCTATTATAAACAGATCTTTTTTTTTGGGGGGGGGAGCCAATATTCCTCAGCAACTAAATTATACTTATTTAAAAATTAAAGTAGAACTAAGTCTATTGGAGCAATGGAACTCTTTCCTTGGACTTTTTTCCTTCTGAAAATTGTTTAGGGCTTTAAAACAAGTCCTGTTGGTCAGTAGCTTTAGTTTTTCTGGATAAAGTATAAATATCTGGCCTACTCGGGTTTCATCTTACAAAATCCTTATGGTTCTCTGCTGTCCTGGGCTTTTCAACAAGCCAGAAACTATGTGAGAGAGAATTATGGCCCTGGTAAGGGTGGTATTTTGATCCCTATTTCTGCCAATGTTGAGCCAGCCCTGTCTGTCAACACTTTGAGTTCTAGGGTAGGGGTGGCAATTGTTCTTGGCTTCATTTTTCCCATGGATAGCTTACTGTTTGCCCCCACCTTCTTCCACTTCAAAGGAGGAAGGGCATATAGAACAAGAAATAATCCATCTTTTGTCTTCTTCTCTCATTCACTGTCCACTATAAAGCTGTGCTGTTGGAGAAGGTCTTCATGTCTTGGCCATCTTCCCATGTCTTGGATCCAGGATGGAGCTCCTTAGAAATGACCATGGCATTTTCATACACCTCAGGGACCTTGATGGGGATTTCCTTTACATTTTCCTCTTCTTCAAGCAAGTCACAGCATTTACTACAGCGACAGCACCGGGGACATCCACACAGCAGGCAGCAAACCCGGCAGCAGGCACGGCAACACCAGCAACAAGGTAGTTGGCAGCAGTTACCAGTAAGGAGAGACACTATCCCGTCCCAGGGCTGCAGGGATCGCATCCACAAGGGCAAGAAGTGCCAGTTTTGAAGCTTCTTGGGGAGAATTTGAGGGCAGCGGGCTTGGAGGACCCGTATCACCAATACTAAAAACAACAACAAAAGAATGGGTGCCCCTACACCCACCAACACAGGCCAACCTGCAAGAGAGAGGCCAAATATAGCCAGTGGAGTTAAGAAAAAGCAGAAGATCAGGTAGAAAATGGCAAACCAACGGTAGGTGGCTGTGATATCTCCCAGGCCCTTGGCGAGACGTATTGGCAGGCGTGTAAATGGGATTGGGTACCACAGAAGGATCCCGGAGATATTGAAGAAGAAATGGCACAGGGCAATCTGAAATCAAAAGGATTAAACAAGATGAAAAAACAATTAGCACACGCTTGGAGTCAGTTGTGGGAGAGATAGGAAATCAGGAAGTAAGAGATGATGAGAAGAGAAGGGAAAAATCAATGATGTCACAGGAATTATCATCACAAATATTTTCACCTTGGGTTCATAAATTTAAGAACCAGGAAGGACTATAGTAGTCACCTAGTTTGCTCACTTTAGTTTTGCAAAAATAAAAAGCAGCAGGAGATGGATAGATATTATGCTATGAGTAAGTGGGAATTGGACCCAGAGTTAGGAAGACTTAGATTAGAACCTGCCTTAGCCTCAGTTTGCTCATCTGAGAAGACAATAATAGAGCCTTTTATTCACTAGATTATTATAGACATCAAATGAAACCATTATGGAGAATGCTTTAGAAACCTTAATGCACACTATAAATCAGATGAAATTAAAAAAAACAGTGCTAATGCCAGTCTGAAGAACTAGCTTCAACGAATTTCAAAAAGCATTTATTAAGTGCCTCCTATATTCAAGGCATTTTGCTAGATGCAGGGGCTATGTAAAGGGAAAAGGTCCCTGCCCCAAAAGAGGCTCACATTCTGCTCCTCTGAATTCTGGTTCACTTACTATTGGTATGACTTTGACCTTCAACAAAATACTTTTCTTCTCTACAAAAGGATGACTAGAGGATCTCAAAGACCCCCTCTAATTCTAAATCCTGTGAAAATTAGTCTATTGGGAAATGGGCATTCAGGAATAAGCTAAATGCAGTGAATAGTTTAATTCCTAGCTTACAAACAAAACAAAGTTGATATTTAAAACCATTTTTTTGCCAAGTTCCAAAACAGTGATTTCAGAAACAATTTAGTTAATTAAAAATATTGTTCCAAATGAAATTAAGTGCCAGTGAGTTAGAGCAATAAAATTAATTTTAAAATTATTGCATTCCAGAACCAATGAGACTTATGATTATTTTCAAAATCAGTTTTAGAATTCATTGTTTTACAAAATTGGTTTCATTGTTTTATCATGCTCCGAATCAAACTTTATTACACCTCAGCCCTGCCTCTCATACTCCTCTGTCACCTGTCTCCCACCCAGGCATTACCTGGCCTGCCCATAGACCAGCAGATACAATTGGCCTCCTTTGCCAGGTAAAGAAGGGGAAGAAGGGGAAAAGATAGGAGAATACTAAGGCAATAGTCATATGAGAGAAGATTAAGGGAAACACCATCCTGCACTTGTCTAGGCTGTAAATCTCAACCTTGACCCCTGCTTCCTCCTTGCCTTACATGTGATCACTCCTAAATTACTTGGGTTTTTTCCCCTCCTTTCCATTCCCAATGATACCATTACATCTTCACTTTTTGTTACTTGGTCTTATAGTACAGTGGAAAATGATGCTGCCTTTCCTCTGATTAGTATTATTTGTGTGACTTGGAGCAAGTCACTTACTCTTAATGTCCTTATCTATAAAAATGAGGATGGATTGGACTGGATGATTTCTGAAGTCCCTTCCAGCTTTAGATCTATGATCCTATGGGTATTCCAGAAGCCTCCTCTTGGTTGGTCTCTTGGCATCCTACACACACACACACACACACACACACACACACACACACACACACACACATTTCCTAAATCAAAACTCTGAGAACATCCTACCCTTAAATAAAATACTTTTTGTCTTCCCAGTGTTTGAAGGATAAGAACTAAAATACTTGCCTCTAGAACGTAATTCTCACCTGCCTTTTCAAATGTTACCTCCAATGACTTAAATAAGATGGTGCCTATAAAAGTACTATTATTAGTGCCACGGCCAATTATTCTAGTGAAACTGGTTCTTCAGAGGTGCTTGTTGATTTGACACTCACTGGAACCTTTGTTCCCATTCTTCCCCCTCTCAGAATGCTTTTCCTCCTGCTCTTTGCCCAAACAGATCCTAAATATCCATCAAGGAAGAGACTTCTCTTCCCTCTTCCCTCCATGAAACCAACCTTCATTTCTTTAAACACAAAACATTGATCTATACCTGTCATCTACCAAGGAACAGAGCTGGGACTCCAAGTCAGGTCTTCTGATATCAAAATCACAAACTCTTCTTACATTATCATCTTTTTGTGGAGGGCACAAGGTAAAGGATGGGGAGTTAAGACTGTTCATCATCTGAATTTGTTTAGTATAGACACAAACTGGAGATATTTGGTCACTCTTAAGGAAGTTCAACTTCTGAGAACAAGAGGTAGGGACAGTTTTCTAGTCTATAGGTCACTATTCTGATGCAGGTGTGACCTCAGGAGTACTAAATTTCCCCTTGTGATATGAAGCATCTGATAAGAAAAAAACCAAGGTGTGATTTGAAGGAGGATTTAGTAGTAGGTTAAGAACAGAGAGTTTAAGTGAAAGAGGTAATGAGTTACAACTGTGCATCCTGACCTGGAGTGAATCTTGTAAAGTATTTCCAGGGCTAGCTAATGCAGCCAAGATGGCGGTGGTGGTGGTGCCGATGTTGGAGCCCAAGGTTAAAGGGTAAGCTCTCTCAAGGCTGATCACACCGAGGCCTGAGGAAAAAAAAAAAAGATATTGGATTCCTTCCTGGGTGGGAATGATTGTGCATGGCAGGACCAAATGTAAAAATGGAGATATGGACATGTAAAAAGGGAAGCAGGGAGAAAGGGAAGACTTACCAACCAGAGGAGTGATTGCAGAGGTGAACACAGAGCTACTCTGCACAATAAAGGTCATCCCAGCTCCAACAAGGATGGCAAGGTAGCCTGCCAGCCAGGTAAATGGGAAGGGGAAATCTGAGAAACAGGAAGAAAGAGGCAACTTTTTTAGAACTGTCTTGGCCAACAAACATTTTCTCTCTGATACAACTGGGCAATCCAAAAACAGTTCTTTTATTAAAAACATCCCAAATCCTGGAGCAAAAATGCAATTACAAGTAGTCCCACAAGGAGGTTCCTTGGTGGAAGGAGTCTTAAGAGTTTATTAGGGAACTCTTATTTTTATTTATCTTTTTTTATTTTTATTTATTTATTTATTTATTATTTATTTATTATTTATCTTATTTATTAGGGAACATCTCAGAAACTACTTTTATTCTCTTCTTTCCTCAAAAGAGATAATTTTTGGAAAAAATGCTAAGTACAGTGTTTAGCACACAGTAGGAATTCTCAAAATCTCTGTTGGCAGATTCTGTCTAACTCTGTTTTTAAATGTTGCTTGGAGCCAGAAAAGCTAAGTGGCTCAACAGCTAGAGAGACAGACCTGGGTTCAAATATGGTCTCAGATACTTCCTAGGTGGGTTCCCCTGGGGATATCACTTAATCCCAATTACCTAGTCCTTACCATTCTTCTGCCTTAGAAACACTATCTGTATTATTTCTAAAACAGAAAGTGAGGGTATTTTTTTAAGAGTTGCCTAGAGCTCTTGAGAGATCTTTTGGTACACTTCCTTCACATTTAGGGCACAAGAGCAGGGAGCCTTCTGGCGGGCTCAAGAACATTCCCAAGAATAATGAGCTAGAGGAATTCCATGTGAACTGGAATGACCTCCAGGAACTGATGCTGAGCAAAAGGAGCAGAACCAGGAAAACATTGTACAGAGACCGACACACTGTGGCACAATCAAACATAATGGACTTTTCTACCAGAAGCAATGTAATGACCCAGGACAATCCAGAGGAATTTAGGAGAAAGAATGCTATCAACATCCAGAGAAAGAATTGTGGGATCAGAAATGCAGAAGAAAAACATATGATCAATTGATAGGGATATGATTGGGATTCTACTGCAAGTATGAATAACACGGAAATAGATTCTGAACAATGATACATGTATAACCCAGTAGAACTAACTGCTTGTCATCTCCAAGAGGGGTGAAGGAAGAGGTAGGGGTGGGGGAATCATGAATCAGATAACCATGGAAAAAATATTCTAAATTTAAAAAAATTAAAGAAAAAGAACATTCCTAAGATGATAATGCAAATTCAAAATAAAACAGACAACATGGATTGCCAGGATGGTCAGTCTGAAATGGGAGAACTCAAGGAGCAGCCAGGGTCATCTGGAATGCTTGACTTCATGAAGATGGATCAATGTGGCCCTCAGTGAGCACAATGGGAGGAGAGCTAGCAGGTGTCTTTTTTCCTAAGGGCTCTGCCCACAGAAACACCAAGGGATGGTAAAATGACTACCTGTGTTGATGGTCTTTTTAATCACTGCAGCAACTTGTCCCTTGAGCACAGAGTTCAGGACCTTGACAATTAAGATCAAACAAGTGCACAGGACCAGCAAGGAGAGGGCGAGAAGGATGAGTCCAATGCCTAGATCTGAGAGGTTGACGTTCACAAATGCATGTTTGCCTGTAGGAACCAGAGGAACCACTTATCATCTTTCTTTTCACCATTATCTCCTAACCTAGGTACAGAGTTTTATATATAGCATTAAAGTTTATATAAAAGAATCCTAATTCAGAAAAGTGCTACATTAAAAACATCATCTCCAAAGATATTTAAGTTAAATCCAAATAACACAACTCTAGGACTCTGCTTTAGAGTATGGGTCTCTAACCTATTGGTAAGAAGTCACTTTTGATTCCTAAAAAAAGCAAAAATCATGAGTATGTAGAGTAGGGGTTCACTAAGTCCCTGTATACCTGTTATAACAAAATGGAAAAAAAAAACGCTAGATTTGAAGGCAGAAGAAATTCTGTGTTTTAATTCTGATTCTGCTCCTTACTATCTCTGAGCTAGAAGGAAGGTTCCTTCATCTATCTGGGTGCTGGGTCTCCTGCTTGGTCAGAGGAGAAGGTTGGACTAAATGACCCCAAGAGATCCTTCCTGCCCTAACATTCTATGATCTTTGCACCTTAGACAGCATTTCCTTCTTTCCAGGAATGGATTTGCCTTAGTCTGTATCATTTACTTGCCACTTCAGTTTAGCTGTCCAAGAATTACAATGAAATGATTTGTACACTGAAAATGCTTTGTAAATATAATAGCTAACATTTATGTGGTGCTTTTTTAATTCAAAGACATTTTATTCTCCCAATTATATTGCATAATGATTTTCAAGATGTTTTCCAAAATTATAAGACCCAAACCATCTCCCTCTCTCCCTCCCTTTCTTCCCCTCACTTAGTGATAGAAAACA